>NW_017253364.1:1935677-2034789 GCF_001642045.1 Paraphaeosphaeria sporulosa | reverse complement strand
CTCTACGCCAACCAAGGCAAGCTGGCCGAGGCGGAGGCCATGTACAGTCGGGCGCTGCAAGGTTTCGAGGAAGCACTTGGAACAGAACTTCTGCCGTCGTATTTACCAGCGTTGAACACGATGTTCTCCTTTGGTGACCTGCTCTCACGAACAGGTCGTGAAGACAAGGCGAAGATAATGTATAGTCAGACATTAGCTGGATTCACAGCTGTCCAAGGTCCTACTTCAAAATGGGCTAAGCAGCTTACATATCGACTTCAAGCGTTGCAAGTTACGTCTGGTACGCCAAAAGAAGGTCAAGATGAGTCTACAGATGTTCGAGAGCCAGAGTTGAGGTTTGTGAAGCGCCGAAAACTGGAAGCGTGATTGCACGCAGCGTAAGCTATAAAGGGACCTCTTTTTCCTAAAACTCTGGCATAAGTAGTCCTATATACGTTAAGACGAAATTTAGCTCGTCTACGCTAGCAGTGTTATGATGTAGAAGATGAAGATACAGCGAACAATGACTCTACGATTATTGCTAAGAATAGCTGATACGCGCAACCGCCCGAGCGAAAAGAGAGGGTTCGTAGACTCCCGCGCCACAGCTAACCGTGCTTCGGTAAGTACACTTAACGTGTATTTCAGCTGTGGGCTCGGTAATGCGCTAAAATACGGAATCCAGGCCCTCAACGGAGAAACTTTTCACAGAGTATGTCCACTGGCTTGGGCGTATCTAAGAGTCATAGTACAACATTATTCTTATAGGAGTTGTATATAAAGACACCGACGCAAATTATTATGCAATGTTGCTTGATTAAACAGGGGTGCAAAGTTATCCTAGCATCAAACTCTTTAAACATGGCGCTTGATAGCATGATCAGCAATTGTGTAATCTTTTATTTAAATAACGGATCCTAGGCAGAAATATAGGGAGATTCTTATTTTATCATCTATGACGTGGGAGAACAGCAGGTGAGAGTATCACATTGCCAAACCAACAGATTCGTTTCGGCACAGGTGGGTTTTCGACACGCGTGGAGGGACGTTACCTCTGGACCTGCACCTGCAAGCCCCAGACTTGCTCCATCTGCAGCCGCGTCTCCCACTTCGGTACAATCCCAACCCCTTCTCCGGTCTAAAAGCCCTTGTTACATATATGTATACTTCTCAAACGAACCCACATTGCGACAAGCTGACTTTGTACTCGCGAGCGTAGTGAACTCCCTCTTCACCTCCAACTCCGCCGTCTCCGCCTCGAACTCGGCCGTCAACCGCATCGACGGCCCATTCGTGGCCTGGATGCACGAGAATGCCTGGACCCTCGGCGCTGTCATGCTGCTGGGTCGTGTGTTCTGGCTTGCTTGGAGCGTGTGGGAGGTTGGAAAGAGGGATAGGGAGTACAGGCGGGTTTGGGGTGGTGAGGGCGGATGCGAGGGAGAGAGGCTCCTGGGCTCACCTCGAAGTGCATGAGCAACACATCGATGGCTGAGGTTCCCGGCTTTCGGCCTGAGGTGGTAGGTAGTGTGGTGTTAATGTGAGGCCGAAATTTGGGTAAACATGAGGAAGGGATAAGTGGGTGTGATACAGGTTGATCGATTGTAGCTTGGAGTCCAGCCGCACTTGTTTTCTAATTTATTGGTGGGAGGGTGGAATTGTGATCTTTCATGGCTGCTTCAATTCAAGGGGAGGGTTAGCGGCTTGCTCTTTACATCGAGAGTACAACCTCGAGGGACTGGGTGTAACGAACGAAATGTAATTGCTCCGTCAAAGTTTGACTGTGGAAGCTGTGATTCGCATGTAGCACACAAAACTCGTGACTTAGCACCTTAAGTGCGTTTGTGACGAGCAAACACGTCAGTTGGGCGCGTGCTGGCATAATAGAACAATACGCACTTCTCACCATCCGCGTGCGCACGCGCTATCCAGAGCTTCCTCTCAACATCCCGCCCGCCGCCGTCGCAAGCGCTGCGCAAGTTCATCTCCTTGAGCGTGCAGATGGCCGCTCTAGCCACCACCTCCATACGCACCGACAGCCCGCCTCAACCCGAATCATTGACAAAACCACGAGTCTCTTTGAAAGCGAAACGGTAATTAAAATAATACCAATCGACCCGCACTACAGAATCAGGGAAAGCTTACCATGCTTCAATTCTGCCCCTCCGGCGCCGCGCCCCACTGCACCTGCGACGCTAGTCACATGCCGGGCTGGATACAACAGGGCAACGACCCCATAGCCCTGGTCCTCGTGTTTGGTCTCGCGCACGTGGTAGCCGCGGGCGTCGCGTGGGCGAGCATAGTACAAGAGAAAAGGCGGGCGGGATGGGAAGTCGACTAGATTTGATTCTGAGAGAAGGTGAGGGAGATGAGAGAGGATGATGAAGGGAGAGGTGCGGTTTTGGGGATGAAGATGCATGCATGGAAGAACCGGAGAAGGGAGGAGAGAGCCTGGTTGCAATGGTAACAACACCCACTCGAGAAATAAAATAGAAGGAAGTCACCATGGTTACGAGTCTACGCTATCGTCGCCCCGGCCCCCACCCCATCAACATCCAACAGCGCCCCTTCTTCCGCATCCTTTGGCTCCACAAGCTTAATACTAACTTCGCGATCCAGACTGTACACCCGCAGTCCCAGAACGCAAATCGCATTCCATTTCTTCTCGCCCTCTTTTGCGGGCGGCGCGGCCGGGGGCGCAACGGGCCCAGCGTCGCTGGCGGCGTAGTAGATGGGTGGTGGGGGACCCATTGTGGGAGAGGGTGGGCCGGAGAAGATGCTACCGCCGTAGGCCGAAGGAGGTGGACGAGAGAGATGGGACGGGGGTTGGCGGTGGGATATTGGAGAGGGGGCGGGGTATGTGGAAGGGTCGTCTTTGGGTCGTAAAGGAAGGTCACCGCTAGCAGGTTGCTCGACTTTGACGGCATCGTCATCTTTGAAAGACTGCTGTGTGGCTGGCGTGGTTATGTCCTTGACAACGTAGTTCTTTAGCTGTTTGGGAGAAGGCTTTGGATCGCTGTCTACAATGGTCGAGGAAGGCTTCGACTCATCCGCCTGGGTGTTGAAGGTTGTATCTGCAGAGCCAGCCTTCTCCCTCTCCGCTTCTTCTTTCTCTTCCCGCTCCCTTTTCTCTTTCTTCCATGTTTCGAATTCAGCCTTTTCCTTGTCCGTTTCCTCTTTATCCTTCCTTTTCTTCTCCACAGCCGCATTCTTCTCGTCTTCTTTTTTCTTCTTTTCTTCAGCCGAAAGCTGCACAATGCCCTTCGCATTCGCGATGTCATAGTTCATTCCAATCTGCCGGAGTTTTTGGGGGTTGCGATCGGCCACCTTAGTCACGACCTCGAACACATCCAGCGCATCGGAATTGCGATCGGCCACAATCTTCGGAACGACTTCGTATCTCCCAGGCTGCAGCGTGACTTCCGCCGAGACACTCCGGTTCCCGAACCACGCCCCTCTCGCGCGGACAATGTGGTCGCCAGACGGCGCATTCTCCTCCTGCAGCACAAAGTGCAGATCAAAGCTGTATTTGCCCTCGAGACCACGAAAGTACCGATCATCAAGCTGGCAGAGGACGAAGACCGTAGGCCCGGCCTTTTTGATCTCGACGACGAATTTGGTGTTGAGGTAGCCTGTTACCCAGGCGACGCTTACGCTGGACCAGCTCTGCACGACGGTCCACTCGTTATCGAAGAGACGTGTACGGTCGATGAGGTGGAAGCGCTCGCAGAGGTCGTCATATGACATCCAGAAGAGGCCATCGTTGCCGAAGCGGTGATCGAGCTCTTTTAACCAGTAAGGGGTCCATTCTTTCGACCCGTCGGACCTGCAAGACACCGTCACCTGAATGCACCAGGGACAAGGGAAAATGAGACTCACCATGCACCGTTCCACTCTCCCATGCCTGCGTTCTCCCGTTCACCCTGCTGAGATGTCAGTAACACGACGGCCTGTTCTTACGACAAACACGAACCCATGGGTTTCTATCACGATCAGTCAAGCTGAGAAATTAAGGTTGGAAATAAGCAATCACCTGATAAGAACGAGTCTGTGTTCATTCCCTTGCTCGTCTTTCGGGTCGACAGCTTTGATGATCGAATATGCATGACTCAAAGCGAGGCCTCGCCTTGCATCCGAGTCGTCTCCGTATGAACCTGGCGAGGATGCGGAAAACAAGAATTCTTTGTTGACCTGCAGCATGTCAAATGATATTGCGTAGACTGTCGATATTTGAGACACACCTGCTTGAGCTCATTCCATAACCGCTCTTTACTCAATATTCGGTTGGTTTTGATCTTTGTGGTTACACCTCCGGTAAGGTCCTCTACCGCTTCACCGCTGCTCATATTCAGTTAAAGAGCGGTACTTTACACTGCACACTAACCTGTGGCCTCCACTGATCGCGTTGTAGTCCCCGTGTGCTTTGGCGTACGCCTTCTCCAGCAAGGGAAGCCATGTTTCGTTCTGGTCCGCGCAAGACGCAAAATACAGGGCATCGGAACCAGTCTGGTTGTTCTTCTTGTACTTCCTCTCTTTCACACCTGTTGGATCATAATTATCGCCGTAAGCGTCGAAGTCCTGGTCCCGGACGTACAGATTATCATCAACAACCGTCCAAATCCATTCTCCGTCACGGTAAAATACAAAGCCGTACACGCCGCATTCCTGACAATCATCATCCCTCGCGACACAGATCTTGTCCATGAGATTGGGGTTGCTACAGATGGTGGCAACCGCAGACAAGAACCAGCAGTCGCCATTGGCGCCTTGTTTCACGTCAGAACTCGAGTAGCTGTCGACCGTGAACGAAGGCTTATCGAAAATCCAGTCGATTCGATGGACCGACCCAGGCCCACCGCGGTCAGACGAATCGTCGTCATCCAGTATATTTGCAGCCGTGGAAAGGTTGGCCAGAATAGTTTGCGAAGCCAGGAGGTTGCTCTCGGCCAAGGTATCCAGAGCCTCGCACAAGCGGCGAGGGCTTACGCGCGACTTTGGGGGTAATGGGTCATTATACCATGAAATCAGACCCTCGAGGCAGTTCCTCACTCGCATATCAGATTCGATATCAAATTCTGGATCGGTAAACTAGGAGTATCAGCGAGTCGTCACCCGGCGGACTCAATGTTTGGATGTATAACCTTCTCGTTGGTGCGATGGCATTCACGAATGATCTGTCGGACACGAGCACAGCAATCTCTCGCAGCTGTCTCGTAGGATTCAGCAGCGTTTTTCCCTCTTGCCGGACCAGGCATGTTTGGCGGTGGCAGAAGATCTGCGTATAGGCTTGGCGGGAAGATATTGGTGATTTTGGACGGCTTTTTGGTGATGAGATTCTCCCAGAAGTCGTTCAACTCCTCTTGCGGGCCTTTGGCGCTGTCATAGCCGGAAACAGAGCTCATGTTCACGCGGTTCACAGTGAAGGAATATGGCCTAGAAGGTGCGGCCGAGTAGTTGTTTGCTTTTGTGGCAGGGAACACAAAACGTGAAGAAGCAAGACGATGCAGCAGTGGTTGCACTCGGGGATAAACTGTTGCGAAAGATGGCAAAGCACAAACAAGGGCAACACAGTGCTTCTGAGCGTGTGGCAGGTCTAAATGGGACCCGGTGGCATTGGGGGCCGAACAGACGCAGAGCCTCATTAACCTCTTTAGGCCAATGCCGCCAATTGTGCTGACTGAATCAGTGCCTCGTTACACCATAGCGGTAGGAGGTTCTAAGCGGTGACTGTCGCCCCAACACATGGATTTGAGCGAACGGATGAGCCAATGGATTGATCAAGGTTATGTAGAGTCGGATAGACCGGCTTCCGTCTCCGCAGACTGGAAGCATGCCGGGTTCCATCATGTACAACGGCACGTTAGCAGGGTATTCTAGATTTGGAGAATGTGCCATGAAAGGTGTGGGAGGGTAGGATTGAGGAAGGGAGAGAAGAGGTCGGGAGTTTAACAACTCGGAAGAGACATGAATTGACCTTTGGGTCCGTGCATTGGATGCCCCGCATTGAATCCAGGGGGAAGGTGCGATGGTTCGCATCGATGTCAATACGACGATCCCCTACCATAATGACCCTGATAATGTGATCCTTCCCCCTTCACAAGGAGTTGTATTACGCGTTCCAGTTCTACGCTGTTTGCATAAAGTAGCGGATGCGTGTTCATGGATTGCGTTGTTCGCAGGCAACCGTAAGCCCCGCGTTTTTGCTTTTCCCTAAGGCTGAAGCACACCAAACCTCAGCTTGCCTCAGCAGGCCTCGACTTTACGATCGGGTTGCAATCCCGGTATCCTGGTTGTTCGGCATGGAGCGGGTCGCTCTTGATGCCGTTTCTGTCAGCTCAGCAGTTTCCGGGCACTGGAGGGCAGGTGACACCAGCTAGTCAGTGAGATTGGCGAGTAGTTTTCATGAACGCGGCGCTCGCCGCAAGCACGTCTTAGCAGGCAACTGGCAAGCAGATCTCCAGAGATTGAGCTAAGATGCTCCGCGAAGCAGGATTGGGCGACGCATGTACAATTGGTTCAAGAATCCTGGTGTGTCGGAGCATGTGTCTAAATATGGAATGTTCTTGGCAAGCGTCATGTAATTTGAGAGGTGGTGCGAGTCCAACACAGTAATCAACCTTGCTTGTAGACTCATATTTCGGATATGCTATGACGAGGTTGTGAAGACAAACCACGTCAACACTTTCAAGTATCGTCGGCCATAGCGCCACCCATGCAAGTGTGTGGTATCGCGGTTGGTCTTTCAGGAGGATGCTGTCGCGGCGGAAGACGGTACGATGATGCTGCCCATGTAGCAAGGCTGCGCGTGACATGTTGAAATCGTGACGTGATACAATTAGTATGGTGAGCCTTCCTAGAACGGAAAGCGGATGTATGTAGAGCTTGAAAGGGCGAACGCGTTCGCTGGATTGGTTTGATGACCGGGCGGCTGCAGTGAAGCGACTCTGAAACTGCATGTCGCGCGTCTCCATTCAAACTATTGAGTATAAGAGAAAAGTCAGCCCGCAAAGCCAGCGGCGCTGAATGCAGAGTATGGTACCGGATATGCGCAAGTAATGCTGCGTGCAAAAGGAAAATCGTGAGAAGACCGAGCCGTGAGAGTACATTAGAGAGAATGAAAGGGTGGTACAAGAAGTCGCTGAAACGGACGCGCCAGCCAATGACATGGTAGAGACAGGCGGTGAGAATGTAACGTGCGCAACCCCCCCACGCCACCACTGAAACCGTTCTAGAATGCTGTTGCTTTTGTGCACCGATCTACCGAAGACCAAGAGAAGAATAAAGTGGTTAAATGCCGTCCTGACTCCAGTGTGACACGGAAGAGGAAGCCGCCGAAACGCCATGCTAAGGCCGTACGAGACCGACCGAGTGAGAAAGGCCTGGCGACATACAAAGTCGCCAGGGAACGCCGCCTGCGAAGAGGAAGGTTGGGAGGTGAAAGTTGGCATGCGAGTGCTGCCAGGATGACAGATGGATCTTGCGTGGCCGGGGTCCAGGCGGGTTACGAATCCGAGGCGCTGGGTTCGGGTTGTCGATCAATCTTGCAGCAGCGCACGCACCGGAAGCCATCTGTACGCGAGTCAGCATCGGCACTAAACAACCACTGAGATTCATAACTCGGTGTCGCAGCTTGCCGCCGTGCTGGGGTGAGAGAGGAGAAGGAAGCAAAATTGCGGAGGCGTTTCACGCCTGGGTGACAGGCCACGTGCGAGAGACAGGGGTGCCATGAGAAGGAGCTCGACATACCTACGCCCGGGGCTTGGATGTGCAAGGACGGCAGTACTGCACCTTGCATTTTTCGCATTCGTAGATGAACGGATGTGGCCCTGAGTGGCAGCCATTGCAGTTCCACACGATGATGTTTGTGTCGGACTTGATGATCTTCCACGTGTGTGTGCAGGTTCCCGGAGCGGCCATTGTTAGGATACAGTTCGGCGGTGGTTCGTGTGGACGGATGAGGTACGCAGATTGAACGAGGACGAATAGCCGGAGAGATGAAGCGGCACTGCGGCGATGTCAGTTTCTTGCCGGGACCACGTCGTATATGTAGTTGAAAGGCTCACCACTGGCGACGCGGCCGTCTGATATGGAAGTGAAGGGCGCGTAAACCCGAGGATGAGAGAATGGTTCTTGAGTCGTGGTGGCTGCAAAAGCAAATTGGCGGCTGGTGTCAGTACTGGTGATTGCCGACAGGGTCTACGAGATCAGGGCCGATGCTTGTCTGGTGAGGTCGCCGACAGCGCGGCTCTTGGGCCATCTTATACGCATCCGCAGACGGTTCACTGACCAGTTTGCGGCTAGGGGAGACTACGGATAGCTTTGACCCTACCCACTCATGTGTCGTGTGTGATTTGAGTTCAACCAGGCAGACACAGCAGTGTACAACGGGCGCCCCTCCCTCGTCTTGCTCCCCTGGACGCGTGGGATGCAAATGTGGATGTGTCTGCGACGGATGCAGCAGTAGATACACCACGCGTTGCACGGCACCAGATGGATTCGGAGAGCCTCTGCTACCTCGCCGCCAGCCAGGACAGCCAAACGGCTGCAGCGGGCCTTGTCAGACGCGGGCTGGCGGTTCCGCAGCCGCGGCCATGGTTGGATCCATGGTTGTATCTGCAGGTCGCGATTGAAACGCCCGCCCGCGATGATGGCATTCTGGTTGAGCCCACAGGGCTGCGTGCAGGCCTCGCCCAGAGGAGCATAACGCCTCGCCACGGCGGCCACACAGCGGCCTTTCCGCCTGCACCCAGCTCCCGGGGTCGGCAATTAGAGTTCGCGGCCTGCCGTCAGACCTTGCCTCACCTCACCAGCTCTGCGTATGCTTTCTTTTCGCTGCGCGTCCGGCAAAAGCACCGCGAGACGTCCGCTTTCTTTGCCTTGCAACTGCACATCCTGGAGGCCCCGTCGCCGTCGCGCGGCGGTCGCAGCGGCTCGCCGCTCGATGCAGCACAAGGCATCCCAAAACGCTCTGGTGCAGGCGCCTCTGTACCGTTCCTGCCTGCTACGTTCTGATCCGGATGCTCTGCTCTTCTCCCAGACAGGCCGACGACCGCCAGACGAGCGGCTGCTCCACGCTCGACGCTGGTCCGCTGCGTTTGACAGGAGGCCGTGGGTGTGGCTTGAGGGCCGCCGCCATCGCCGCCAAGAGGCCATCATGCACGTCGCACAAAGAACGGATCAAGACCCTGGCCGCAGAATGGCCCCCCTGGGTCGAATGATCTGATCTGGTTTCTCCCTACAGCCCGCGCGGCTGGCGACTTTCTATCTTCTAGAAACGCGGCGTAGCCTCCTGCATCTGAGCCGATGCAGCGTCACCTGCGACACGCTGCCAACCTCTAACCCGGTCTACCTGGAACCTGAACAGTTACATGCAGCCTCACCATGGCAAGCTCCCGGTGCTGTGACACAACACCTTACTGATCGCATAGCTAGCCTCTGCCCGGGGTCTCCACTCTCCGCTTTGGGACCTATCTTTCCCTGACGGGTGTGTTCGCATACTACGGGAGCGAGGTGGCGCAAACTACCTGGAGCCCGGTACGGGGTTGCTCATCTACGCTCCCATGTAACCCGCGCGTACTTGTGGGAAAAAAGCGGCCGCATCAATCAAACTCCTGGCGAACCGCATCGCTTGGTAAGAGACGGGACCCACGTACGCTGAAGATCGGACCTCACGTCCGACCTGCAAGGTCTTCTGAGGAGAAGTTCGGACCTTGACCGTGAGTCGCGACAATTATCTTCTGCTACCGCTCAGCTTCGCATGTGCGTTGGTGTGGTCACCAAGAATGTGAAGGTGGCGCCATGACCGGTCATTGACCAGTCGCGTATACCTTGCGATTCAATCTCCGTCCTTTTTCCCACCACCATGCTCACTTAACGCATATACCTTATCGGCCATGGTCGATCAGCTTCGGACTCAATCTGCAACTTTCCCTCGTCAGAGAGAGAGCAGTCTCGTGCACTCTGAGGGAAATCTTAGTTGGCCGCACAGGTTGTCTCGCGATCATCCGAACCTTCCAGCAAGCACATCATTACGGGAAATCACTCTGAGGAGAACCATCTTAGGAATGTCGTACAGCGCCATATCGCTATCACACTAGAAGTTTGTTTCTGTTACACGGGATCGAGTGGACCTGGTGCTCGGTTCCAGGTATGCAAGATGCGTGTCACTGTGGATTCGTTCGTATTAGAGGCGCCCGTGGCGCACTTGGAGCCAGGATCGATGCGCGTCATCTCCTAGCACCGCCCGCCTATTCCACAAGTTCTCGTTAGTCAGTCGTTTTATCATCCTTGCGTGCCTCTTTCACACGTGAGTTCAGTGCACAAAATTTTCCAATTACAATTTGAGAACGGAAAATGCTAACACAGTGTCAAAAGATCACACCGGCGATGCGTGCGAAGGCTTCTCCTTTCTACCAAGCCTTGCCGCTAGCAACAAGACATTGCTGCAACCACTTGACCGACCGAACAGAACTGTGAACCTCGCTAGACATGGTCTCCGATAAGGTCTCTCATTCACCTACTCCAGAAATTTGCATTCTTGAATCATGTTGCGTCAAAACTAACCCCTCTAGTGCGCTTGGGCAAGGCGATCGGACCAGAAGAGTGGTCCCTATCGCGATATCAGGTACCCAGAATTTCACCGCTGTGCGCGCCACGGCTGCGGCCGATCATACAAGATGCTTACAATGGCAAGCCGAGACGCTTTTGCGTCGATTGCAACACAAAGCACCAGCTGCCGATGTCAAGCCTTCGTCAAGCTCTGAACCGGGTAAATGGAGCGAATCAAACTTGTCCACCGCAAGATCATTGGTTACCTGTTTGGACGAATCTCTGCTGTGCGTGCCGTTTTCTGTCATCTTGCCATGGCAAAGATGCACAGGGACTTAGCCGCGTACGTAAAAGCTATTGTTTGCTCGGAAAAGCCAAATTTTAGGGCATTCAAAGCCCAATACAGATAGATGGCACGCACGCGTCGGTGCACGACCAATCGGGGCATTTTCAACCAGCCTTGCGGGCTTCTTCCAGCCACAATTGCCTATTTAGTGAATGGAGAAATTCGGACGGTAATTTTTGTGTCGCTGTTGAAGCCACTGGTCTCCTTTGCCAATCATCCGAGTTTCACGACATTGGGCCACATCCGACTGTGTGAACCGGCGCCCTTAGCTTCTGCCTCAGCAGACCCTCGCATGATGTGACTGTCCTATATCTGGACCGTTGTATCATGAACCATCAAGGTACGTACCTCGCGACCGTCACACATCTCACCGCTCATAGCCCCGAGTGCTACCTTTCCGTAGTCGACGACTTTCATTTCCCCCACCGCAGCCTCTCGTCCAGAATATTCATCGAGGCGTCGTGAGAACAGCAGGTGCCAGATTTCGTCCGTGGACGCCGCACTGGGCCATGTCGCCCTTTCCCACCGTTTTGTAAATCCACTATCGAGGGCGTGATTCTGGATGTGCTGGGTCGCGTCGGACTGGGCGCGTTTCCGCCACGCGCACATTGATCGGGGGTCGCATGACTCTGCTTCACGAGGTTCCGAGCCAGAAACAGTGAGGGCTACGGCGTTTTCATACGGATAAACTCAGTCGGTCTACTGCCACGAGTGACAGAGGGTCATGGCAAGAAAGAGCTTTCCAAAACGCAGAGCGAGCACAGCCAACCGGTTCTATTCCAGTCCATAGAAGTACTGCAGGATGAGCTACGTTAAGCAAAGGTCTGCATATGACAGCGCACAGGCGGTGAGTTCCATACAAGATCCGCCCCAACGAGTTTGGCAGTTGGCGTTGACGAGCGGCCGATAACGGCGTCGCAGAAGCACAAGGGAGAGTTGTGACCACATAGTCCAAACCTTACAGGAGCGTGCAGCCGTCCTCTCTCGACCAGGTCCACGTCAAGAATTCCCATGAGTTGAGCTTGGTGTCAAGTCTTCCAATAACCCTCCACACGCACTGGCTCGATGAAGGCGCCTACGGATTCTATACATCACTTCGACGCCCAGGCGGATGGGGGTATTGGGTGGTGCATCATCAATGTGGCATGTGCCTTCCAGGCGGGCCACCCAATCAACGCTGTACGCTTGAGAGGACTGGTCTGTATCACACGAAGACATATCCTACACCCTCATACTGGGTAGTTTGTTGAGCTGCTACTGAGGAGGCCGGCGCGTATGGATGAGGTAGAAGCTTTGGCGCTGTGCAGTATTCTTTCAGAAGACGGAGCAGGCACACGAGCGCTGGGAAGGGGTGAGTTTCACGGCGTTGGTAGCGTGGGAAGCACCATTGACGGGCGAAGGAGGCTTGTCACTGCTGCATAAGTGCAGGCGAGGCGTGCTCTGGATGGCAGTCATGATTCGATGGCCAAACAGCTGTGGTCGCGTGCCATTGCCAGCGCACTGGAAAGTCTTGCGCCGATAAAGGATAAAGAGAGGTGCGGGCATGGTAACAATATTCACTCCTAGACGCGCACCCGCACCGCACCTGTCTGCTCGCAGTAGCTCGAGTCCACTCTAGGTCGCGTATCGACAGATAGGTCGCGCGCTGTTCGTGTTTGCCAGCCAGGGCAGGAACGACCCGGCTAATCTTACCTTTTTCGTCATTTTGATGGCCTAGCGCGTGCCTGCCCGCCATGTCAGCTCGAAACTTTTCCCCCACAGCACTGGAGCTCTTCCACTACGATAACATCTCGCTGCTAGGCCCACCCAAAATGCGTGGTGCAATTGTCTTCAGCGGCTCCTCCCACCCGACCTTGGTCGATGGCATCTGCGACCGTCTGGGCATGAAGCGGGGCACCGCGCAGCTTAGCAAGTTTGCGAATGGCGAGACCTCAGTGCACATCCGTCCGTCGTCCCAGCTCTGGCCTTGATGTGGTGCTGATAGCGTCTAGACACCTCGGTGCGAGACAAGGATGTCTTCATCGTGCAGAGCGGGAGCCCCAAGTAGGTCATAGAGCTCGCGAGGAGATTGACTGCTGACCTGATCTTCTAGGATCAATGATGCGGTTATGGAGCTGCTGATTATGGTTTCGGCCTGCAAAGGCGGTTCTGCAAAATCTATTACTGGTAATCACTGCTTCTGCCGCCTATCTGGCGAGTCTAACGGGACCAGCTGTCATGCCCTACTTCCCCTACGCCCGCCAGTCGAAGAAGAAGTCGCACCGCGGCGCCATTACCGCCCGCATGGTTGCGAACCTACTCAACATCGCTGGCGTGAACCACGTCATAACCATTGACCTCCACGCGTCGCAGATGCAGGGCTTCTTCAAGTGTCCTGTCGACAACCTCATCGCCGAGCCGCTTCTTGCCCGCTGGATCCGTGTCAACGTGCCGAATTGGAGAGATGCCGTGGTGGTCAGCAAGAACCCGGGAGGCACCAAGCGTGTCACATCGCTGGCCGACGCACTGAAGCTCAGCTTCGGCATAGTCACAACGGACAGGCGGCGAGCTGCTACGTCGGTGCCTTGGAACGAGAGCGCCATGTTTGAGCAATTGCGCTTGGATGGCACATACGAGACGCCGGAGCTCATTGCTGCCGCTTTGGACGCAGATGCACAGATAATACCTGCTCCTAGTCAGTCCCACAACTCGGCGGCAGACGCGGGCAAGCCGAAGCTGCGGTCGCGGGCCCCGTCAAATCCACTAGAGCGCCGAGTGAACGGGACTGCCAACCTACAGAGCCCGCTATCGAAGTCTATGCGAGCAGCCTCTATCGTCAGCACAAAGGAGGAGGAGAACCTTCCTAAACCAGACGAGAAGTCGGAGCAGCCATTGACGGAAGAGAACAGCGACGAAGTAGAGGCAGACGAATACACTGACGAGGTTTGTCTTGTCGAGAAAATCGGTAGAACAGATGCTGATCAGCTTAGCGCGCGCGAGACGTTACCCACGGCCGGCTTGTGCGGGGACACATCGTGGAAGATACTCACCCTTCACCATCCATGTCCGCAGTATCGCACAACTCGTGGCGGCAACGCGCCCCATCCGACGGCGATGACGCAGATGTCCCTCCGCACATGATGTCGTCGTTCATGTCCACGGCGTCACACTCTGAGCATGCTCATGCGCATGCCTTGGGAGGCACAATGGATGCGGCTGCGTCTTCTGAAGACGAAGAGGAGGATCTTAGGAACCCTGATCTCGAGACCATGGTCACCCTGGTTGGAAACGTGAAAGACCGACCCGTCTTCATCGTAGACGATATGCTCGATAAGTCAGCATCGTGGATCGCGGCTGCAGAAACGGTGGTCAAGCGCGGCGGTGCTACCAAGGTATACTGCATGGCCACGCACGGCATCTTCGGCGGCGACGCCCTCGAAGAGCTGGTGGCGTGCGAGTGTATCACTAAAATCGTCGTGACCAACGCGTTCCCCATCCCGGCTGAGCAGCAGGCTCAGGCCCGCGACAAGCTCGTCATCCTCCCTGTGGATAACCTGCTCGCTGAAGCGATCCGCCGCAACCACCACGGCGAGAGCATCTCGCAACTCTTCATGCATTACGACTAAATTCCATCGTCCGAGTATAAAGTCTCATCTGCAACTGATGCGGTTGTGGTATATTTCTCATGTTCTGGATCTCATTAGCGAGGCGCCACGGTGTGAATTTGACTTTCGCGGAAGGCATAGGGGCGGCGTACCGGATCGAAAAATTGACGATTTACGGCTGCCTTCTTTGCATCGATATCGGGCGCAGGCAGCTACGGAAGACTGACTGACGGACTGGACTAGTAAGTGCACATGCCCTGCATACATTCAATGATACCACAAACACCTTTTCCCCCTATCCGAGCTGTCCTTTGCACTGCTCGTCTATGTCGTGCTCCTCAAGTACGATTACGATGCCCCTCCAAAGTATATCGCGCCTTCTCTACCTGACATGCTATGCCACTATACCAGGGGGAAAGGACGCAAATGCACACTACACTACACTTTCAAACCAACGATGCGGGGCGCTGGCCCCGCAGGGATCCCGTTGATACGGTGCATTCTTAACGGAGCGTTGGGAGAGTATACTCGAGGATGCGCGGAGGTGCGTCTGAGACGTCAGACTGTGCTTTGTCGGTGCGGAGGGCGTCTGCCGATTTGGCGGGCGCTCGGCCTCGGACATGTATAAGTATTCGTGATGCTTTTTCTATGGTGAGAGGAGTGGCCGGGTGAGCCAGGGCGTCACGTGTGAGCTGGGCATCCTCCAGGCCGTGCCTGTGGCCGATCGCGCGCACTTCTCGTCTCGTCTCGCCTCGTCTCGTGCATTGGCATCGTGCGGGAGGAGTCGCATTGTGCCATGTGTTGACGCTTGCCTGCCTACCCGCCGTTGTCCGCACTCACCCGTCTACCACACTCGCCCTCGCCGTTTCACCACGCTGATGCCGTCTAGCGAGTTCAGCTGGGCCATGTAGTTGTCTGGCTACGCGAACAAACCGGAGAGCGGGCCGCTTCGAGACACGACACGACGAGATAGGCCAGCAGCCAAGGGTGAGCACGTAAAGATGAAGATATAGATACAATTTCTCGCCTCTGCTCTCCAGACACCAGCACTCCCTACATTTCCGCAACAACAATAAGTGATATAATATACAAAACGCCCCCGCGCACAATCTACCTCTTTTGATGATGAATCGAAAACGCACTTCACGTGAGAACAGAACTGGTAAACGCTACAGACGCAAGTCAAGGCAAGTACAACACCCTGCGGCCCACCCCATCTCGCGCCGCTCCTTATTTCCCCCGACTTGCCCGCCGCTCCACCTTCGGACTCCCAAAACTGCCCCTGGGACTCCGCCCCCCGACCGCTGGCGTCATAAGCGCCACGCCTTCCCTCTTGATTCCCATCTTGCTCTCAAAAACCCGCATGACCAGCGCCTGCACCGCGCGCTGAATGTCCTGCGCCATCTCGGTGCCCAGCAGGCCGACGACCAGTGGCGCGAACACCTCAATGTGCTTCTCGAACTCGCCGGCAGGGAAGTTACCGTAGCCGTCGAGCACGCTGACGACGACGGGGCGCCAGGTGACGATGTTGCGCTGCTGCGTCTCCTCGTCGAGCTCGATGTAGGATGCGATGATGTCCTCGCAGAGCGGGATGAGCGCGGCTTCGGTGTCGGCGCGGGAGGCCGCGCGGTCGGTCGACGTGTCGTGGTACATGCGGAAGAGGATGCTGACGTACACTGATGCAGAACCGGACTCCTGCTTGAGCAGGTTGGGCGGCTGCTTCATGAAGCCCTCTCGGAAGAGCCGCGTGCGCAGGTCGCGGTCCGCGTTGAAGCGCTTGGCGAAGTGATATGATTTCTTGAGGACGGCCATCAGGCGGAGGAGCTCGCCCGAGGGGATCTTCTCGTAGACGGCGTCGTTGGTGAAGAGCTCTTGGACCGTCTCGATCATAAGGAGCTGCAGGACGCATTTGGTGATGATTTGGTTGAAGAAGCGCCGGCGGGCGGCGGTGACGACCACGGGTGGCTGTGGGACGTCTTGGTCCTCGGGTCGATAGTCCTCGAGTTCTTGCGTTTGACGCTTGGGGAGTGGGGATGGCATGCGAGCCTGCTCCGCAGCGAGAGAATTTTGGGAATCGTTCGTTACGACCGAAGGCCGACGTGGGCTGTTAAGGCCGTTGATCCCAAGGGCGTTATTACTCGTTGACTCTTCTGCGCCCGGAGTCCCGAGCGTAAGGTCCTTCGGATGCGCACTCGCTGTGGGCGTCTTCTCGCCGTCTACCCCGTTGGAGCCATTCGGGGTTTGGTAGTGAGATGGCGTGCCTGCCGTGGCAGCAGACATCAGAGCGGTTGCTTCCGTTCGTACGAAAAGGTCGACAAATGCCCTAACGATTTGATTCCAATGTTGGGGTGTGAACTTCTGGACGTTCTGCAGGATCAATTGCTGCAAGCAATTGCTGCCTATCCGCGCAAGTGTATCGTTTTCTTGACATATGCACAGTGCTAGAAGATCTAGGAACCGGTCCAGCATGTACTCCAGCGACTCAAAAAAGTGAGTGAACAACCGGACCATGTTTCGTAGAGCCTGGATCATGGTTGTGGAAAGCCAAACAGACAGTTCTTCGTGATTTAGAACTTTCGACATCTCTGACTTCGACTTCAATACCATAAAGATGGGGTATAGAAGCTGTCGCCAGAGCATATCCCAGAAGTCCCGCGGGAAGTCGCGACCGTAGGTGATCAAAGTTTCGAAGAGGTAGCTTAATGCTCTTGATCGGACCTCCAAATCTTCGCCTGTCATCAAGACATCGTGAAACGCGAACAGGACAGGGAACCAGAACTGTTCTTCTTGCGTCTGCCGAGTCGGTTGCTTGGGTATTGATGAGCCTTTCTCAGACTCTTTGACAAATCCTGCCCTGGCCGAGAGTGAACACTCTGGGGTCCGCAGCATCTTCGGTACTGATGACTTCAGTAACTCAATAGCTTGAAGAGACTTCTTCTGAAATTTGTAGTTCTTGGAGAACTCGGTGAGGCAAACAATCAGGTCTGCGAATGCGCCCTGCGAAATCACAACACCGAATCGCGTGTTGTAGACCTGCGATACGTTCTCAAACGCCAGGTTGACGATGCCCTCTGTTATTCCAAATTAGTATTGCACCACCGAGAAGAGGACAGACTTACCGTATGGCTCACGTGCAGCCACAGTGAAAACTCCAAACATGGTCTTCCATCCGGAGCGAATGTTCTCGCCTCGCGCCTGGATCATTTGAATGAGACAACGTAGCACCATATCTTTGACCGACACGACGCTAGCGTTGCTGATGATGTGCTCAAACGGCTTCAAAAAATCCTTCTGAAATTTGAAACCAGGAAGTTCTTCAATCTCCATGAACTTCATTGACAATTGCCGCAACGAGTTGAGAGCAAAGTAGACGACATTCGTGTTGGTGTGACAGCCGACCTCATTGAAGTGCGCCCCAAGAATCTGCCAGATATTCGTCCACTCGAAACGCACACGGGTCATGTTGTAACCGCTGATCTCCACGAGTTTCTGCAAGCTGTACGTGCGGGGCGATTCGCTCTGACCGGACGATTGGATCTCTTGCCAGCTGACTTGCGTCAACGCCTTGACAAAGTCGACAATGGCCTCTCCAGAAAGGTTGGCAGTGCTCGTGAATATCCGGTCAACACCTCTCACTACGTCAGTAGACCGACTCTCCTCAGCAACATCCGCTTGGAACTGCATGCTGTTCGTATGTGAGATCTGTCTTCGTCTGTTGCTTGGTACGTTGAGCGATTTCCGGGACTGTGCTCCACCTGGCGATTGAGTCTTCAAGACATCGGGCACTGAGCGCTCGTCGATACCGGCTGAGATTAGCTGGAAGCGGTCGAGCTGGGAGACGCAGGTAAGCACCTCGCGCCAAGACTCCCTCAGGAGGTTGCCCTCTGTATTGGCGATCTCAATCAAAACCTTCAGAGCTTCCATGTTCTTGGCTTTCATCTCGCTCAGATTATAGAGATTAGTGAAGCGAGCCAAGAATGCAACGAAGGCTTGCCGGGCACTCTCCACATCGAAGATGCACGAGATGCGAATGGCAAGTCTGATGCCTTCAATGCAGAGCCTCACAATCTCAATATTATGGTCTTGGGCTTGGCCGGACAGTGCGGTAAGGAAAGGCATCCAGGTGACCTCGAACATGGGTCCCACGTGTTTAGAGGAGGAGGCAGGAATGAACTTGGAGACTGGCAGTGCCCTTGTGGTCTTTCGCTGAGCGCGAAGGAGCTGCTTATACAATTGCTCGGTCTTGTTCGCCATCGCCTCGGATGCCTGCACGTAGACCTCTCTCTGAAGATCCCGCCCGCCGCCAATCAAGGCTTGACCAACTGCGGCGAGACCTCCTTGCTGCTGGGGCTGTATGAGACCTTTGTCTGCTGCTGCTTCTTGCTCTGTTTCCAGCACGATTTCCTTGTGAGCAATCTCCTCGTAGATGCTCCGGAGGTAGTCTTCGGGCAGGTCAGCGCCGTCGTTGATACCTCGATTGTTTTTAATGAAGTCCTCTGGTGTCATTCGAGGCCCTTTCATTTTCTTGCTATGCTGATCCACGTTCAGCATGATGACTGAGTATGAAAGAACATACGCGGTATCGGCATTGGCATAGGCATTCGGGTTGCCGGTGATATATCTTTCGGCGAACTTGAGCATGAATCGATCGATCTTCTGGGCTTCGCCCGGTAGTCGGAAGCTCTGGAGGAAACGTCGCAGCGCGTCAGTGAAGCGCGTCTTGTTGAAATCCATTTGGTCCACGAAAGCGTGCATAATCGCAATGTTTTCGGGGTCACCTTCTCCCAAAAATTCACCAAGCGGCCCCATTTCTAGGAGATCGGTCTCGTGGAAGAACCTGGCAATGTCGTCGGGGGAGTCTGACGCGATGAATCCTTCTTTGATCAGCGTTTTCAGACCGCGCTTGGGTTTGTAATTGAACTCTCGAACAGCCCTTGTCAGAGCCGTCTTTTTCTGTTTTGCCTTCTCCAACTCGCCGTAGTCGTCCTCCATCATTGGTGTCACAGTCCCGGAGTCTCCTCCCACCATCGGAGATTCGGATATGGTTCTGTTGTCGATGGAGGCCCTGAGGTTGTCCACCGAACCCCTCAGATCCACGTTCGAGTTTCTAGCCGCATTGGGGGCAGATTGTTCTGACCAGTCCACCAACGATCGCAAAATCTCCACTAGTCCTTCCAAGGATTCTTGTTTCATCGCATATTCTGGCGGATACGCGTGCTCGCCTTCGTGAGGAACGTTCATTGACGCAGTAGATAAAGAAGGAGGCAAAGTTCCCCTGCTCTGCCAATCCGAGGCTTTTGACTGCTTCTCGCGTTGTTCCTGATAGGCTTGTTGCTGCATAGGCGACACTGTGACCGGTGTGCTAGATATCTTGGAAAGATGCTCAACGACACGCTGATACATGTTATCGAGCGCGGTACGATCGCAATCGTAGTTGAGGTACATTTCTACCAAAGCGCGGGGATCAGCTGCTAGCCGTCGGAAGACAGTCAGGATGTACTGTTTTTGGAATGCGGGTGCACTCCGCTTGTCCAAAATGGCCAGGTAGATCTCCTTCATGAATACCTCAACTTCCTTCTTAAGCATAACGCGCAAGTATTTGAGCATTTGCCAGAATATTTCACACGCCACCTCGAAAACCTTATTGACGGAACTCGCACCGTTGCGACTTAAGCTCAAGCAAAGGTATTGCTTGATGGCCTGTACAAACGTAGTGGGCTCATCGCCACTGCCGCTTCTTATCGTTGCATATGGTGATACGAAGACTGCAATGTTGTTGTGTAAGATGGTTTGGATAATGTGAAGGGACAGTAGCTTCGAGCGCATGCCTTGCGACTTTACATCCAGGGCGTGATCGACCGCCAGGGTCTTGGTGCTCAGCCTGCACATGGCGCGGAAAACAAGATAGGCATCCTTTACGAATATCTCGTCTTCCTCCTCTTCGTCGGCCTCCTGAGGAATCGGCGAAGCTTCTACACCGGACACATGTCGTGACCCTTGCTTGCCCTTTATCCGTGTTACCAAGGTCGGTGCGTTGTCGTGTATGCGATCGTCGTTGAAGCTCATGTTGTTCTCAAAGCTCTGCAGCGTGATTTTGGGTCCGGTGTGCACGTCTACTGGCTTGTCGCTAGGCTCGCCGGACTCAGGGTCGTCTTGTTCTTCCTCGGCACCTTCTGCGGCATCCCCGGTACCGTTCGTATGCTCGCCTTCATCGTCGTCGTACTCGTGTACATTCTCTTCTGAGTTGCCCTTGTCGTTCAACGAAACGCGGGAGAGATTGAGCCTAGCTTCCTTCGCTACCAGCCTACTCTTGACCCTTTCAAAGCAGGTGCCTACCATCTGTGTCAATGCACCCTGCGCAACCTGCTGATTGGCGCTCGACTTGGACAGGAGAAAGATGTTGTAGGTCAACCGCACAGCCTTCAGCAGTCCAGCACCATGAACCACGATCTTGTCGTTCAATATGGCGGCCAGCAAGGACTTGACGATCTGCAGCTGCACGTCCGGCGGCGTCGCCTCGCCTTGGAAGCATGCGCATATTGTGTCTATGGCCTTCTCAATGAGGGGCACAGCCTCGGTGTCGCCCTGCTGCTCCGAAGGCACGGAGAAGTACGAGTAGCTGATGAGCTTGCCGATGCAGTCGAGCGCAGCGATGGAGACGGGGACAGAGGGAGCCTCGGAGGCTAGCTGGAGCGGCTCGAAGAGGATCTCGGGGTTGATGCGCGACGGGTCGCCCTCTGCCTTGATAGCTGCCAAGGCAGTTGCGACCGAGTCGCCCAGCTTCTTGTTCTTCTTCGCATCCTTGGACGCAGCTATGGTTTCCAGCGCGGTGATGACGAAGACCAGCGAGCTCCGTGTCGAGGGTCTCGTGGCGGTTGTTGCAGCCGTGGCTGCCGTGGACTGTGAATCGGTGCGTGGCCGCGCGTCGCTGTGCATGCGCTGGTCGAAGAACTCGGCGGTGCGCCGCGAGTCTGATTCCTCAGGCTCAGGCACGTGGAGCTTGGGCGTCGGTGGCGTGGGCGTGGGCATGTCTGACGGCGTCTGCGGGGCGTGCCCGTCTGCGTCTTCCGCGGTGGTGTCGTGGTGCGTGTCCTCGTCCTGGTCTGCGGCGGGTGGTTCCTGCTGCGTCTGGCCGCCGGGCCACCTATCCTCGGCCTCGGGTGAGCCTGGCGAAGGCTCTGTGTCGGCCATTGTGTACTGTGGGTGTGCTCGCGATGTGCCGTGTGCCTGGGTCGTTCCTTCTTTGCGATCTGGCGGGGGAGAGCTAAGCTACCATTGCGGAGGCAGCGCTCGCGGAAGCAGCAGGAGCTGTCTGTGGGGTCTGCCGGGGAAAGCACGACCAAAGAACAGTCGCAGAAAAGGCCGTCAATGGCGCGAGAACAGTCGCAAAAAAAACCGGCAATGGAGCGCAGTGCTGTGCAATCCAACGTGGAATGACAAAGTGTCTTCCGCATCAGCCTCCTAACCCGACCGACGTTGGCATCCCTGTCAGCGCGGCGTCCGTCGCAGCTCCGACTGTGGCCGTGCTGTGGCTGCTCCCTGCGCGCTCCTGGCTCGGGGACTAACGATTCTGTCTTGGCCGGCAACGCTACGGCCAACAGCTAAACACTTTGATTCTGTTGGGCGCGACAATCTCTCCATCTCCCAGCACATCGATTCTCCGATTCTTGAGCGCGGGCTCTCCTCCTACATCTCTCCCTCGCCCCTTCCGCACCCTCGGTCCCGCCTGCCTTCGCTCCTCCGTGCCCGGGAAATTTTCAGAGGCCCCATCGGCATCCCGTCACAATGCCTGCGACCACGACTTTTCTGTCCCGCGCGGGATCCCAATTGGCCTCCAGAGGCTCAATTACCCTGCGCGCGAGCTTGACTGCCTCGTACGTTGCGCTGCCGCTCGCATCGCGCCCCCGGACAAGCTTTGCTGACCGGCTGTAGCCGCCGAACACCAGCTCTCGCAGCTCTCGCCAGATACTATGCCTCCAAGTGTGAGCCACGCCCTGCCCGCTGTTCGATCAGACCCCCCGGGATTGCCCAATACTGATTGTGTCATGTACAGCCTTCCCCTCGCACACCGTCATCAGCATGCCCGCCCTGTCCCCTACCATGACGGCCGGAAACATTGGCACCTGGCAGAAGAAGGTCGGCGACACCATCGCGCCCGGAGATGTGTTGGTCGAGATCGAGACAGACAAGGCCCAGATGGACTTTGAGTTCCAGGAGGATGGCCTCATCGCCAAGATCCTCAGAGACTCCGGCGAGAAGGACATCGCAGTTGGCAGTGTGAGTTCTCTTTTCACTCGGCCCAAGTCATGACATGCGGATTGCATTTCGGAAAAAGACACCGGATTGCAAATGGGTGCTGCGGCAGAGCTAACTGTAAACAGCCCATCGCAGTCCTCGTTGAGGAGGGTGGTGATGTCTCCGCTTTCGAATCCTTCTCGATTGAGGATGCTGGCGGCGAGAAGAAGCCCGCTGCCCCGTCCAAGGAGGGCGAGGCCTCCGAGGCCAGCGAGCCCCCCAAGTCGGGATCCGGCACCGCCCCGCCCGCAAAGGAGGAGGCTGCCCTCCAGGCAATCGAATCTGACTCCTCCGGCAAGCGCCTCGAGCTCTCCCTCGACCGCCACCAGAAGAAGAAGGACGAGCCTGTCCAGCCCGCTGCGGGAGCTCCTGCGACCGCCCCAGCGGCTGCCACGTACGAGGACATCCCCGCGACCAGCATGCGCAAGGTCATCGCCGCCCGCCTTACCCAGAGCATGCAGCAGAACCCCCACTACTTCGTTGCCTCCAGCATCTCCGTCTCCAAGCTCCTCAAGCTCCGCGAAGCGCTCAACGCTTCGTCCAAGGGCGAGTACAAGCTGTCCGTCAACGACTTCCTCGTCAAGGCCGTCGCCGTCGCCGCACGCAAGGTTCCTGCTGCCAACTCTTCATGGCGTGAGGAGGCCGGACAGGTTGTCATCCGTCAGCATAACGTTGTCGATGTCTCCGTCGCTGTTGCCACCCCTGTCGGTCTGATGACCCCCATCGTCAAGAACGTGAACGGCCTTGGTCTCCAGACCGTGTCCTCGTCGATCAAGGATCTCGGCAAGCGCGCGCGTGACGGCAAGCTCAAGCCCGAGGAGTACCAGGGCGGAACCATCACCATTTCCAACATGGGCATGAACTCCGCCATCGACCGCTTCACTGCCGTCATCAACCCCCCTCAGGCCACCATCGTTGCAATCGGCACAACACAGAAGGTCGCAGTACCCGGCGAGCTCTCAGAAGACGGCACACCGAGCGTAGAGTGGGACGACCAGATTGTCATCACGGGCAGCTTCGACCACAAGGTTGTCGACGGCGCCGTCGGTGGCGAGTTCATGAAGGAGCTCAAGAAGGCAATTGAGAACCCGCTAGAGCTCATGCTATAAATGTCGATGTAATTTTCTAGGCTGTAGAAGTTAGGGGCATGGTTGGATTGCGGTCGACATGAGGGATGCGTTGCGGATGTGTAAGCTTTATCTGAGCGAGCGGTGCCTTGGCAGAGATCTTGTACAATGAATGGCAGTTCTTTTACCATCTGATTGCGGCTTGCGCGTGTTAGGGATAGAAGCTTAATCTCATATGTTATGCATTTCAATCAACTCTGGTCTTGGACTCGTCTTTTGATTGTGTGCCTAGGCTCGGGAGGCTCGTACTGTTCGTCGTGTCTGTAGCTTGTGCAATGGGATGGGTTTCAAGATGCATTGCATGGGCCTGCAATCGAATGATGTGTCTATCTTACCTGGTGGCTTACCTGTTTCGCTGCCCGACAGAGGCAAAGCTTGGACATGGCCTTCCAGAGTCGTGAAGCCTGCTATATGTTTGTCTTCGCAAGCTTTGTCCTAGTCGCGAACGCGTGTATATACTCACCCACCACCCAGAGTCTACCAACCGCAGCTTCGAAAAAAAAAAAAAAAAAAAAAAACCCTCATCTGGCGCGTTCCAACCAGCCCGTCACTCTCAACTCCCAAGCCGTTTGCAATCTCACGTTCGCGGAGACGATAGCACTACCACCGTCACCGTTGCTTTCCACACCTCACCAAGCCGTCCCAGCGTCCCTTTCAACGACCAACGATAGAGCTACTGCAGATGACATTCTACACCTGCGCCAAGAACCGAGCCGGCGTTCGGGCGCCTTGCATTGTCGGTGACGAAGATGAAGCTGGACTGGACTGGCCCTCTGTGGGCGTGGGTGTGGCGCTGGGCCTGGTCACTTTGAGAGCTTTTGGTAAGTCGCTCCTCACTGTGTGCTTGTGTTGGTCATAGGGCACTGATAGGTTTAGACCTCTTTGTGTGTTGGTGTTGCGTGAGGAGGCGAGTGAGGGCGAGGGCGAGGGCGAGGGCGAGGGCGAGGGAGATGAAGGGAGATGAGCAATGAGTGGTGGAGGATGACGGAAAGCAAAGTAGTGTTTTACATGGCGTGGGTCTAGGCGGCGGTAGTAAAACGTGATGAAAGATGGGTGTCGTATCTGGGAGTATGTTAGTAGAGCATGGAAGGGATGAGGATTAGAAACTAGCCACTACAGCTGCAAGCATCATCCCCAGGCCGTCCATCTCCGCATACCACTGACCCACCATCTCATCTACGGCGCCTCTACCTGCACGCCCCTCGTTCCGACTCCCACGTCCAAGCTTCGCAATGACGAGGTCACCGACTGTTTCGAGCCGCGGTCGGTTGTCACTGGTGTATTGTCCTTCATACAAGTCCTCCCACTCCTCCCTCGTCCGCGCCTCCCAAAGCGCCTTACTAGACGGCAGAACGTGGTTATTCGGGTTGACGATCGGATCATCCGCCTGCGCCCCAATCGTCAGCGCAGTAATGAAACAAACCACTGACACCCTCCTCCTTGTTTCCTCGCAGATCCACTCCTCCCAGCTCGGCCTCCCTCCACCTCCACCCGCCTTCCTATGCCGCACGCTGAACGCCGCACCCGTGAGCGCGACACACCGCGCAGCCAGCTTCTCCATCGAGCGCACGATGCCGGCGTTTATGGCGGCGTAGGAACGGCCTGAGAGGAGGACGCGCATAGTACCATAGAGCATGGTGGATTGGAGCGCAGCGAGGGTTGATCCGAGGGAGAGAGTGCGCAGGGTGGAGTCAATTTGCGCTGATTCGGTAGAGATGGTGCGCCAGAGGAAGTCGGTGTTGGATGGAGGATGAGAGTGGAAGAGGCGGGCGATGGTTGTGAGTGTTTCGAGTGGTTCTAGGAGTTGAGTTGTGGCAGTGTTCGAGCAGTCAGGGTTGATTGTGTGGGCATCAGAGGGACGGCCGTCAAAGTGGAGGCGGCTGCCGAGGGGGTGGATGAAGGGGGGGAGGATGGTGCCTTGGGCGAGCATGCGTGGGTAGGAGTTTATGATCGAGAGGAGGAAGTTGCGGGTGCCGTTGGATAGGAAGGTTGGCGGTCGTGTTGGCTGGGTGATTGTGGATGTGATGGGAACGGCAAGGGAGAGTGGTGTCTGAGATAGAAGGGAGTGGGGAGAAGATGAGGCGAGAGTGGAAGCCGAGCTAGGTTCGAAGGGATTTATTCCTCTGCCCGCTTCGTTAACGAAGATGTGCGGTAGGGAAAGATCTTTACGTGGAGTTGAGCCTCTCTGGAAGTCGCCTAAAGGTGGATATACTGCGCTGAAGGAATCGAAGAGATCGATGTCTGCCAATTCGTCCAATGAGAATAGCGGTGCGTTTTCAGACCTTCCAAGACCCGTCACACTGTCGCTTTCCGGATGAGCGGGTGAAAGTGTCCCATGAGAGGGCACTCTCTCAATTTGACCGGGACGAGAGTCGTGAATCGGAGCAACTTTACCCCCGTAGGAGCACGCAAGCTGCTTTCTGGCACAACGACTGCATGGATCTTTGAAATCGCATTTTGTTTTGGCCAACCGGCATGTATGACAAGCCTGGGGCCGAGATTGCCGTTGCTGAGAAGCGCGGCGCCGGCAATATTTGATGTGCCGTGCACATGAGGTTTCTGCCATCCGTTAATCATGCGCTATAAGCCTGTCTGTACGTTGTTCGGGCGATTGTCGCATACCCTGACTGAACGGCTTTTTGCAGAGGGAACAAAAGTGCAATCGTTCCGTAGTTTGGCTGATCGGTTCAAAAACATCTACGGCTGACATTCTGAATGACGTCTGCGTGGCGCAAATATCTCTACTGGTAGTTTCCTTGTAGTCCCGGCTTGCACAGTACTCTTTGAGTACCATAGGCAACCAGTCGACGATGATGTGGACGCAGCCCTCGGTGTGTTTTGCCTCGACTTGTTTAAGACGTGCTGCTGGGCAACTTTCGTAGAAATGCTGTGATACGATGGGAGATTCCCTCTCTCTGAGTGTTTGATGGGTCCATCGCCCCCGATTCCAGCTTACACGGTGCAGCGTTCGGAGCATCGATAAATCCGACCTGTGAAGGAAGGTGTCTAACAGAGCGCGCTTTCCCATAAATGGCACGCCTGACTCCTACCGGCCAAATTCGCCGGTCATTTCGGCCATTTGCCCGCTCCATTCAACATTCACCGCAACGACAACATTGCAAAGTATACGAAACAAATCAACAGACTTAAATCCGATCTTGAAATGGTCATGGAAACGTATAAAGGAAGTGCAGTCGAGACCTAATATGCTCTCTGCTAACAATTCTCTAAACCCTTGATCCTTTAACTCTATCTCTTTCTCTCAATGAACACCCAAAGGAAGAACCTCGCGGCGATTCTGCCTGCCCCTCAAGCTGAATTTGTTGTTGAAGAGCGACCGATACCAACACCTGGTCCTGATGAGGTCCTGGTGCGCAACCACTTCATCGGACTCAACCCCCTCGACTGGAAACGCCAGCTCACTGGAATGTTTGTTCCGTCCTATCCCGCCATTTTAGGCACAGGTAAGTGCATTTTAGCACTTAGATGCTTCCATGGGCTCATGAGGTGCATGATGTGCGCAAGAGACTGACCATGTTAGACTTGAGCGGCATTGTGGAAGCCGTAGGTTCGAACGTTAGCAACGTCAAACCCGGTGACCGTGTCCTTGGAGGTGCAGATGGCATGATTTCTCACAAACTAGATAATGCGTCTTACCAGACCTACACAACGCTCCGCGCATCGTCAACTTCGAAGTTGCCTATGAATGTGAGTCTGGAGCAGGCTGCGACACTTACCACCGGCATTGTAAGGCACTCCATCCAAAGAGCCGGCGCCCATGTATCATGCTCACTGTATTGTCCAGGTCACTTCATACCTGTTGCTCTTTCATCTGCTTGGCTTGCCGAAACCTGAATCGAATGCTCAGCCGCCGAACGCTACATTGCTTATCTGGGGAGGCGCTTCGATCGTGGGAAATCTCACCATCCAGCTCGCTAAGCTGGCCGGCTTGAACGTGTATGCCACAGCCAGCGAGAAACATCATGAATATTTGCGATCGCTTGGAGCCAATCTGCTCTTTGACTACCATTCCGACACTGTTATTGAGGATGCCGTGGCTGCAGCTGAGAGTGAGGGAAAACCTATCGCTTATGTTGCAGACACCATCGCCTCGTCGGCGACACTCAGTTCCGTGCAGGATGTACTATCCAACTCGACAGCTATCGCGAAAGTCATTGCGCACACAGCGCCCTGGCCCGAAGAACTCACAAAGCTTGACGGAATCAAGACTGATATGGTTCATGGTGAGGAAGTCTGGTATAAGCCTGACATGATCCAGCTAGGGTCCACAATCTTTCACGAACACTTACCGAAGTGGCTTGAGACGGGTGCCATTGTGCCACCGCCATACCGTGTGATCGAAGGTGGCGTGGGAAAGATCCAAGCTGGATTGAAGGTGCTCAAGGCGGGAGTAAGCAACCAGAAAGTGGTGGTGGCAGTGTAGCGGGCTGTTCGTTACATCCCCGCATGCTTCTTAAGTATAGACTGCCTTTGGAGATTCTCAGAAGCAATGGATTCCTGTCTCTACATAGTTCGAATCAATCTCGCCTCCTAAATCTGCCTTTTGTGTTCGACCTCAGCATGCTCATAACCAATCTCTTTCTCCATACTGCTCGATCTCAAACTCTTCTTTCTTTCCGCCTCAGCCTCATCCAATGGCAAAGGTTTCTTCCTGATTTGTGCCCACACAACTTGATGCATCGGTCTTGAAAAGAGTGCGTCCATCTCCTCCAAACTCACACCCTTCGTCTCCGGCACAAACAAGAACGCCCAAACCCCCATCAACAGGAGAACCGACGCAAAGAAGAAATAGGCTCCGTACCCCAGGTCGGATATCATGTACGGCGTGCTGCGCGCAATGATGAACGAGCCCAGCCAGGTGTCTGCAGTTGTGAGGGATACACAGAGCATGCGAATATCCAGTGGGAAGATCTCAGACGCGTAGGTCCAGGTGATACCCTGCCAGGTTGCACAGATGATGAAAGCGTTAACATAAACGCAGACCATCGCGAGATAGCCCCACCCATCACGGCTGATGTCTCCTCGAGCAGCAGCTGCGGCAGGGTCTGCGCGCATAACGTAACCACCGATATACCACATGGGTATACAACCAAGAGCAGCACCCCAGATGAGGCCTTTACGGCGTCCGACTTTTTCAACGATGATGATTGTGAAAGTGATCATTCCAAGGGTTTTCGCGATACCGTAGAAACCGGTGGAAAAGAGTTTCAGCGAAGTACCGGAGATACCAAGAGTCTCGAAGATGCGGGGAGCATAATACGTGATTATGTTGACTCCCGTAAACGACTGCATCAGCATCAAGGCTAGACCAATACCCATACGATTGCGGGTGCCCTTCTGGAACAGCTTTCTGAATTGTGCTGACTTGCTCAAGTGGTTTGTGCTGCGCTCTTCGACTTGTGCACGGATTTCACCCATTTCGTGCTGGATGTAGGGGTGCGAAGAGGGTAGGCTACGTACCGTGGTCAGGATCTTCTCAGCGGCATCGAAGTTGTCGCCTCGAGCGAGCCAGCGCGGCGATTCTGGACACCAGAACATGCCCGCGACTAGCAACATGCCGGGTACTAATTGTAACGACAAGGGAATGATCCATTGCGCCTTGCTGTTGACATCGACGGTTTGGTCCGTCGCGTAGTTGATCCAGAACCCTACCATAGTCAGTACACGGAAGCGTAGAGCCAACTGCATGTATACACTCACCCAGCATGCCGCCACCTTGTGAGGCAATCTCGAAGATACCAACAAGTCTCCCTCGGATCGACGGAGGTGCAACTTCAGCAATGTAGACAGGAACCGTGAGCGACGACGCGCCGATACCCAAGCCTGCGATAGCTCTTCCGCTGTAAATCAGATTGAGATTGCCCTGCGCAGCAGTCTGAAGAACCGCACCGAGCAGAAACACCAGGCCGGCTATCATCACGGTTCTTTTGCGCCCAATCTTCTCAGCTATCGGGAACGTCAACAAAGCACCGAAAAAGCACCCGGCTTGAAACGTCGATACGATATTGGCCTGGATCGTGTCGCGCGTGGACTTGGATACGTTTTCCCATCCAAAGTCTCGAATGAATGACTTCAGTGCCATGGTACCTCCAATCACAGCTGTATCGTAGCCCACTGTGATACCATCAACGATTGTATTCAAGGACTGGAGTGAGATACTTACTCGCAAGAGCAGACATCGAGGCCACCAATGCAATCATGTGTATGCGCCAGTTACGCACCTCGGGCGGATCTTGCGTGCCACTTGCATGAGTATTCCATGGCATACTGCTAGATTGGTGAGGATACTCTCAGTATCGTACGAGTCGTTTTGGACAGCCAATTTTAACGCTCTTGTGAACGTGTCGGTCGATGTTGTAATCCCTTCCCAACAAAAAAAAAAATATAGGTACCCACACAACACCAAGGATCAGGCCGTGTTTCCCATCATCTTATTTGTATTCGCATCGCGCGGTCAAGTTTCGGACATGAACGACCTTCGGGATGCTCACGCGGGTGTGCATGCTTGCTCACACCTGCCACTTCAGGAAATCCGTGAGGCCTATCTGGGGAAATGCACTTGGCTTAAGGTTTGGCAAGCTTGGTGTACAACGTTCCATAGGCAGTGAGTAGTAAAGAACTCTCGGCAGGTTGGTCGTGGGGCTTGGCGGGCGAAGAGTGCGGGGAAGCGCAGCTTGACGCGTGGGGAAGGAAGGTGGCAGAGCATCCTGGAATATCTGAATCGGCTATCTACTCGAAAACTCTGCATCACAACGCAGATACAGGATAATAGGGGCATCTGGTAAGTGCCACTCTTTCTGTCGCTTCACCAATCCACTCAGCATTCACTAAGCTCCACCAAACCATCACTATCAGCGAGAATAGCAACTCGGCTTCGACGGCGGGCCCAGATACTTCACCCTAACATTCGAGGATATCTTGAACCACACCCTGCGCGCGACAAGTTGGCCATCGCAATCATAGTCGACATCGGCGAACGTGAATCTGTCTACATCGACTCATGGTGTTGACACATATCCTGATCCAGCTGTCTTGCGAGTCGCAATGTATTTTTGGGTGCAGTTCACGGGCTCGTCGCAATGAACATTAATGAGCAACTGGCAGAGAACTCGGAAGTGGATAGAGCTACGGGATATGGGAAGGCAAGTTGGAAGAAGCACTTACTGCCCGACCCAGTTCCAGAATTTACACTTTTTGGCCCACTACTAGACAGAGATGGATCGGTGGTGTAGCGCAGCTAGCGCCCGAGTTTGTTGGCGATTTGGCCTATCATCGAGATGAGTAATGCTTCGGATGATACGACTTTACTCGGAGCAACGAAATGTACCACAATAGTACCCTTTTCCATAATGCGGGTCTTTTTTACACATATCAGCCAGGGCAGGAGCTGCGAGAACGAAAAATTCAAGGTAGGTTACTTTCATGTTGGCTTAATCTTGGGCGTATGTGTCAGGTTCGAAAGTTGTGGTTAGTAAATAAACTTGTGAGATGGGGAGGCCCTCTTTATATGTGAGCATGTGCCCACCATACACAGTCTCCGCGCGTTTTTCAGGTTATTCATATCTTGACCTTGCATTCTAGATTACGAATAATCTTGATCGCCTCTTGACTCAGGGTCGAGATGTACACTTCGTTTTACTGCGACTGAGTGGAGTGCAAACGTAGTCAATTGCTTTGGTGCTTCGAGTCACCGTGATAAACGGTGATACACCAATTTTGTCTTCTTGAGCCATCCAAACCGAAGGGTGCAGGGCAAATTGGACTGCGGCGAGAAGTTGGGTAGACACGAGATACGACAACGCGGAGATGTGGCGTAGCACCAGAGTCCGCAAGCGTTTCAGACTTGCTAGTTATACAACCATAGTGATACGAATAATACCAGGTTCCTGGAAATACCATTAGTATCGATTTAGTGGAGTGGAGTCTTCTGACGTAGTTGTGCAGATGATCAAAGTGCTCTGAGATATCTTCAAACAATAAAGGCGATGATTTCGACGTTATCTACGGAAAAGCCGGCCGTGAACGACTGTAGATTGCCAGGGACTCGGGAATCTTCTCTCAGTAAGTTTTAACCTCCTTCGTAGCCTCTTATTAGCAACAGCCACAGTCACCGCCACCGCAATCGCCGCCTCCGGCATAGTCATCTCCACAATTGCCGCCTCCGGAATCACCTTCACGAAAGTGTTCTCCAATAACCATCCCGTGATACGCGCTTTCGTGATGTCCGCCTGTGAGTCGTTGGCGCAAGTGCGACCACAACTGTTTAATCCGGCCATCCTATTGCAGTGAAAAGAGCGAGGTCGACTCGAACTATTCACGTCGTTATTAGGAAGCTTTCGCTATACCGCACATAGTAGAGCTTGCGAATTGTGCTCGCTTTGCGTTTCACCAAATTCGTATCGCGCGAGAACTCACAGCCAACCAGCGACATGAGGCTAGGACGATGGTAGAGATCTGGGTGACTAAGCGGAACGGCCCCCTGCTAGCGTTGACTCGGCCCTGGAGTTCTCTACATGATTTTGGCAATTCCCGGTGTGCCACTCCCAGACCAGCTACGCGTCTCCTGTCTCGAGAAACGAGGCAGATGGAATGATACATCTTACATCGCTGGCAACTTGAAGCCAGCCGTGATGGGGCTTCACCACCATGGACGATTCAAACATCCAAAGTGTCAAAAATGCTGGTCCACGGATCTACTAGTGACATGCCACGAAGATTGCCATTGTTATTGGTGCTACATGGGACCATTCCGCAATGCGATGGTGGGGGACGCGTCTCCTGCTGCGCCTTGAGACTTAGGCAGATGGTTTCTCTCAAGCATCAACATATTAGGACTAGCGCTTGCCCCTTCAAGATGTCACCGCCCAATCCTCCGATGGACGATATATGACATAAAGAGAAGCTGAGGACACTCGCTGTCGCTGATATGGTCAACTAAACCGTTTATCTCGGTAGTTGTTTTCCATTTGACACAGTTATACGAGAGGCTTCCCCAGGGACCGATCACACGATGGTAGCCCCGAGCCCAAGCGTACAACTCGTAGAAGAAGGCTCGAACGTACGACTTGTAGAAGAAGGGGACCGGAATGCTGGAGGTGAGTCCCACAAGATCAAATCAAACGAGCAGGCTGACACAAGTCAGAGCATAATGACGCCTCATCGACGCGTGAAGAGGTGCAGAGCAACCCAGATCTCTACGCCCCGCCAGCATACACAGTCATGACCACATCAGGCGAGGAAAGCCTCGACGCGGAAGCTTTCACACCTGAAAAAACTCCCCTTCTCGAGCGATCCCAGTCCGCGAATCGAAACGACCGGCCATCTCCATCGTACACACCTGAAGGTTCAGCTTCTGGCTCTCGAGTCGAACGGCCATCCTCGCAAGGTTCCTCCCAAGTCATATCTGCCCGGAAACTGGTAGAGTGGACGAACGACAACGCGAATGCTATCCGATGTAGTGTTCTCAACGACCGGCCAGCCACATGGACTGTGAAGAAGAAAAGGGGGATGGCGCTGTGTCCATTAGCCGCGGCCGTGCTGCTACGAGAGGGAATCCTCAGCACCAAACATCTGCAACTCGTACCATCGCTACTTGATCGTCCGTCGTCATCCCCAAGATGCGACCCACACGATCCCACAGACCCTCTGTCAGCTGTCATAATAAGCAGCTACGATGTCATCGGAGATGTTTTGCTCGGGGCTGTTGGAGGGCCGATAGAAGTAGGGCAAAAGCTTGGGCCCCAGGGACGCGAGATGGAACGCAATGCAGCACTGGCTCGCCTGGCTCAAGGATCAACGTGGTCGCGGGAGAACCCGACCGAGAATGCGCTCATGGTGGGTCCGAAGGCCATCGTGCATTACGGTGTCGGCACGTACAAGGGTTGTCGAAAGATAGTTGAGACATGCATCAAGACTCCCATGATCTATACGCACAGTTTGACGAGGGGTTTCCACAACACACCGAAACTGTATGGAGAAAACTTGAGGACACGTGAAGAGGTGTTCGACTTGAAAAGTGGACTGGTAGTCGGAGGAAAGGTACGTGTTGCCGAAAACTTTGTGTGCGAGACTGACACAATCCGTAGACACTTGTTCTCGGCACATATGACGGTATAAAAGACTTCTTCTGGATGCCCGTCAAAGGTGCGCGGGAAGAAGGCGTAGTAGGAGCGGGCAAAGGCTTCTGCAAAGGTATCGGTAATATGATGTGCAACTTTGGCGAAGGTATGAGTCTGCCTTCCTGTACATTCGTTCGATGTGCTAACCGTATCCAGCTGCTTGCGGAACTATTGGCTATTCATCCTACGGCATCTACAAAGAAATCCAAAATTCGGCCTCGGGCGGGAACCTGCCGGCCCGGAATGTGGTCCTTACTCTAGGGGAAGCTGAATATGAACAAGCCAACGAGGAAGAGCGGCGGAATGTGATCAAGCGGTGGCTTCAGGTGCAAATGAGGCAAATGTAATGGATTGGGTATCGTAGAATTATATATTATCTCACGCACGTCTGACTTGGTCGCGCTTCCTCCTCTGTGATCCAGTTGTTGCGGCGAGCCGCTGACGCCCGTCTCCGCCGATCAAATTGAGGAGGAACTACGGACAAGTCAAATTGACCAACAAAAATCGCGGCTCGTCATGACGCTTCTATGCGGTGCGCGCTTCGTGTTTCGTGATCCCAGTCGCGTTGACGTTGCATCGTCGTGATGAAGAAATTGTAGTCTTGATTATATGGACGAAACACGTCATCAATTTTGGTCGTATCGTTCATGCGACCCCGGAAGTTCGGTGGGTGCTCTCGGTTGTTCTGAACTTGGCATTTCTGCTGGATGTGTACTCGTATTTGAATACAATTCAGAAGGCGCAAAGTCTGTATGTGCGTATTTATGTTCTTGCCCGTAGAGATGAGGTTGCAATGCATACTTGTCTTCTGCCTCGCGCTGCTTCGCCAGCTTCCGGTATCCGTACGCTTTGCGGCCGAAGAAAGCCGCAAGCAAGATTGCAATGACACCGACAGCAGCGCCAGCACCAATTCCTGCTTTGACTCCTGTAGATAGACCATTATTCCCTGCCTCCGATGCTTTGGTGTCGGTCGGCGTAGGCGACGATGTCGGCGAGGCTTGGGATGATGATGTGCTGGAGGCTGTAGGCGTCGAGGAAGAGGAAGAAGCGCTCGACGTCACCGCATGTCCAGTAAAATTCCTTGGTAACTCGACGACATCGATGTTGTTGGTGCAACATGAGTCACTGTCGCCGCAACACCACCTCGTAGAATCTCGGGTATCGTCCAATGCGTTGTAGCCACCATTTGAAGAAGCTCCACACGGTGTCATTCTCGAGCCACCAGCTGCATCGCGAGTGTGTCGGCACACGTCTAAACATTCGCTACTCGTCGGGTCCGGATTCGTGCAGTATTCGAGCCACCAGGTCGTCTGCGGTACACCATCTGTCATATAGCGATTCTGGCACAGACCGTTGGGCACACACTCATCCTGAGTCCAGCCCATCTCATTCGTCTCGTTCCCTGGTGTGTTCTCTCGGTTTAATGCGCAACATACTGTTGTGACTCCATCTGAGCATTGCTTAATCTCGGTGTTGCTGATTTCCGTGCCATTGGCGTAGTAGCATGACGAGGAGCCAAATGCAAGGACTGCAGTCGCTAAGCAAGAGCACAAGACTAGAGAAGGAAAAACACGCATGTTGGGAAGCTGTGGAAGTGGACTTCGCGCACGAGGGAGGAAAACCGGGAAGAACTTCGCAACTACATGGGCACTGCCACCCAGATGTACCTTGCAAGCCAAGACCGAATCCATCCATAAAACTGCGTACCCTTGTCAGAGGGCCGGAAAGAGCGAGGTAATCTATGCTTGGGGGCGAATAAGAGGGCTGGAGCACGCGGGCGGAAGCGCTCAGCCTGGTTCTCCATGCCCGTGTGTATCGCCAGCCCGTGCCGCTTAGTATAACAGGGAATGGTACACTCGGGTTGTGCACTAGCCTGCCGTCGTTGGCATTTTGATGAGACGAAGGACATCTGGGGGAGTCTGTATGTCACTTGGAAATTGGTATAACGCCTGGATCGCGGCGTAAGATCGCGCAAAGCCTATAGAAGGATCAGAAAGAAGGCTTAAATTGCATCTGTCGGGTCAGTCTTGGCAAGCTGAGGCTGGGTGACGGTTCGGGAAACAGGATTGAGCTTCCTGTCGAGAGGCGTTTTCGTGACAGCCGAATATGCCGGACTTCAGTCCTTTGTCGACTTCGTTGAGCCTGCATACTGCCATATAAAGGCGTGTAGAGGTGTCCTGAGCATACGAGTAGCGGTGTTGCGATGCGGATAGATACAGTGAATAGCTGTTGCTTGGTGAACGTAGCCAAGCCTCTCACGGAGATCAGCCCCCAAAACCGTGCACGGACCTGCAATAATAGCAGGCGCCACCCGCCCTTAAGAGTGGCCAGCGATGTTATGTACCTGCACGTTGCTGTTTCAGACATCCGTAAATGACTTGTAGGAGAAACATGGGAACCTGACCTTTGGATCTTGATCTGGGAACATTTGATTTCCAGGCAAATAATGGTAGAATACAATCACAAGTCGAAGGCTTCCAGAGCTTCCGTTCGCATATCGTATTCACACCCTCGTCGAACCCGGGTGACAACATTCAAATAGCGCGGCCTTGATATGGTTTTGCTTCGAATAAGAGAACAATGTTCGATAGGTCTAATACTAGTCAGGACTAAGCAACTCACCCATCAAATGAGGCGATCTAGCGCCGCACTGGTGCATGACCATCCTTCGCTCAAACACTCTCTTAGCCAGAATAGGCTCACCACACTGTCTAATAAAGCTCACCGCTAACAAGCACCACGCATGGCACTAAAAACAGCTGCAATCAATGCCTTTGCGATAATTGCCCGACAGGGCAGTTTTGCGACATGCACCACTCTGGTTATCCGACTTGGGCCTGGTACGTCCCTTCCGCACATGTAGTCCCTGAGATCGGTATTTCGCCCCACGAATACCGCACCCAGGATGGTCGATAATCCAAAAAAGATGAATTACATATAAACGCCGGCAAATGCAGAAACGGGCCGCTCCTATCGCGTGCAGCGTCGTCGCCGCAGACGCACGATGACCGCAGCACACATGATCAACGACCCATTCGCAGCGCGCCAGCACACACCCGCAAAGCCCACGCTCCACACCTCTGCATACTCCCCAAGAACTGCAACCGCTACTGGAGCGCAGCGCTCACGACATTCTCTCCGACTGGAGAAGCTCGCGGTATTTTATTGATGGGAGCGTGGGAATGACGACATGCGGGGTGTGAGGCCGGGGAAGAAGAAATGCAGGGGCTGTGTGGGATAGAACGTGGGGGAGGGAAGAGTTATAGGGAGGTGATGAGGACGCTTAGATGCAGGCACGCGAGAGAGCGACGAAAGCTTCAACACCATCAAGACAACTAAGCACGTCGCTAGCAACGCTTCTTCTATCATACCGCGCGCAATTCAGATCTTGTATACTATTTTACGAGACACTACCTTGTGCCCGGTATCAGCCATCAGATAACCCACTCTAAGAAAATGGCAGGGAGGTACGCCGAAACGATCCGTAAGTCACCACGGTATCAAATCAAACATACATACATACATACATCTATAACTTGTGGGATTGACGTTAACGATACTTCCGCAGACATGGACGAGTATGGAGGCCGCCACTATCCTCCCCAACCCCATCCCCAAGCACCATCCCCACCACCACCAGGTGCATCCACCGCCCGCCCCCGCCGCCCACGCTACGACGGTGCAGACAGAGACCGTCCTCGCCGAGCACACACCTACCGGGCACCCCCTCCCCCAGCATCCTCGCACTCGTCCACCAGCCCACCACCGCGGCACCCGCCCCCACGCCGGTCCCCTCGCAGTAAGTAGTCTCACGGCCTAGATCTAAACCCAGACCCAAGTCCCCTTGACATCCTCTGCATCGTGCTTGCGCCCGTCTAGCGCCCTACCATCCCCTTTACATAGCAGAGCCAGCTAGCAATGCCTCCTAACCCGACCTCCAGACCACGACCGCTCGCCCCCAGCAGACGACTACTACGCACCCCGTCGGCGCCGGCACAGGGACGAGGACTACTTCTCCGACGACAAGCACCATCGGCGCGCGCCTCCTTCCCGTCCTCACCACCGCGAGGAGCGTCGGCGCGAGCCCCGGGACCATGCACCCCGCGAGCACCGCAAGGACAAGGACGACGACAGGCGACGGCCCCGCCCCGAGCGCAAAGAAAGCAAGTGGCAAAAGGAAGGCAAGAAACTGTTTAACGAGTACGCAGTCCCTGCGATCAAGGCCGAGGGGACAAAGTTTGTGAGCAGGCAGATTGGGAATATTCTCGCCAAGGGGGTCTCATAGCTGGTATAGTGGGAGAAGAAGTGGGGGGTTGGGAGGGGGGTGTAGGACTATGGTATGTGGGATGTATAGTAATGTAGGCATAGGGATTGCATTATATTTTCTTTCTTCTAATCCTGCTTCATTGGGATGGAGTTTGCGTTCGGTTCGTGATGGTCGTGGGCTCCGCGGCGCATGGCTGAGGTGAGGTGGGAAGCGATGCTCAGAGCGGATGTCCGACGCTGGGGCTCACTTCCTCGCGGTCGTCGTTGCCAACGTCATCTTTCTCCCACTCGTTCTGGTCCTGGTTCTCGTCCTCATCCTCCTCCCCATCCCCATCCTCATCCGCATCCGCATCCTCGTCATCATCGTCCTCCTCGCCAACGGCCCCAAGACCCGAATCACTCTTCACCATCGCCTCGCCGCCTGCCACCTTGGGCTTCCACTCCCCATCCACTATCTTCCCCAGGGAGTTCCGCGGCACCTCCCATCCCACCAATGCATCCACGACCCTCACATCTCCCCCATGAAGGACCTCCTTCTTCAGGCCGCTCACGAGCTTCTTTCTCAAGCGCAGTGCCTCAAGCTGCGCATCCAGGCGCGCGAGATTGCGTACGTCGCGCTGTACATCCTTGCGCCGGGCGGCGAGGAGGGCGGCTGTAGCTAGTAAGTACAAGCCTTTGTGAGTAAGGAGTAGTGAAAAGAAAGGGGGTGACTCACCATTCCTGTCCTCCTCCGTCTCCTTAGCTGCAAATTCTGCGAACGAGGACTCTGCGCGGATGGCCTCGACCGCCCGTCCATCCACCGGCGGCCCAAATGCCGTGGTCTCCATCAACGCTATTTCTTCCTCGTCTAAGTCGCTCGGCACGCCTCGAGGGTCGTTAGCCCTAAACAGATATCTCTTCGATGGGACGTGGAAGACACTGTGTGTCGTCGTGATGCCGCAAGGGGCGTCCACCGCATGCACGGGCGTCACGGGGCGGGGTGCGAGTGTACTGGCTGTCATTGCGTCCGAGGCCTGTTTTTCGACGTTCCAGCCCTCGAGCTCTTCGTGCGTGGGCATCTTTGGGGCGCTCCGGCAAAGGGAGACGTAGTTGAGGAGTATATGGGATCTTGTTGTTTTGTCGATCAGCGTCGAAGAGGAGGAGAGTGTTGAATGACGCGCTCAGTGTGATGTGGTGGGAGGGAACATATGTTGAGGCACCAGGCCCAGCAGCGCCGACGCGCACACATCCATCGGTCCCAGTACCGCTCACCGTATTCCAGAGCCATTGACCAGTCCAACAATCACTCTCAAAAGTCCATTGGGTCTGCTGTTAGTGGCAGCAGAGCTGGGGAGGAGCAGTCCGTTGGCGTTGCCGAAAGGCACGCGAAGCTTTGAATGGGCGTGAGCAGAGCAGCCGAGAAACCTATCAGGACGCAGGCACTTGTCATAGTAGTTAGGTCGCAACTCATTGAAACACAAGTGTAGGATAAAGGTATGTCACACGTTTAGACGCGAGGGCCTCCATGCGAAGATGAAGTAGCGCTCGCGTGGGACTTGCGTGTCGCAAATAAACGTCTGCTCGCAACGGAATTGTTGGGAATTGTTCGAAGATGCCGTGTCAGGGAAGGATAAATAAGCGATCAAAATAATTAATTGGATAGGGAAGGGGTATATAACTTCTAAGGAGAAACGGAACGGGAGGCAACAGCGGCCAGAGCCGGAAACCGAGAGCGCGTGCAAGAGGTGCCTTGAGTTTGACTGAGATTATCACGCATCAGCCATTTCTGCATCACCAAGCACACCGTCGCGATTTTCCTTTTCTCTTGCTTTTGATCGTTTCGAGGTCCGAGACCCGGCGGCCACATTGCTCACCGCACGTTTTCGGCGGCTCGCACTCGCGCTCGTGGAGGACGAGGGAGTCGACGATCTCCTGTCCATCGTGAGGTCTTCGGATAGGAACTTGCCGGTCCCAGTGGCTTCCTTGACTAGAGAAGCGTAGAAGTCTTGAACGGCAAGTTCCCCCGCGCTCCCTTCGGGCGTATCGCTGTCCACGATGGATACATCAGCAATGTCAGGTGCCATGAGCTTCAGCCGGTCGGTGGCCAGGACAAAGCTGGCGCAGGATATCCGCGAGATGCGGACTTTGGGATGGGAAATGTCCAGAGCAAGGTGCTCCCTCATGTAGGCGGCTAACGCAGCCGTGAACGGCCTGTCCTTTGCGTTTCGCAGCAGCCTCCCGCGGCTCAAGAAACCGGGAACATCGCGGCCCGCCATGGTCACGTCGAGGTGCCTGAGGAGTGTCGTAGCAGTCGGGAAGGATAGTTGAACTTGCAGCTGTCTGATCACGTCCTGTACCGTCTGCGTGGAGGTGCTGGCGGTCAGGCGGCGGAAGTAGGTCTCGAGGGTGGAGGTGACAAAGGCCGAAGACAGTCTCAGCGGGGCCACATGGGCATCGAAGCTGGTGCGGATGTAGTTGAGGAAGATGTCGCGGATGGCCGAGGGCATCTTGACCAGCAACAGCGGGAGCGAGGTGAAGCCATCGGGGGCGGCGGTGGAGGACGGATCCCGCAGCAACAGGGCGTTGTACGACTGGGTCTCGTAGTCGAGGCTGACGTGGATGCCCCGGGCATGCTCTGCAGGCACGACGGTGGTCAACTGGGAGGCGTCGGGATGTAGCAGCTGGCGATGGCGGTCGATCCACGCGTCGTCGTCGCCAATCACGTCCCAGCTGCACGCGTCGAGCGGGCCCAGGTTGGGCAGCGCGCCCTCGGTCGCTGCGAAGTCGACGTCGACGCCGCGCACATTGTCGCCCTTCAGCTGCTCCCGCAGGCGCTTGGCGTGTGTGTTCAGGGCCGGCTCGCGCAGCAGCGGCGCGTCGCCGTGGTGCAGCGGCGAGACGCGGTAGAGCAGGTAGCTCCTGCCGTACAGCGGATAGGGGGGGACGTCGGCCATGGTTGCTTGCAGGACGACGCGTCTCAACCGCAGTCGCAGCGGCAGGTCAGCGACGCAGGGCGCGGCGGGCGGTCTGGGCCGGCGGCAGGGCTGCTCGAGTCGACGGTGGGCTTGCCATGACGCAGGCCTGCGGTGCCGTGTGGGCGTGGAGAGCGCTGGGTGTGGCTGGGTGTGGCTGGCCCGTGCCACAGCCCACTTGGCCATCCCACCTTTTTTTGCTGGCGGCTAGTCTAGTTGGCTGTAGAAAGCAGGCGAAGACGCTCGAAGCCTCTGCAACACTCAGCCCAGCGGACCCGGCAGCCCCAGATCCCGCTCAAATTCTGTACAGAGCTTGCCTGCACTCCTCCACGACGCTCTCTTAAACCCTGAGTACCCCGGACCGCACGCGCTTCGACCTGAAAACCCGCCCGATACCCCGCCACATCGCATACACGCAAACATGTCTGTCGTGGGAGTAGACTTGGGGACGCTGAACACCGTCATTGCCGTTGCCCGGAATCGCGGTGTCGACGTCGTACGTGCCCCTGCCCCGACCATGCGCCGCACGCAATGCTGACTGTTCCCAGATCACAAATGAAGTTTCCAACCGCGCCACGCCGTAGGTCCTCGCAACGCTACCCAGAAAACTCAGACCACTAACGCCTCTGCAGCTCTCTCGTAGGCTTCGGCCCCAAGAGCAGGTACATCGGCGAGCCCGCAAAGAACCAGGAGGTGTCCAACCTCAAGAACACCGTCTCGTCCTTCAACCGCCTTGCCGGCCGCCAGCTCAGCGACCCCGATGTCGAGGTCGAGAAGAACTTTGTCTCGGCGCCCTTGGTCGATGTCGACGGCCAGATCGGCGCCGAGGTCACCTACCTGGGCAAGAAGGAGAAGTTCACGGCCACGCAGATCCAGGCCATGTTCCTCACCAAGATCAAGCAGACCGCCTCTGCTGAGCTCAAGCTCCCCGTCGCCGACGTCGTCATCAGCGTCCCGGCTTGGTACACCGACGCCCAGCGGAGAGCCCTGCTCGATGCTTCCGAGATCGCCGGACTCAAGACGCTGCGCTTGATCAACGACACCACCGCCGCCGCCCTTGGCTGGGGCATCACAAAGCTCGATCTTCCCGCGCCCGAAGAGAAGCCCAAGCGGGTAGCATTCGTCAACATTGGCCACAGCAACTACACTGCGTCCATCGTCGAGTTCAGGAAAGGCGAGCTGACCGTCAAGTCCACCGCCTGGGACCGCCACTTTGGTGGTCGTTACATTGACCAGGCCCTCGTCGAGCACTTTGGCAAGGAGTTCAAGGAGAAGTTCAAGATTGACATCTTCGAGAACGCAAAGGCAAAGTTCCGAGTCCAGGCCGGTGTGGAGAAGCTGAAGAAGATTCTTTCCGCCAACAGCGCTGCTCCCCTGAACATTGAGTCCGTCATGAACGACGTGGATGTTCGCGGTATGCTCAAGCGTGAGGAGCTCGAGGAGCTCATGAAGCCTCTGCTCGAGCGCGCCACCGTCCCGCTTGAGCAGGCTCTCGCTGAAGCCAAGCTCAAGCCTGAGGATATCGACATCATCGAGATGGTCGGTGGCTGCACGCGTGTGCCTGCCCTTAAGAACAAGATCCAGGAATTCTTCGGCAAGCCTTTGTCTTTCACCCTGAACCAGGACGAGGCCGTCGCTCGTGGCTGCGCTTTCAGCTGCGCCATCCTTTCCCCCGTTTTCCGCGTCCGCGACTTCTCTGTACACGACATGGTCAGCTACCCCATCGAATTCACGTGGGAGAAGTCCGAGGACATCCCCGACGAGGACACCAGCTTGACCGTCTTCAACAAGGGCAACGTCATGCCTTCAACAAAGATCCTCACCTTCTACCGAAAGCACCCCTTTGACCTGGAAGCCAAGTACGCAAAACCAGAGGATCTGCCCGGAAAAATGAACCCCTGGATTGGCCGTTTCTCGGTCAAGGGCGTCAAGGAGGACCCCAAGGGTGACTTCATGATTTGCAAGCTGAAGGCGCGTCTCAACGTGCACGGTATTCTCAATGTCGAATCCGGGTACTACGTGGAGGAGGTTGAGGTTGAAGAACCCATTCCTGAGGAGAAGAAGGAGGGCGACGTACGTATTTCCACTTCTGCTTTTTCCGATTCGCCTTACGATTCTGTCGATCCGAGTAGCGAGCAGCAGTCCGATGAGTCTCCTCAAGAGCGCGCTGCGAAAAGACGCAAATCGAATTCTACTAGCGTATCGCAAGCTTCTGTTTCTTTGGCTGTTGACGAGGCGCTAACAAAAAACCGGCAGGCAATGGACGTCGACTCTAAGGAACCCAAGGAGCCTCCGAAGATGCGCAAGGTCAAGAAGCAGCAGCGCAAGGGCGATCTACCCATCTCCTCTGGCACCGCCACCCTGGACTTGTCGAACAAGGAGACGGCTCAGGAGAGGGAGAATCAGATGGTCATGGAGGACAAGCTTGTCCAAGACACCGAGAACCAGAAGAATGACCTTGAGGCGTTCATCTACGAGCTCAAGGACAAGATCCTCGATGTATACGCCGAGTTCGCCAGCGATGACGAGAAGGCCCGGCTGAATGCCAAGCTCGAGCAGACAGAGGTAAGCACTCCGAGCCACGCATCTTGATCACGCTAACCCGGTCATAGGACTGGCTATATGACGAGGGCGAGGACGCCACCAAGGCACAGTACGTCTCCAAGTCGGAGGATATCCGTTCGATCGCCGGCCCCATCATCCAGCGGTACAGGGACAAGATCCAGGAGGAGCAGGCCTCGATCCGCAAGAAGCACGAGGAGCAGGCCGCCCAGAAGCAGGCCGAGATCGAACGCCAGAAGCGCGAGGCCGAGGCCAAGCAGCAGGCCAACGCGCCCGAGCCCAAGGACGCTGAGATGACGGACGCGGAGACGCAGAAGCCGGACGAGGTCGAGGAGCCTTCATCGTAGAGGCAGATTTGTGCATGAAAAAAGCGATATAGGATGAGCAAAAGCATTGATCGGAGTGGGAGTGATGGGTTCCCTTTTTTGAATGGATAATGGGGGCAATTTCATGACTAACTCCTTTGGCGATGCTAGCAAGCTACGACTGTCTGTGAATTGTTTATGATAGACTCCATAGATGACCGAACATGATTTCGATACGACATTGACAGTTGTGCTTCCATAGTTCAAACGTCCGAAAGTACAAGAGCCATTCTCCTGTTCACCCCGTCAAATAGGCGCATACTCTATGCATGGCTTGCTATCAACGAGCTGAAGCTACCGCAGGAGCTCCGAGACGTCCTCACGTAGCTTGTACTTTATGTATGGGCCATCGTGGGTACTAGTCAAGTGATCAATGAGCTGAAACTCGTTCGGACGTTGTCTGCCCGGGGGCCCGCCGAGCTTCCCGGCACCAACAACGCCGAGATCCCCATCTGCAGCTTCAAAATCAAAGTACCACAGCGCTTTCGCCATCGCAGTGCTCAATTCCATGTAAGCCATAGTTTTTCCTGGACACCCGCGCGGTCCCAGAGAAAACGGTACGAAAGCCTGTCTCGCCAACTCTATCTTCTCCTTGGGATTGCCCTCGGATACGATCCAGCGGTCTGGACAGAAAGAGAACGAGTCCGGGAAGTACTCTTCGTTGTGCTGGACGCAGTAGATGGAGGCCCCTACGTCACAGCCCTCTGGAACATAGTGGCCGTCTATGACAATACCACCGCTACCTTTAGAGACCTCTCTCCACAGGACTCCTCCCGCAGGAGGCGTCATGCGCATCGCTTCATCGATACAAGCTCGTAGATAGACGCACTGTGGCATCTTTGAGTTCAATCCGCAATGGATCTCGTGTCCAGAGCGGAACGTGCTGCGCACTTCCCGTGCAACCTTGTCATAGCACTCCGGATACCTCGAGAGATAGAAGAACAGCGCCGTGAGCCCGGTAGAGGTGGTGTCTGACCCCGCGATCAGTAGGAATCGTGCCTCAGACCAGAGCTCGGCTTGCGAGAAACTCCGCCCCGTCTCCTCGTCGGTGGCGTGCACGATGAAGGAGAATAGGTCTCGCTTGGCGCGTCCGTCTTCCTCAGCCTCCAGTCTCTCGCGCAGGAGCCGGGTCATCAGAGTCATGTACTTCATGCGCATGGACGAGGCGCGTGGGTACAGTATCTTTTCCAACTTGACCTTGGCGAGATCAGGAAACTGGCCGTATACCGCCGACCGGTGACTTGCTGCTGTCACGGCATCGATCAAGAAGCGGTTCGTGGGGCCGTCCAGCAAGCCAAAAGACTGACCGAAGCCGAACTCGCCCATGATATCGAAGCCGAGATATTTGCACTGCTCCGACATGTTTACCGGCGCCGACCATTGCCCTGGTTGTGCCGAGGCGGCTCGTGCAATGTTCCGGACAAATTTGTCCACGTGCTCGAGCAGGCTGGGCTCGAACTCGCGCATGCACGGGTCCGAGAGCCCTTGGCTGATCATGCGGCGCTTGAACCTGTGCAGCTCTTTGTCGATAGCCGTGTGGATGTTGAAGACCCCAGGAGCTGGGAGCATAGAGAGATAGCCGCGGGATTTCTGGACCAGCTTTGTCTTGTTGACGTTGATGTCCGCGCCATATCAGTGGGGTTCTGGGTAGCATGGCATAGCTTGTGCTTACCATGGAAAGCGGTGACCGTGTTGAACACCATCTTGTTGGGGCCTCCGCGGAATGCAGATCCTGTGCCAACCTTAGACTAACTCAATACTTGCTTTGGAAAGAGTGTATATATACCATAGCGTTTATGCGCTTCCAGTGTGCGGATGTGAAGTTGGCCGAGAGCACTATGATACGCGCCGTACCAGTCGGTGAATTTTGCGATGAAGGGTCCTGGTTCGTGAGAGAGTGCGTTGAGAAACCAGCGATGGGAGTAGATGATTATAAACTTCGCTGTCAGTGGAGTCACCAACTGACAGTGTGTGGATTTTACCTACTCGAAGTAAAAGTACACCGATCGCAACCTTGATTAGGAGCGTTGGCAACCCCCAAAAAGCCATCATTGATCACGTTATTAACGATTCTTTGAGGTTGGAGAGTGAATATGAAGCAATAGCCTGAATTGAGCCAGATGGCTAAAGCCAAATATGCTTTTCAACGTCCGCTAAAGGGGCCAGCGAGTGCATATCAACTGGTACAATACAAAGACAATAGACGGCCCCCAAAAACGTGATACGCGACATGTAGCACAGCGATCGCTGGAAGCGATGGCCGTCCCGGATGCACGCCTTGCAAGGATAGCTGCACAATCCCAGTCAAGGGTTTCGGTCACCGAGATAGATTGGATCATCCATCGGCATGCTCAAAGGAGGTCCGTAACGGTCTGCAGGCACGCGTGTCTAATATCGAGGGACATTAGTGCCTTCCTCTTCCTTGTCTTGGTGTTACACACGGATCCATTCTCTCGGGACCTGTGTCGCGCAATGAACCTAGCATTGCAGCCATAATGTAGCTGGGATGATAATCCTTGAAACTTTATCCCAAGCTCAGCTGACTTGGTATGGGTTCATTCATGGCTCTGAAGAAATCATACGAAAGGGGTTTCAACAGTCCGAGAGATATGGTGAGTCTGTGTAAGCATTGATTGCTTGCTGGATCAGCCCCTAGGAGAAATCATGTACTAGTGGGCTTGACAATACATTCAACAAATGCTATCCGTTTTGAGCAGGCGGAAATTGCACGGGAAACTAGTTATTACCCCATACTCTGATGCCCACAATACTACACATGACATATACCCCATTCTGATGCCTCTGAACCTTGCAAGTCGGTACCCACTAGCTCTTCAAGGCAGCATCCGTGATAGAGCTATGTTCAGTTTTCTCAGTTTTCTTAGAATCTTTCTGGGTGAAAGATATCTGCGGTCTCCTCCACAGCATCATTACAGCGACAAATTGTGCAGCCGTAAAACCGATAAGCACTCGTGTCCGCTGATTGTACGAACGAACTAAGACCTCCATGACTTGGCGTTTGGCTGGTTCAGGTAATAGCGACACTGCACCGGTAGATTTCAAGATCATCGACAGTTGGTCCGGTGGTAGTAGATGCTGGAGGCGGGTGGTGGCGTAGTTATTCCAAACTGTAGTCGCAACAGCTAATGCCAAAGCTCCACCTAATACCCGGAACTGCAGAACCGCTCCCGCGCAAAGGGCTGTTTACTGTATTAGCCGTTGATCAAATCACTGTGTGCGAGCCACTCACCCAGGTCTCTGCTTTTGGCAACCGCAGGGGGTAGGACAAGACACAACCCGAACATTATGCCGATTCCCAGACCAGTCAGTACTTGGTAACCATATATGGCGCTAGGTATTGATGTCACACTGGTCAATGTTGACAGAAGACATACGCCAGTCAGCTGAAATGCCACGCCAACTGATAGTAGAACAATGGGTGGTATTCCGGATTTCCCAGCCACTATATTGACAGCAACAGCTCCAAGAGCGATCAGGAGATTGAAAGGTATCAATCGGACACCCGCCCCAAAAGCATCCACACCGAGTGTTTGGAAGCGCTGCGGAATGTCGATGATCTCAACAATATAGGGGGCACCGGATAGCAAAGAGAGCCTTAATTCGGATTAGCTTGTATATGATTCAATAGGCCAAAGAAAAAGGATGCTTACATTAGCGTACCCACCCACGCCCGATTCTGAAAGAATTCCCACGGGAAGATTGGCTCGGTGGTTGTGTGTACTGATTTCGAGAGACGGTATTCTTGGAGTACGAATGCGATCCAGAGTATTCCAGATAGGGTAAATAGAGATATCGTTGGTGCAGATTTCCATTTGAAAGTCACCCCTGCTTCCAGCAAGGCTGTGACCAATAGCAAGGACGCCCCAAGCAGACAGAAGGCTCCCAGGAGATCGAGGCTCCTTGAGCGAGCAAGTTTCGAACGATGAACGCCGTCCCTAGAGGTGGCTATGGGTTGGTTCTGATAAGGGAATCGATTGGGGATGCTGAAGAACAAGAGAACACAAATCAGACTTCCAACGGGCACACTAATAGGATTTTAGCAGGGAAGGGCACGTCGAGGATTGCTTACTTGATTAAGAATATCCACCGCCACGAAACCTTTTCGCTGAATGCTCCACCTAGCAATGGACCGACCAAGCTGCCAAAAGCGCTGAATGAGGAGATGATAGCAGCATACTTGGGGTAGTCGTGCTCTGCAACCATTTCATACGCGATAGTCAGTCCCAAGGAGACGCAACCCGCCGCGCCAACGCCTTGAAACGAGCGGAATATGATTCTGGTCATATATCAGCTATCCTTGGAAATATTTTCGAGCAATATAACCTACAGTTGTGTCATAGATTGGGAGCCTCCGCAGGCGCCCGAAAACGCGACGAACAAGAAGAGGGCGCACACCATGCACGTTTTGCGACCCCAAGCGTTACTGAACTTCGACCAAATTATGATCAAGCCTTGCGTAGTATCAGCAATGTGAGGCCTGAATATGTGTGGATACATACTGGTATATGTGACGAGGTAGCTCGTTACGACCCAGCCGATGCGGTTGAACCCTTGCAAATCATCTACGATAGCAACTAACGAGGTAGCAACTACGGACACTTCGATGTTGACAAGAAACATTGCCAGAGCGATACTTTTGAACTGAGATCAACAAGTTTCTCGGAAGAGGGGATGAGCCGCGTACCTTGAGGTAACTGCACGCAGCCTCCACCCTGATAGTAACCCCGAATGTTCCATCTCGTTCTGAACTGTGCCTCTGGGTGGCTCCTCAGGCAAGACTTGTTGTTCCTCGATTCGATCATCGAGAATCTTCATTGGAGCGATCCCAACGTTGAGAACGCGGTTCGGCAAAGAAGTAGCGTTTCAAGTGTCGATGGTGAAGTTGAGAATCGAACAAGCAGTTGTGTAGGCGCCGCTACGTTGCGAATGCAAATCACAAGCAGAGGCGGGAACGCGTTAGGAGTAAGATTGACACAGTGTCGCTCGCGACACTGATGCACCACAAACGTTGCGCCTCACAGCTACGCCCCATGCTGCCAATCTATCCTCAAATTGAGCGCATATAACCGAGCTGGGCCGCGTACATATGCCCGGGCAGTTTTGCCCGTGAGTCGCATTAGGAAACAGGAAAACAGTAGATTTGCTGTTCAACGGTTCGCCTCGTTTCAGGTGCAAAGACTTTCCCGGTCAGGGTAAACCGACGCAGTGGTTCTATCCGGCGCCTGGCGCCCGGGATCCCAATCCTACAGGTAAGCCACTCATGGGGTTGCAGATAATCACTGAACATGAGAGGAGGAAAAATTAGTCTTATCTCAAGGCTGTCTTGGAGGCAACTCGGACTTGTTTTCATAACGCACGTGAGTGCGTGCGTTAGTCTACCATGGCAACGCCACTATCTCCTCACCCCTAACTCATCCGCGTCCACCTCCAGTACTTGAGGGCAGGGATAAATGCGTCTGCCCCGCAATATAGCCTACTACGGCCGTATTCCAAACTACTGAACTCGGGGTTCGGTTTACAGCGCCTTCCTCACCTGGATACCGTTGCAATGGGGTGCATGTCAAACTCTTCGCTGCCTTTTGTGCCCATGGTACTGGTGGCGGAGTGCTCGATGCAAAATTCGCGCTGGCGCAGAATCTTCCTCTGAGACTCGGAATCGTCACTTGGGAGTCTGATAGCGCTCGCATCCGATCTTTGGTCCCGGCGCCCGAACGAACCTTGTTCGTCGCTAGAAGTCTTTGCACCAGACCGTGATCGAGCGATAATCCGAGACAACGAACTCTCGTGAATCAGATGTCGGAGCAGGGGCTTGAATGCGAGCATACATGCAGCCCACAGATAGATACTCGGTTCGATGATGATCCAGGTTAAGAGGGACACGGCGGCCCAGGTGCCGTCGACAATTGGTGTAAAGAAGGCGACAAAGCGAATGATTGATGTGACCAAACCGCTACGAATCATTAATCCCTGAAAAGGGCATATAAGCTTCGAAGTGGGTACTTACATGCTCCCTATCAGAAAGGTGATGAACAGACCAAACTTTACTTTGGATGAACTGTGAAGATTCCAGACCAAAGGCATCGGAAGCAGTAGCATAGCAACGTCGGTTATTATGTTTGGAAGACTTCCGTAGCGGAACATCAACGCTTGATTGACGCAGTGGCCGCCTGGGATAGTCTTATTCCAAAGGTATTCAAGAGGTCGGCACTGGCAGATGATAACTGGAACACAGGCCAGCGGTGTTGCGACCAGGACAAACACAACCACCCAGCAGCATGCTCGGGAGAACTTGCTTTGAAAGATCTTGAGATACATGGAAATCACAGCCAATTTGGGCAGCACCGCGGATATGATGTAGAGTGATGGCGCGGCAACGTAAACCGATTTTAGCCACTCGATTCTCTGCTCCTTGGGTACGTATTGCAAGTGTCGTCCAACGCCGCCTCGTTTGACCGCATCTTAAAGATGTTAGAAAGACATGCACTGGTGCGGAATGAAAAGCTTATGCTTACATATGGAAGTAGCACATGTTCCAGTAATGACAGTCAATGCCGCAAGGACAAGGAAGTCATCATGTCGAAGCCTTGTGCGCTGAATGTGGCGTGACCACATGCGCATGCAAACGAAGCAGATGTCTAAAATGAAGAAAGCAACTGCTATGTTGATGAGCTCACGGCCACGTGATTCATCAGGAGGCAGATTTCTGACAGCGTTCATGGTGAAGAAATTTGGTAAGGATCACGAATAATCGCAAATGCAGTTGGCATGAATCAGCCGGATATCTAGCAACGTTCGTTCGCAAAGAGTCTAGAGTTTTATAACCCTAACCTCCGCGCTGAGGGGCATTAGGTAGCCCTGTTCCTCTCGCGCAGCTACCACTACCGGAAAAATGCGAGGCTGGGGATGCTGGGGGCCGAATACGCAGACATCAGTTACGGTCATGACAACGGCGATCTAGACTTGCTTGCATAGGTTCGTTAATATGCACTCATTAGCTTAGTCCTGGAGACTATTGGCGCATCCATGCATATCAACCAATCAGTCGTCTCTGTTCAAACCCCGAACCTGCAAGAACCCCAGCTTTATGGAACGGACGTTGATTGTGAAGTCCGTGGAGGTGCTTGAAACAAGTGTCAACGGCGATGAACGTGTTGCCACACAAGGCGTACAGTAATATCGAGAAGATCATATTCCTCTCTTGGGTTTACAAACCCGGGCCTACTGCTCGGAATGATAGCCGCCCCGAAAGCAAACCTCCGTCCGCTTTGGTCTCTGGATGCAAGAGGGGGTGAGAGGGCAGCACGGCGTAGTATGTTGATCTATCCGCGAGGTCTTGATCTGATACCCGGCTATTGGTCAATGTCTATGACTCTACTGAGGCCCGAATATGTATATATAGCGCAAGTCAAACATACGACAAGATCAATCCGTTTTGCAAAGAGTATCGGTTACCTGAAGTCGGCCAACATGTCCAAGAGAAAGTCTTCGAGCACGATTGACTATGACAGTCACCCATCCGAGCTCGTCGGGTCTGGTGTGAGTGTACGAGGTGGTATTGTCGTTAGACTTCATGCTAAAATGTACAGACTATCAACTCGAAAGTCGACATAAAGCAGCTCCGAGATAAGATTCCACCTCATTGTTTCCAACCATCGTACACGAAGTCGATCTATTATCTCAGTCGTGACATCATGTTAGCCGCGGTCCTTGGCACTGTAGCTCACACTGGTATACCGAGCCTTCCCAGTGTCTATTTACGGACAATCGCCTGGATTTCGTACGGCTATCTTCAAGGTCTCGTTTTGACGGGACTCTGGGTGAGGGAGCCTTCTTGACTGCAACGCTTGATTGACTCATGTTTGTTTACAGGTCCTTGGTCATGAATGTGGCCACATGGCCTTCTCTCCATCCCAGACTCTTAACGATGTTCTGGGCTTCATCCTTCATTCGTCATTGCTGACTCCATACTTCTCCTGGAAATCCTCCCACCGCCGGCACCACATATACGCAAACAACCTCGCAAAGGATCACAACTATGTGCCCCCTACACGCATTTCATACGCAGAGAGCCTTCTTTTCCAGGCAAATCGCTTAGAAGAACTCACGGAAGACTCGCCGGTTGTGATAATATTCCGAATATTGATACAACAGCTCTTGGGATTCCCTTGGTATCTACTGACTAACATCACCGGCTCGCCAGGAAGTCTGCACCGCAAAAGGTCGGACTCTTTCCTCGGAAACAGCCACTTCGCGCCCAGAAGCACGCTGTTCAGGCCCGAAGAAGCTCATCTGATTATCGCATCTGACCTGGGTTTGCTCGCAATGGCCGGTGTTCTCTGGTATGCTTCAGAGTCGCTTGGACTCCCCGTCGTACTACTATACATCCAGCCGTGGCTGTGGGTGAATAACTGGATTGTTGCGATAACATACCTCCACCACACCCACCCGAGTCTTCCGAAGTACGAGGATGAAGCATGGAGCTTTGTTAGAGGGGCCACTGCCACGATGGATCGGGACTTCGGATGGACTGGAAGATATCTCTTTCACGGTATAATTGAGTACCACGTCATCCACCACTTATTTTCGTAAGAACACATCTGTCCTTCAAATTCTATAATCGACTGATTGGTGACAGGCGGATCCCGTTTTACCATGCCGAGGAAGCTACAAAGGCGATAGTCCCTTTGCTGGGATCTCACTATCATTGTGATAGGAACAGCTCTTTCCTCGCCGGTATCTGGACGGCCTTCACAAAGTGCCAATGGGTTGAACCGGACAACGAGGATGCAAAGCCACGTGATCGCGTCATGTGGTATAAAGGCGGCCCTTCCCCGCCTCCAGAAATTTCCATGGGTCGAAAGTCTTGGTCTCTGTAACCCAAGGGTCTCAGAAAAATCTGATGTGTGACCTTCCATATACGTATGCATCCACGTGCATGGACTGGAAGGGATGACATCGACTAGTTAACCACATGATGTCCACTCGCACGAGGGCGGATACGTAGTTCGACGGGCGAATCCGTGAAGTAAATCGACTAGGCGCGATACGAAGAGTATGGTTAAGGTTGAAAGCAGTGTACTTGGACTCGATTGCGGTCGCGGTGGGTCGCAAGGCTGGACTAGGCCTGAACTAGGCAGTCACGTATAGGTAGTCTTTTGAATCTATTTAATCGGGTTTGGCTGGCTGCTCCCCGGACCAACCCTTCACTTGAGTTCCTTCATTACACAGTCCCAGCAAATAAAATCACAGCCAGCATATCGGCTTCGATACGAAGTCCGAGACCAAATCGGTCAGCGGCGTGCCATCACTTGGTGACCCATGTGAATGTAGTGGCTAGGGTATAGCTTGACGTGCATCCACGAAATGCTCATGTTCTGAGATTCACACAGCCACAAAAACCCTGTCACAATCATGCAGTTGATGGACCCTAGTGTTGAGCATGGCCAAATCTCAATGTCGAATTTTCCGTGTAAGAAACGGGCTCTTTTGTTCGGTCCGGTCCTTCCGTTCCTGAAGCGCAGCGGAGGCGTCGCGGATACGTCGCGGATGCGGATGCACTGCCTGCACGGTAAGGGCTTCGGTCCGAATCCCTGTCGCGTCCGTCCCGATTTCTGGCTTCCCCGTCGACGGGATTGGATTGGCTGCTAGGATTTTGATTGACATGCGTAGTTAACTAACTCCCTTTTAAGAGAATCGGGGAGTCTGCATTCCAAGAGATTCCTTCGGAGATCCATTCGGAAGGTCCTATCACCCAAATCTTCTGGACTTGCGCGGTTTATCACATGGCCGCTCCTGCCCGAAGTGGCGAGAATCCTACCGCGGGGCATCTTGCGTATAGCCGCTGCCTGCCACCGCTTGCATCTTTGAGGAACCCGACCCAGCAAGTTTGTCCAGGTCGTGCTGCAACAATAGGTTCGCCTGCAAGGCCGCGAGCCGGTTACGACAGGGCTGGGACAGACGCGCAACCTCGCCCCGGCGTCAGTGACGTCCGAACGTGGCTTGTCCATGCACTGTGCCGCAAAGTGCGTTATCAATAGGCGATCATTTTGTGGAACAGAGTCGACCTTCTGCTGAACGTGATGGTTTGATGTTCACACCTATTCTCCAAATCTACTCACATCGAAAGACTGTATGATCCCGCAACTTTGTATCAATCCGGCGTCGTAGTCTCATAGAAGCAACGATGACAAGCAGGCAAAAAGCAGAGCAGAAGCTGCAAGAGATGACCTCGGGTTTCATCGAAAAGCTTAAACCGATTCTTTTCGCTCCTGTTTCCATGCAACAAATGGTGACGGCACAGGACGTCCCGGCAAAGGGCCCTGTGTGGGTTAGTCGAACTGTTTTTGAAAAGCCTGAAGGCAGCCACGAACTTGGGAGTGTGTTGAAAGATGCTTTCAGGGCCCTCGATTTTGGTGGTGATAGCACGTACGATTTTACCATCGAAGACGTCGACGTCCAATGGACTGCATATAGACCAGTTGGCAAGGAGAAAGAACCAGAGCCAGAGATCACTGAGCATGAGAAGTTCAACGGTATGATGAAGGATGTACCAGCAGATACTGTGATCCTGTATGCTCACGGCGGTTTCTACTAGTCAGTACCAGTCTCCGATCATACCTGAACGAAGGTTCTAGTACAATTCGCTACCCAAACAGGAGTAACGCAGTACTACAACCTTAGACTCAGTACTGTATCTAAAGACGCTGGCTGACATCGCCAACAGCACCGGTAGTCCATCTTCCGTACGCGCCACTACTTTGGCACTGGCACGTGAGACAGGCGGCAGATGTCTCGTACCCGACTATCGTCTTGCACCGCAGTGTCCTTTCCCAGCAGCGGTGGTCGATCTCTTCCTCGCGTATCTATCTCTTCTTCACCCAGGCAAGGATGCAATGCACAAACCGGTTTCAGCCCAAAACATCGTCTTCGCAGGCGACAGTTCGGGCGGCAACCTCGTACTAAGTCTCCTCGCACTGCTCCAACACCTCCGCGACCATGCTGCCGGCCGCGTGCGTTTCCGTGACCAATGGATCGACGTACCCCTTCCAGCAGGCGTCGCAACGCTCTATCCGCACTGCGACCACGCCATGTCCTTCGCCTCCCACATCCGCAACAGACCCTATGACATATTCATTCTCGACCTCCTTCCCCACCTCCAACCCAACTATCCCTCCTGCGACATCTGGCCCACCAAGCCCCCGCGCGAAGACATCTATGCGGACGCCCGCACGCTTCTACACCCTCTCGTCAGCGTGGCTATCGCGCCTGCGTGGTCGGCGAACAACATGCCGCCCATGTTCATCGCGACGGGGCAGGAGAAGCTGACGGACGAACAGTACTACCTGGCGAAGAGGGCGGAGAAAGCTGGTGCAACAGTACAGTTCTACCAATACGACGCCCTGCCGCACAGTTTTGCGAGCTTCTTTCCGAGACTGCCTCAGTCGAAGCACGTGCTTAGCCAATGGGGCGCATTCTGTCGCGATGTTGTGAAGCGGCCGGGGGATCTGGAGAGTGTGTGGGTGAGGTATGCAGCCGATGATGTGGAATTCAAAGGGATGGAGTTGGAGAGTCCGGTTGATGTGGAAGAGAGTGTTGAGGTGAGGAGAGGGAAGATGAGAGAGAAGCTGGCGGTGCGGAAGGTGTGGAGGGGGCCGACAGAAACAGCAATGCTGTAGGTTCAACTGAGCCGTTACATTTTGCTTGTCTTCCATGTGTAGAAAATGTGCAGTGCGTACGGCTAGGTTTTCGTAGAACTGTTTCATCTGCAAAGCGAGCACGCATAGCTAGCTAATCCCAACGCCTGCATAATCTCACATACCAGACACTAATACCACCCTGCTGTGCCTGAAGCAGAAGCCTATCGCCGTGGAAGTATCGCAGCAAAGACAGCTACCATCATGCACTCTCCCCACCACGTCTGGATCCCAGCCCCTGGCGTCGCGCCCCCAGTGAACTGCGCATCCCCCGCCGCAGTTGTAGAACTCGCAGAACTCCCTCCAGTGCTCCCCGCCACTGGAATAGAGACCGTGCCGTCCACCACCACAATCCCTGCCATCCCAGATGCCAGCGACACCGGCAAACCCGCGTACGTCGTAGCCTGCCCCGGCGCCAGCGTCTCGCCGTTGGGAAGCACTATCCCACCTCCAGAGGCAGATACGAACGAAAGATCCGTAGTAAGTAAGGTCGGTACGGGTACGACGATCCCACTTTGTGCGGCGCTCACTGCGATCGTCTCACTCCCCACTACAATAGCGGAGGACCTGGTGTCGAGGGATACAGTCACACCATTGACGACTGTCGCTTGGCCGGGCTGGAGATTCGAGAGGAGGCTCGAGAGGTGTAGCGTGGTTTGTTCTGGGGTGGGCGCCGGAAGGGGGATGGTTTGGGTGTTATCGATGACGATGAAGGAGGCGGATGTATCAAAAGAGATGGGGAGGGTGCCGAAGGTGGTGATTTGCCCGGGAGCGATATTTACGGGTCCAATGCCGGGAACAAATATTGCGGTGTGTGACGGGCCAATGTTTATGGGTCTAGTGTTGGGTATTGTGGCCACAGGCGTAGAAATTGCTTGCGGCTCTTTGTTGGGCGGGGCTACTGGGACGCCAGAGGTTTGTGCAGGATCTTGAGGCGTTGGTCGAGGCTGGCCCGTCGGCGTCTCCACTGGGAGCGGCTCAAATGCAGATGTGGGCCTGATGGTGTCTAGTCAGATACACTCTCAAACCAACCAATTATATGACATTGTATGGGGATACTCACGCCAGTTCCGTCGCGGTTGGCTCGAAGGTACCCGGAGAAAGGTAGTCGTAGTCGAAGAGCGTAGTGGCACGTATCGTTGTGATAACATTCGTGACGGTTTGACCCGGAAGCGTGATAGTCTCAATCAGAGTAATCGTGGCAGTCAAGGTCTCGCATCCTGACACGGGCGGGGTTTGGGCGAGTGATGATGAGGATGAGGATGTGGATGTGATATTGTTGGGCGGTTGGTTGGTGGGGGTTCTAAGTACATCAGCCATGTCTCCATTTCTGATACCCATTCGATACGTACGCAAACGATGAATCAGACCACACCGTCCGCTTCGCTATGCGTGCATGCCTCGCAAACGCGTACTCAGTCCTGGTCGAGGTAGTTCCATTACTGAAAGGTGTCACGTAGTACGTAGTCGCTACGTAAGTTTGCGTAATAAACGAGGTGGTAGTTGAAGGAGGTAGTGTAAGGGCATTAGTTGCGGAAGTGGTTATGACAACAGTACATTCGGCGGTCGTAGAAGCTAAAAGCTCAGTGTCAGCAAAAGGAAGCCCCCGCCATCTCGATACGCACCCGAGGAGACGCCGGCCAGGAGACATAGCGATAATATGGCTCCTTGCCAGGCGAATCTTCCAGACTCTCGTCGCATATTGAGCAGGACCCTGATCGACCTTTCAATTTTTATGATAGTTCACAACACAAGACTGGCGTTCCAGAATTCTATCTCAAAGCCTTCACGTAAAACTGTTTTGAGTTCTGCAGGACTCAGCCTTGTGTGCTACATTCTGGCCCCCGCATTGGCGCACCTTGGCCCGGGCTATGTAGTTGATTGCTCTGCTTACAATCGACCAGGGGTTGGGTCCAGGGGCCCTTCTATGAATCTGGGGGTGTGTCAACAAGGCTCCGGTTGGTCAATATGGTCTCGAAATTGATGGGGTGCAGGTTCTGAGCGGAAAATAGTTGCCATAGAAGTCCAGCCTTGCCGGCTTCAGGACTAGACCGGGGGCGATAAAGTCTTCAATACGAGCTCTCTCGTGCAGGTCATCAAATGAAGCTTGAAACCACTATCAAAAAGAGGCGCTTAACACGTTCGTGAACCGTCTTGGCTCGAGATTGACCATCGCAGCCTGGCCGCTTGCATTTCAGCCTTCTCTACTGTTCGACGTTTGAAGTGAAGTCGAAGCATCATCATGGTTGCTCCTCTGATAGTTACAGTATCTAACACATGGCTTGGTAATGATGGCAGCTGGTCCACGTACATTACGTGCTCTTTGGCCTCTGATCCGACTTGCTGATCGACTGCGACAGATTCAATATCGATGTTGGCACTCCGCCGCAATCTTTCCGGGTCCTGCCGTCTTTCCAAGTCCAGAATGTATGGCTTCCTATTGCGGATGAATGCATTAAAATATCAGCGGACGCAGAGAAGTGTGGCGTCTCTCGCGGTGCACAGCCATTCGCACAACGAACCAGCGCTGGATTCCACACGAACGTTTCGTCGACGTGGGAAGCCATTGGGCTGTACGAGCTCGGCTTGGAAAGAGATCGAGGAATTTCCGGTAATGGCATGAGCGGGTTCGACACGTTCAGAGTATCGAACACCACGCTGGATCGCTTCCCAGTCACGGCTTATGCATCGCCAGGGTTTTGGCTCGGCCAACTTGGTCTATCAACTGTGCCTTTGAACTTTTCGGAGACGATCAACTCCGCCTCATTGCTTGTGAATCTGAAGGACAAAGGGGTCATTCCCAGCCTCACCTATGGCTACCAGGCAGGAGCATCATATCGAGAAACTAGAGTGCCGGGCAGCCTTGTCCTCGGAGGTTATGACAAATCGCGCGCGACGACGCCGTTAACCATCAACATCAACGCAGATCTGTCTCAGGCTCTGACGGTCGGCCTCCAGGATATCTTAGTCACAAACTCTTTCAACGGGACTCTTTCGATGATAACTACTGAGCCAATTCTGGCACCACTTGACTCGTCGATTACAGAGCTGTGGCTGCCGCGATCCGTTTGCGACCGCTTCGAAGATGCATTTGGCCTGGAGTACGATACGAATTCCGGGCGATACGCTCTTTCGGATGCGACGAGAAATCAACTTCGTCAGCAGAAACCTACGCTAACTTTCACGATCGGAACCAACACCTTGACAGGTGGAAACACCACCATCATTCAGTTTCCATACGCAGCCTTCGACCTGCAAGCGTCGTTTCCGATATTTGCAAATACAACCAACTATTTTCCCATTCGAAGGGCTGATAACGAAAGTCAATACGCAATAGGCAGAGTGTTTATGCAAGAAGCGTACATCGGCGTAGATTATGAACAAGGGATATTTAACGTTAGCGCAGCTCGTTGGAATGAAACTGATCCCAATATAGTGCCTCTGCCCGCTGGAGATGTTCAGCCTTCAGAGGTTCCCAGAGCGGGGGCAGATGGGAAGAGCCACTTAGCTGGTGGCGCAATCACAGGCATCGTTGTTGGTAGCATAGTTGCGGTTGCGATATTGGTTGGTCTCAGTTGGTTCGTGTACAAGCACAAACAGCGCAGGTCCTACGGCGCCTACGGCGGAGCGCTTGTCGCTACAAGCGAAGAGAAGACTTATCCCAGAGAGCTGCAAGATACGGATACAGAGGAGGTAGCCGGTGGCGAAGTGTTTGAGCTGCCTGCAAAGCATGGACATAGCCAATTGCATGAGGTGGAGAGGATCGCAGAGCTGGACAGGCATGAAATCATTCAAGAGCTTGCGTCCAATCGTGATGGATAGATTCTAGGGTAACTGCAGGGTAGGGAAGTCTGTGGGTTCTGCGATACACCGTGCTCAACCGTTACTGATGACACTAACGGCTCCGGCCACGCTATGGTTTCCATTCTGCGCTTGTGCTATTTCGGACTAGCTCCGTGCCCACGCTGTACATGAGTGGTCTGGCCACAGTCTCTGCCCTGAGTTGAACTTTCTCTTGTGAATAGCGAATCGACTCTGCAGTTACATCGGCTCCTAGTGATGTCCTCATACTGGGCGTATCTGAAGTCTTTGTATCGCTCCGATACTTTGGTCGAAAACATCAAGCCAATCGAGGCTGAAAGCATTATCGGTAGAGCTGCACAATGACAAGCGAATGAAGAGCCGAACCAGGCTGCACATCGTCTTCGAGCACGTTCATGATACGACTCGTGTAGCAGCCTGGATTCCGCATCGCCTCAATGTGTGTGAAGAGGTTACGCTTCAGCCTCAAACACAAGGGAATACGAGCGGCTGAGGCGCAGCACTAGGCGCAGCACTTCGAATCATAGGAACATATGTATCTCAGCACTTGCCAGAGCGTTTTTCTCATCTAGCTCACTAACTTACTAACTCACTGACTGTCGCTGAAGTCTCCCACGCTGGAATGAACCAATGGCGCCAATTATCCTGGACCCACATTCATGTGCTTGGTGTGAAAAGGTAGTCTTCGACCGAGGGCAATCAGCGCCCCGTCGCACCAATCATGATCGCAGCGCGGACGATAGTCACGATGCTAAAATGGAGGCAAAAGTCCTCTTCGACTTTGCCTTCGTCGACCTGATCGAAGCTAGCAACAACGGCTGTCGACTGAGTTCATGGATTCTAGATGAAGAATGTATCACCCTCGAAACTGCATCGGCTCAATGCGGCGAGATTGCGGACGCTCGGCTCCGGAAATCAATGCAACAGGCCATCATGTGGGTTGATGCTTTGATTCCATGTGTCCCGGAACAAACGTTGCGCAGGCTAGCGGTGGAGAGACCTGGAAACTTTGAGAATATGTACCTTTTCCTGGGCGCACAGGATGACATCGACATCTCGAGAGTTGAATTCTTTGGTCTCTGGGACCGCGATAACAAAGAAATTGCATATCGCACGCGGCGCGGATTCCGAGTGCAAGCTTCTGAGGGTACAGTTCGCTTTGAGTAAGCAATGCCTGACCCTAGACTGACGCATCAGCAGGTGATCGCGCTGCCGAATACATAACGACGAGACCAATAGACGATGAGCCTGGATCATTGGAGACAGCCGCGAAAATATCTTTATGGCGGGATTCGTGCATCAAAGACCACAACGACAGCTGCCCAACATTCAGTGCTGCATTTGTCCCAAAAAGACTAATCGAGGTGCTGGACTCCGATGGATCAGATTGTTTGCACCTGTGCGAAACGCAACACTTAGCCCATTCGCCCTACATCCCATTGAGTTACTGCTGGGGAAAAGACCAAACGATCACTTCCACAAAGGCGACTATTTCCGAGTGGCTGAGATCGATACCATATCATCGGCTTCCGAGGACTATCCAAGATGCAATTACCGTGTGTCGCAACCTTAAGGTTCGGTTTCTATGGGTAGACGCGCTATGCATCATACAAGACGACGATCGAGACCGACCTCAACAGATTGCTCAGATGCCACAGATATATAGAAATGGACATATGACTATTGCGGCCGCATCGGCAAGTGATGCTTCCAAGGGATTTCTATATCGACGTACAGCACCCAACTCAGAAACACCTGCATTTACTTTACCTTATGTGTGTCCTGATTCTACAAGGGGAAGCATAACAATATTTTGTCTCGACAGAACTTCGAAACCACTTGATACGAGAGCCTGGACGTTACAAGAACGTCTCCTCTCACCACGGCTGCTGGAATTTTCGGAGCATCAAGTACGCTGGCTATGCCGTGGCTCTCTAGATAAACCAGGGTGGACGAATGGATGGGTAATGGCGGATGAAATTGATTCTACGAGCAAAAACATCTTACCGAAAGAGGTATTTGACCGAGTCTTCGACATTACCCGATCGGCCTCTCAGCGCGACTCTAAAATAGACCTGAATGAAAACAAGAGAGACTGGTATAGCCTCGTCAGGGCCTATACACACCGCAAACTCACGAGGCCGACTGATCGGACCCTAGCTTTGTCCGGACTTGCAAAAGAGTATTGTGCTGCACTCGACGATGAATATCTCGCAGGTCTATGGCGCAAATCACTGTTCACAGAGCTCCTATGGACCGTGGAAGGAAACACACATCCTGCACCTACTTCGTTCCAAGGGCCGTCGTGGTCTTGGACGTCTGTAAATGGCGTAATCGACTTCAAGGGCCAGTATGGACTCGAAGACGGCAAGAATAAGCAAGCAATAAGAGCCAAGATACTGGAGTGTCAGCCGGTTCTTGTTGAAGACGGCGCTCCGTTCGGGGCAGTCGAAGAAGATCTGTGCAGCCTAACTCTCGAAGCGAGATTGTTACCTGCGCTTCTCCTTCCCTCACGAGCTTCGAACCGCTACAATCGGCCAGAAGAGAATCACGCCGCCGTAATGAAGATGAGCGAAGATTGCAAGGTCCAGCAAATTAAGATCAATCTTGATACCTCCGACTTCCGAGCCCGTATGCCAGAAGGAGCTCCAGCGGAGATAGTGCTTCTAGAGTTATACAGCTTATTCATGGGATCTCAATGGCGTACTAAAGGTCTGGTACTGCGTTCGGAAGTAATATCTTCTGCTCAAAAAGGGGCAAGGGAACGACGCTTAGCTGCCAAGGAGAAGACGGACACAGATATATCTGTGAAGGATGAGGCGGGTCCACAGTCAAGACCTTCCACACAGACGGCCGCCCTGCGATACCAATTTCGTCTCTATCTCGGAGCCGAAGTTGATGATTGGTCCGCAGAGCAAGTTCGGGAATACGCTCAAAGCCGGAGTGGCGATTTACTTCGTATGCCAAAACTCGGTATGCCAACGAAGCAAGATGAACAACGAAGCGAGCCTGAGGAGCAGGTGTTCTACCGCGTCGGCATGTTTGATTACACTTCGAACTATTGGAGTCAGAAAGACTACGACTCCCGCGCGCAACGGGAATGCGATTGGTTCAAGTATTCCACCCCTAGAGTGGTGAAGATACTCTAAGAATGCTCACGCAATCTAATCGCTAAAACAGCCATCGCGAAACAAAGGGCTGGTGTGAAAAACCGAGCTTCCCGGATCTCCTGCCTTCATAAGTGAAGCGTGTACCATTGTAAGGAGGCAAGTGATGAATGGACGGAGTTAGCTGCATGGAGAGCCGCCAGTGTGATGCGCGGCCCTACCGCGGAGACTAGACCCCGCGATGGCTCGAGATTCTGAGCAGTCACGGTACTGCGCCGTTGCGACAACATGCCGTGACCCTCAGCGCACATGGACAGCGACAATCGCGACGACCGTGACCAAGCCTGCAATGAGTGTCGTCGGCGCAAGGCTCGCTGCGACAAGACACTCCCAGAGTGCGGGCCATGCAGGAAGAACCGCCGTCGGTGCACCCTGGTTGCAGCCTTCTCGCCTCGCAGAGACAGGCGCCGACTGTTTCTCCCCACGGCTTTGATCCAGGCTGACGGTGCCACTAGGTCACTGTCTCTATGAGCGGCACAGCAGAACGCCCTTGACGCGCAAGTACCTGACCCAGGTGGAGGAGCAGCTACGACGCGCCCAGCTCCAGGCCGCGCGCGCCGAAGCCCGCGCTCACCGTGCCGAAGCGAGCCTGCGCCAGCTGCAGCAGCTCGATGGCGAAAGCACCGTCGAGCACGGGACCGCCGCAGCGACAGCGGATCACGACGCCGCCGAAGACGACACGACACCAAATGACGAGGCTGGGCTGGCTTTCGAAGGTCCGCCGTCTGGTCTGGCCGACTACAGCTGGTCCGAGCAGACACTGGACAGCGGCCTCCCAGAGACGAACCCAGCCACGGGCGGGTCCAACGGCGAGGACGAAGGCGCGGCCGATGGCATGGCTTCTCTGACCGTGGACGACCACGAAGCGGGCTATCTAGGCGTGGCCTCTGGCGCTGCCATGTTACGGCTGCTCCTTCCTGATGCGCATGCTTCGTACAAAAAGGCAGTCTCCCATCCGCCGCCTGCTGCCCCTGCGCCGAGTCTGTCGGAACACTGGCTGGACACGCCCTTGTGGGATGCGCTTGACATGGGCTCGGTCGATCTGGACGCTGCCATCAACGCCTACTTCGGCCTGTACCACAACTCGTACCCGCTCGTTGAAGAACACACGTTCAGGGCCCAATACTCCCAAGTCATACCCCGTCCGTCTGGGCGCAGCTGGCATGCTCTGGCATTCATGATAGCCGCCATTGGCCACTTCACAGCTGCTACAACGCCTACCGACACCGATCGGCGTCTCTTCATGGCTGCCAAGTCCAACATGTCGATCGAGAGCCTGGAGATGGGCAACATCACTCTTGTACAGACGCTGACGCTCATGTCCAATTATCTCCAAAAGCGTAACAAACCCAACAGTGGCTACAACTATCTCGGCCTTGCTCTCCACATGGCCATGGGACTCGGCTTGCACAAGGAGTTCAATGATTGGGATATCTCGCCTTTGAACATGGAGATTCGTCGTCGCGTTTGGTGGTGCATGTTCGTCTTCAACATCGGGGCCGCCATCACCTTTGGTCGTCCTTTGGCCTGGCCGAATCGCAATGTAGAGATATCGCTGCCGCTCAATGTCAACGACCGAGCTCTTACTAACCTGTCTCGTTCGCTCCCCGATGAAGTAGACAACATCACAACCTTCAGTGCTCTCATCATGCAGTCCAAATTCCACATGTTGACAAACGATATCTACACGCGCGTCATATCCATGCCGTTCCCTTCCGCCACGGAGCTCATTCGATTGGATGACACGCTGATCGGGAAATGGGAATCCTCTGTTCCACCGTGGTATCGACAGACCTCACCGATTCCTGCCAAGTTTGCGACTGGGCACGCGATCATGTGGTGGCGCCTGTATAACTTCAGAATCATCATGTATCGTCCGTATGTAATGCGACGCGTTCTACAGGCAAGGGCACCGGATACCAACAATGGCAACGTCGTTCCACGCGCTGTTCAAGAAGCATACAATCGCTGCCTAAGGGACGCTGAGGCAAGCATATCCACCATCAGTGAATTCTGGGCATCTACTCCACCGACGAGACTAGCTGCGTGGTATGCCCTATACTTTCTGTTCCAGGCCTCACTCATACCTTGCGTGTGTCTTCGGAACGAACCAAACGCACCGTCATCCGCTAGTTGGCGGTCCCAGGTTAATCAGACGCTTCATACCATGCAACTTATCTCAACGCTGAACCCCAGTGCACAAGATTGCTACAATGTCATTCAACGACTTTGTGGGCCATTTTTGCAACCGCAGATCAACGACCACGCCGCCGGGTCCACTCCCGACAGCACCACGCTTGCGAGCTATCCACCGCTGGAATCCACGCAGGAATCGCCGCAAACGCAGATCAACAGCGTCTATGCCATGATGTGGCCCAACGCAAACCCTGCCGACGTGGATATACTGATGCAAGACGGCATTTGGAACAACTTCTTTACCGGCATGAGCGACCTACCGCAGCCGACAATTCCTCAACCTGGGGATGGTGGTGCAAATCAATTTCCGTGGGATTGAGATTCATGTCCGCTCAATTTTCCGTTATCACACTAGACTCGCATGACAGTTTGCGCAGCAGCTGTCTGATGGCCGTATGGCTTATGTCGCAAAACCCTTCTGTGGCTCCGTGGGCAGGCGTCGGTTCTACCGCGACAAGCAGCCCAGTAGGAATGAAAAGGCGAGACCCTCGTCGGTTCGAAGAGCATTTTTTTTTTCGAATGCAAGGCTCAGCATTCGCGTTCGACAGCTTCTAGCCATCAAGCAGAGGTGGCAATGTCGGCGCCAATAGACATAACCAAGGACAGTCTTGTGATGCAAAGCACGATAATACTGGGAGTCAAACTTACCTCTACTAGCTACACCGCGAAGTGAAAGACAATTAGAACAGAAGCACCGGAATTGCGACAGCGTTCCTGGGTATAGACGTAATTCTATGTACAAGGCGACCAATCAGCTACAGAAGATAGAGTGCCTTCGGCTTTAGCTTTTCTACTGAACAGTCAAACCTGCTTTAAGCCACCTCCTTGTATTCCTTGTCTGCATAAACATGTTCCTTCTCGACGGCCTGCGCATCAACTTGAGCGCCGGGTCCGTCAAAGATCTCAGCAATCTCTTCTAAGCTTCGTCCCTTGGTCTCGGGGAAGAACATGTACGTAATCGCGAGGAATACGGCCAGGAAACAGCAGAAACAAATGTAGTATTTCCAGCCAAGATTTTCCATACCGATCGGATTGACGAAAGCAGCAATGACAAGTGAGCAGTAGATGGACAACAATTCGCACGTTATACCCTTGGATCGCAGGGTGTAGGGAAAGATTTCAGTGGGATATGACATGAGGAGCGGAGTATAGGCGATGTCGTAGTGGAAGTAAAAGGCGAAGAGACACACCACGACGACGTAGCCGGCTGCCTTGTTGTTCTGCTCGTTGTTGACTGCTGAACATGCCGTCCAGACAATGTACGAAATCAACATCCCGATGCCGCTCCAGATGAACAAGGTTCGGCGACCGAGTCGATCGACGAGGAAGGCTGCACCGAGAGCGGCGGCGAAGTTGAAGATTTGGAGCAGTCCGTTGATGAGCGTTTGATCGAAAGAATCCGTGATGCCGATGGAGTTGAGGACGAGGGTAAGATAATAGCTTACGACACCTGCGAACAGTCAGAGGTGTCACGAAACATCGTTGACCATTGTATCTTACCGATTCCGTTCCACTGAGCAAATGCACCCAAGCATACGGCGATGAAAAGACGTTTCCGGTTACCGGGAGTGGCTACAAGTGTACCCCAGTTGACGGTCGCAGCTGCTCGCTCGTTTCGGATGGCTTGGACAATCTCGCTCATCTCCCGGTTTACGAGCGGGCTATCAGGATCACCTCCTGCGTGGTATTTTGTGAGGATAGCATGTGCTTCTTCGGTTCGTTCCTGGGCGACAAGCCATCTACACGTGGTTAGCAAATGCGGTTTGTGGAGAAGTTTTCCAAGCTGACCTAGGAGATTCGGGCAGATTCCAGAAGAAGGCTAGTTGCACCAGGGGATACCCAGCTTGGAGAATGGTAGGAATTCGCCAGCTCCAGTTGTCTGGTCGTTGCTCAGTGCCAAAGGTTGTCCAGGCTGCAAGAATCGCTCCGAGGTAGTACATGGTCCAGAAAGCAGATGTATATTTGCCACGATGTGTAGGATACGCGAGCTCAGCAATCAGCATCGGCGAGGGCTGGACGACGAACATTCCCGCAGCGCCCACCACGAAACGTGATACGACGAACTGTGCCAACGTGGTTGCTGTTGCTTGAATGATGGTAGCTACGATGACCCCGATCAGGCCAGCCAGCAGCACGAATCTTCGACCATATCTATCCGACAGGATTCCGACGAAAGGAAGGACAACGACGGATCCGATAGATTGAGCAGCATTGATAAGTCCAAGTAGAGCTCCCGCGGGATTTCCGAAATAATCCTGCCACTGTTTAAGGGATTGGAGACCGTTCATCAGAGATCCTACCGAGAGTCAAATTTGCCAACTAATTCGTTTGGACACACTCACCATCATAGCCTGCCACTGACGAAGAAAGGAGTGGGATGAGCAGGATCAAGTTCAGTCGCAATAGATGCGGTGTCTGAAACCAGTATTTGGTTGTCTGGGGCATCACCTCCGCGAGGGCGCGACCGACAATCTGTTCGTCCCTCATAATGGCAACAATCTCACGACAACAGAAGACCTTGACAAGGAAGGAAAAGATCGCTGAGGATACTCAAATGGTTCATCTCAACAGCTGACGGGCGACTGCTTTTAATATTCCATCACAGAACCGCTTGCATTACTCGCCGCCGCGCTTAATCTCGCGCGTATTGACTAACTCCACATGTTGTTCCAGGCGCGGGGACCCCAGAACTTACGATTCGCATGAGCGCGCGCAGGCCTCCCCAGATTCCGCGCCAACCTGCCGGGAATTCTGGGTGCACTGTTGGCCGGAACGGCCATGTGCGGGCGACTGTCGCCCTCGTCTCGAGTCGGTCCGACCCTGACAGCCAATAGAGTCGACAGACTAGCACGCGGCTCTCCGTAGGAACGACGTCACCCCCTAGTTGTTTCGCGCTTACTTCCAACGAACGTTCCATAGCGCTGGCAAACTGTATCCGATGATCCATAAGGCCATAACGTGTTGTAAACTGCACAAGACTGGGACTAAAGAGGTCTTCCCATAGCCACGATATCTTCGTGTCGGACAACTGAGTGCAGTTCCCGGAATCACCTGATCTAACATGCGGGATTGCGGCACACGATCGATCAAGCTTCGGGCCCCAACTCTATTTTGGCACTTTCAACTTGATCTTGTTCCTCAGATCTTGAAACTAGTCAATTGAAAGTTTCACAGTTGAGTAATAGACCCAACGTGCTTCAGGCTTCACACTCATTCGAGTTCGCAACATGTGGGTATCAGGACTTGATTTCGTTCATAGCACTGTATCTACCTGCATGTGTATCCTCCATCAACAACAATATCCGCTCCCGTCGTGTACGTACTCGCATCACTCGCCAGGTACAAGTATGCGGCCTTCAACTCTCTCGGGTCAGCATCGCGCTTCAACGGCGTGAGGCTGAACCACTCCTCCTTCATCTCGAACGGGCAGTCCCCTGAGATGGCAGTGTCTATGTAGCCAGGGCTCACGCAGTTCACGCGGCCACCCCACTTGGCCCACTCCACGGCCAGCGACTTCGCGAGATGGATTACACCAGCCTTGCAGGCATTGTAGCACGATTGCTCTTGTGGGACGTTGGCGGCGTGGCCGGACATTGACGCTGTGAAGATGCAGTTTCCGGCTATAGGATTCCATTGTCAGCGTAAAGTTCATATCTTGAGCTTGGGGGATAGCGGAACTTACAGCCCTGTTTCTTGAACACCAATCCAGCCGCTCGGGCACAGTAGTACGCGCCGTCGAAATCGATGGCTCGCACCTTGTTCCAGTCCTCGACGAGGTCATCCAGACCCCCTGCCTTTGTCGGAATACCAGCGTTTGCAATCATGATATCAAGTCTGCCGAACTCGTCCACCACGGCCGCTACTCCTTGCTCCACTGCAGCGTAGTCCTCCACAGCCACCTGGTAGGCCTTGACCTTGACGTTGAAGTCGGAGGCGATGGTCTCGGCGAGCGCGTGCGCCTTCTTGGAGTGCGCATACCATATCGCGATGTTTGCTCCAGCTTCCGCCAGCGCACGGGCAATCTCGTAGCCGATGCCGCCTGAGCCACCCGTTATTATGGCCGTCTTGCCGTCCAGACGGAACATGTCGAAGACGCTATCTTTGAGCGGGGGGTTGGGGGCCCGAATGGACTTCCTGGTGGCGCCATTGCCGTTGGAGGTTCCGTTGGCAGCAGTCATTGTGCAAGATACGTAGCAAGGAGATTGGGTATAGAACTTGAACGAGTGAGACGAGGTTGCGGATTTCAATAGGAATGAAATGTGGCTTGGGACTCTATATAAGGGAGGAAAGACTCCAGGTGCCCTTTTTACTGTGGATCTACTATGTTGGCTGCATCCACACTGGACAGAAGCAGTTTCTTACGCGGGGATGGCAGCTATGGGGTCGCCCTCGTCTCGGGTCCCAAGAGCGATGCATGCAGTGTACCGTCTACACATTGCCTACTCAGGGATCCCACATCTGGAGCAAAGCCTCTTGGAACCTGACCTGCCGGTCTTGTGATCAACGGCCAAGCGTTCTGAGTCGCATACGGCTATGCGGGCGGTACCTGAGGTTCTAGGGTGACCTCCTCCGCGACTACCGACTACGGTGGGCCAGTGGGTAGTCTGTCGCGTGTTTCGTGCAGGGATACCTACCTTTTCCCAAGTCGAATCGATCAATAGAGACCCGCGCGATGTCAAGTGACGACCGGAGCATCCGACCCTGGACTTTTAGATCTGTCGCCGGATGTAGTGCCCAGGTCTAAGCGCAAGCTAAACCTTTTCATCTGTCTGAGCTGGCTGGCGCGCAAAAACTGCAGCTAGTAATCTGCACAGTCCCTGCCTACCTCGCTAGGTCAGAATATGCGGAACATGTCGGAGGACTTTGCTATGGTCTTTGATATCATCTACGACCAAGTCTCAGTCACCACATCGCACAGGTAGCCTGGAAATGGAAGATATTTTACTCTGGAAGAAGAGACAGTTGATCAAAGTTGGTCGAATTATTCTATCATCACCACCCAACGCCCCGTGGACTTGCGGGTACAACAGCTTTCTATCAATCACTCAAGGCAAGGTATATCCTCCGTCAATAACCAAGTTCGCACCCGTCATGTACGAGCTCGCCTGACTCGCCAAAAACACATACGCCCCCTTCAACTCATCCGGTTCGCACATTCTCTTCGCAGGAATCATGTCGAACCATTTCTTCCTGTGTGCCTCGGGGTGCACGTCGAGCATGTCTGTCGCGATGAACCCGGGGCTCACGCAGTTGACACGTGCAAACTCAACCCACTCGACGGACAAGCAACGTGCTAATTGCACCACGCCTGCCTTTGATGCATTGTACGCAGCCTGTTTTTGCGGAACGTTGACGAGGATCGCGGACACGGATGCAGTGAAGATCAAGTTCCCGTGGCCCTGCTTCTTGAAGATGTTACCCGCTGCCTGCGCGGTGTAGAATGCGCCGTCGAGGTTCACAGCCATGACCTTGCGCCACTGCTCCTCGGTGTAGTCTTCCGCAGCATGGTGATTTGCGATTCCTGCGTTGGCCACGACGATGTCGAGACCTCCAAAATCTTTGGCAATTTGCTGTAGTACTGAAGCGATCTCATCCTTGTTTTCGACAGAGGCCTTGTACGCTTTTACGTTGGCGCCGGTGTCTTTTGCGATCTGGGACGCGATGGCGTCGGCGTCTTTGGTAGACGAGTAGAGGATTGCGACCGAGGCGCCTGCTTCGGCGAGGGCGCGCGAGGCGGAGAGCCCGATGCCGCGGACGCCGCCGGTGACGGCTGCGACTTTGCCTTTGAGGGAGAAGTGGGAGGTTACGGGGCTGGAGGGGTTGGGGTGTTTGGCGAGAGACATGGTCGTGATTCTAGATGGTAGGTGGGTTCAGAGATGTTGTGCCCAAGTAGAGAGAACGAAGATAGGTGTATGGTGAGGAGATGAAGAAACTAGATGAGTCAAAAAGGCAAGGGATTGCACGCGGATTCTACAATTTTTTTGTTCTTCTTTCGTACTGACGCCGATCCAGCGCGCGAGGGCGACGTGGGGAGCTACGGAGTGGGTGCACCTACGCGCAGCACGCGTCCTGCACGATATCCCACCATTACGGGAGCTAGTGGCGGGAGCACAACGACTCCTCAGGATGGAAACTCCAACGGTCCGTAGAACACCATCACGAGGTGTTGGAAGCATCAGGGATCCACACGGCGCGGGGCTCCCCCGCATTAGTGGAGGGGTCGATGGGTGACGTTGACCCTTAGCTTTCGGTCCTCCACCCTCGATGCGAGGGTGATGCGCAGAGAGGCCCGATATTTGTTGAACATGATGCAGGTCGCTGAGATGAGATCCCAAATCTATTTTCTCAGACGTCCTGAGAAGTACAAGTTTTCTCAGTCTGAGTTACCTCTTCCCTTCGAAGATTAATTGTGTGTCTCAGCTCACACCCTCACAATGTCCACCACTACCGAAATAAATCGCTCCTTCGTCCTACGCGCCGTCAAAGATGTCGCCTTTGAGGATCGCCCCGTCCCCAAACTTCGCGATGAACATGAAGTTCGCGTCCACGTCGCCCAAACCGGCATCTGCGGCAGCGATGTGCACTACTGGCAGCGCGGTCGCATCGGCGACTTCGTGCTCGAATCGCCCATCGTCCTGGGCCACGAGTCGTCCGGCGTCGTCGTGGAAGCCGGATCAAAAGTAACGAACCTCAAGATCGGCGACCGCGTGGCCATCGAGCCCGGCGTCCCCTGCAGACGATGCGACTACTGCCGCGCAGGGTCCTACAACTTGTGCAACGATACCATCTTCGCGGCGACTCCACCGTGGGATGGCACGCTGGCGAAGTATTATACGGTGGCCAGCGACTACTGCTACAAGATCCCGGACACCATGGACATGGAAGAAGCGGCCATGGTCGAGCCCGTCGCCGTCGCCGTCCAAATCTGCAAAGTTGCTTCCATCCGCGCAAACCAGACCGTCGTCGTCTTCGGCGCGGGCCCAATCGGCGTCCTCTCGCAAGCTGTGGCCAAGGCCTCGGGCGCGAAGAAAGTCATTGCAGTGGATATCTCGCAGTCACGACTCGACTTTGCGCGGAAGTACGCTGCGGACGGGACGTTTCTGCCTCCGCGGGCAGAGGAGGGCGTGGATTCGGTCGAGCATGCGGAGAACGTCGCGAAGATGATTAAGGAGGAATTTGGGTTGGGCGAGGGCGCGGACGTGGTGCTTGAGTGTACAGGGGCCGAACCCTGCATTCAGACTGGTATAAACGTAGCCATCAAGGGCGGCACTTATGTGCAAGCTGGTATGGGGAAGGAAGTAAGTCGTTCGCTGCATTTACCTCTGTCACCTTGGAACTGTGCTAACACGCTGCAAAACAGAATGTGGTGTTCCCCATCACAACAGCCTGCATCCGCGCGCTTACTATCAAGGGATCGATACGGTATTCAGTGGGATGTTATCCTGATGCGGTGCATCTGGTGGCGTCGGGCGCGGTCGACGTTAAGAAGCTGATCACCAACCGGTTCAAATTCGAGGAAGCGGAGAAGGCATTTGAGCTTGTTAAGGCGGCGAAGGAGGGCGTGTTTAAGGTCGTTATTGAGGGGGTGCAGTGAGGTTGTCTTCTGCGGTAGAGTCGGGCTCGGTTTGACATTGGATTTAGAGAGATACCACGTATGAATCGGAAAAGCTTCAAATGTTCATTGCCACGTATGACTCGGATTAGCTGCATGTAAGGTTGTTTTGTAACGTATTTCAAGGCTGAGGATCCCCGCGCAAACCAAATAACGATTGAAATTCATTGCTCCAATTCACTTTTACTGTACCTCAGATGTCCCGTTCACTTCGATGCTGATGAATCTTCGTCTTTTGCATTATCGAATAATAGCCGTGCATCTTCTCTACTACCTTATGGGATACCAGTTGCTGGTTCGTGTAAGTCAGCTTCTTGCGTGCGAACATTCCGGGATGAGGAGTTTCGTTGTCACGGAGTAAGGCGCCGGCACACATCCGACAAGGGCGACAGTCGACCGCCCAAAAAGTGGATCCTTTTCAAGCACAACATGCAGCAACACCGGCGGACAACACCACTTCACACCCCAGACCAGCCTACAAAGCCCAACCCCAATTTCATCACTAGTTCGAACAAGACCTACCAACAAGACAACCATTCCACCTGGTCAGACCTCCTAAATCACGCTTTCTATCGCTACGTTTGAAAGAAAAGACGCAATGGCGCAAGACACGACTGTACACGCGGTGCCTGCAAGCAGCCTGAAATCCACCATCCTCCATCTAGCCAAGCGCGTCGAGGCGCTCCTCGCCCGGCAGGCGTCCTCCGACACGCCATCCCGGATCCTAGTCGCGCTGGCTGGCGTTCCCGGGTCCGGAAAATCTACCGTGTCGGCAGCGCTGCTGGTGGAGCTTGCTGCAAGAGGGATAGCCGATGTTGCTGTTGTTCCTATGGTATGTTCTGTTTTCCTGCTGCCTTCCGGGCTCGTCGTGATCGTATTGCGTCGCAATGAAGACATTCCAAACGAATATAGCCTAGAGGAAGCGGGTCAGTGCAGCGATGTCATCGATTAGACGTGACTCGCGCCATGTCCTCCAACATCGCTTACACTTCTCGCAGGACGGTTTCCACCTCACCAAAAAGCAACTCTCCGCTCTACCAAATTCAGAAGAAGCCTTCGCCCGCCGCGGCGCCCCATTTACTTTCGACGCCCCCTCCTTCCTCTCCCTCGTTCAATCCCTCGCCGTCACACCCCTTCCCACCCCCTCCTCCCCGTCCCCAGAAACCTTCCTCTACGCCCCCAGCTTCGACCACGCCCTTCAAGATCCCGTAAAAGACGGCATACCCATCTCCTCACGCACGCGTCTCATCATCGTTGAAGGGAATTACGTCCTGCTGGATGAGGAGCCGTGGCGCGATGTCGCGGCGCTGTGTGCGGAGAAGTGGTTCGTGGATACGCCACGGAAGGTGGTGCTAGAGAGACTAGTAGGGCGGCATCTAGCTGCGGGGATTGAGACGGATGTGGAGGAGGCGGTGAAGAGGGTTGAGGCGAATGATTTGCCCAATGGGGATGTAATTAGGGAGAGATTGATTATACCGGATGTTATGGTTGAGAATTGAGGTGAATTGGAAGGGGGTTTGAATGCATAATTGCAGGGCAGTATTGATTTAAATCTATCATAGCTGTGCGCACTTGATTGTGAACATCCCCGTCGGACTTGAAGTACAAGCTCTCTACGAGCGGTCGCACGAATCCAATAATTTCGTATCTCCCAACGCTGTGCCTATTATAGATCCGCAAGCCATTTCTCCAAGACCTGGTTCACACCTTGCGGATCTTCCACCAGCAACCAATGACTCTTGTTCAGTGGCTCAATGGTCAAATCGTCAAAGCTTGCACGCATCTCCTCCTCATAGTACCGCGGCAGCACCGTGGTATCCTGCAAGCTCGGGATAAAAAGCGCTGGCAGCTTGTACCTGAATCCACCCGCCTTCGCAACATCCAGCTCATCCTCAAAGTTCATCCGTCTCGTGCGGTACCAGTTCCAGCCTCCTCTAACCCCATTTCGAGATATGGCATCCACGTAGATTTCTAACTCTTCGCCCTTCAGGAACCCTGAGTCCGGTGCAATATCCGGGAGCACGTCGTATAAGATACCTGACTTTTCCGAGACCGCATACCGCCCATCAGCCGTCGACCCGCCAATCAGCGCAGTCAACAACGTGCGGATGTCTTCCTTGCTCGTGAAGTTCCGATCAAACGATACATCTCGCCACTGCAGCTGATACCCATACGTCTCATACACGCCGCTGTCCACCAACTCTTGCAAATCCACCCACTGTTCATTCGGCCCAAAATAAGTCTGTGTATATGGGTAGCTCAGCGCAAATAGCGCTTTCGTTTTTTCAGGGTACCACATAGGAAACTTGTACGCCACGCCAGTGCCCCAGTCGTGTCCGCCTACAATAACCTGCGCGTTAGGCCCAAGCACAGCGTCGACGATGGCCGCGATGTCAGCGCTCATTTCCTTGAAGGTGTAGCGGGAGATAGGGCAGGGGGCAGACGTGCGAGCTGCGCCGAGCATGTCGGGGACGAGAAGACGATAGCCGAGGGAGGAGAGGAAGGAGATAGCGTGGCGCCAGCCATATGAGAAGTCGGGCAGGCCGTGGAAGAGGAGGATGGTGCCTTTGGGGGTGATGCCGGGGCTTGGGAGGGCGTGCAGGTAGTGGTAGGTCTGGTTGCGGACAGTGATATAGTGCGATGTTGTGCCGTTCGTTGCTCCGGGGACAGTGGAGTTAGTTGCCATTACTGTGATGAGCAGGAAGACGAAGGATAGAGCAAGGGTGCTGAGTTTCATGTTGATGAAGGAATGATGGCGGACAGCAAAGCGGATTTGATTCTTTGTGATGGCCCTCGCTGTAGGATGCTACCTCTTTCACAGTTTTCTGGATGTATGCTTACGGACGTCTTGCGTTACGTGCTCGTGGAAGTCCACTAGCTGACCTAATCTAAGGTTTACTCATCGGCCTTCAGTAGATAATCGGAGTAAGCGAACGTCAAGAGTACAGAACGGCGGAGTTCCACCACTGAGTGGAACGAATGGAAGCATTTCATTGGCCAGTCTAGTGGGGCCAAAAGGATTGCGCGAACGAAAGATTATCAGTCAAATATTCGCACGAAAGGTTTGGTTATCAAGCAACATTGTGACATCTGAGGTGAACTTTCAGAAGTGGAGGTTAAAATCGGTGCGTTGTTCGAGCAGGAAGTGATTACGACATAGGCTAGCGCACTCCTGCCTTCATGTAGAGAAGCATTTGCTCTCAGTAATCTGAGCTGACTATCCATCACATCGCAGGTTAGACGTGCAACCGCGTCTCCCCTTTTCATCAACACTATATGATTACTTCTTGCAACTTCTGCCCCACATATGTTCCGTCTGCTCAATTCCTGAGCAATCAGCCTTCTACAAGTCTCTGGCCAATGTCTTTTGCACCTGTTTAAAAAGGCTGCTAATATCTATTTTATTTGCAATTAGTTTCATAGTTGATGCTTAAGTCTCAACTGCTTTTGTAAATCAAGGGACCATGGTTTTGCAGAGAATCGGTTCTCGACTTCGACCCTAACGTTCTTTAGCTCGGACCACACAGACTCGCTGCGCGCCCACCTCTTGGCTTTTTCGATCTCTACCATTCCGGTTATATCCCAATTTAAGATCACCTTATGTAGCCGGATAAGAGGAGGTTGGCAGTGGGCCTTCCACTCGAGACTCGATTTCGCCAATCGAAGATGGTGCCCCCCAAAAGGTCGGTCACTTCAATGACATCCACCATAGTAACGAAGAAGGGAATACCATCTTGGCCTTTCAGAAGGTACTTGTGCCCCATCATTTGATCCCGACGCAATCTCATGCTCATCAACGCGTTTTGTGGGGCTCGTAGGTAATATAGGTTCGGGAAATTGCGGAGACTACCACTGCGGAAGGGCCGCGCACTTTCGAGAACTCGAGTAGTCTTCTTCAGTCTAAGTATTTCCAGATTTTCCTCTAGGTGCGAGCTGAAAACGTCCAATGTCTCCAGAAAGGGTAATACGATTGGCGGCCAGCGACCAAAGATCAATTGATACGTTGACCACGAATACTACTGGTCTCGATCGGCTTCGTATGCTTCTAGAAGAAGTTTCAGCTCCTTGAGGTGTGGAAGAGGTGCCAGCATCGTGTTCAGCCTGTTTTTTAATAGTTTTTTTTTTCTTCCTGAAAAGTCGGCGATTTTGGACCCCATGGGGTTTGCCCAATAGACAATCATATAGCACGACCAACGTAGATATAAGTCACTCCAGCTGAGTACTGCTGTACATGAAAGATGAAAATGGTCCTGAAATCGTTATATAAGACCGCGGCATGGATAGTCGAATGCGAAGAGGTTGTGGCAGCTAGATGCAGAGGTCGGTTATATATTTGCTCAAGAGAAACCCGCTGGACTGCCCGCAACACGCATATCTTGAAAACAACCTGAAATTGCGAAATGCGAATAGCAACACCTGTAACTGGCTTACGAATGCGTGTGTTACTAATGTTCATAACTATGAATCGTATTTGGCCCGGCACAAAAATTTGTTTGACACTCTTGCTCCACAATTTGCTAGTCTGCGCCCTTCGAAATCTTACAAGTACTGCACGCTAGGTATAGTGGACCACATCATCTTTTTACCCTTCGACCTGCCTGCAATCAGCCAACTGCCTTGGTACAAGCTATTCCTGAGTCTTCACCGGTAGATATTCACCGGCAGACATTCACCGATTGAATTGGTCTTAAGATGAGTCACTTGCATACATGCTGAATGACACCATGCAAAACTTGGAAGCGAGCAATCCGAGCAGCTTACGAAGATGACCCGCACTGGACTCGCTTGTTGGCTCCCACAACGGCTAGCGTCCGACGCTTAACCTAATTCAAACCTCCGCGTCGTTCACGCACACGCTGCGCCCCACCTCTGGTCACTCATTCTTGGTTTCCAAACCCCGAGAGACGGTCCAAGAACCATGTGTGGCTGCAATTGTCTCGTCTCCTTGCACCATATGCCATTGAGTCAAACCGAAATGGCGCAGCACGACGGTTAAACGGCCCACAAGTGTGCTGCGTAACTGGCAAGTCGGGCCTTCTATTGGACTGAAGGGCGCGGATTCACAGTGTTGTGATGCGACAAATGCGACACTACTGACAAACCAAACGACGAGCGAGATAGCTGATGAGTCGATGGGAGGCTCGTGGAAGCGGTAGTCTGGTGTATAAGAGGGTGAGCGCGGTCGTCCGATGATGGACACTAAAATCTCATCTCAATAACTACGCCATTAATTGATCACCGAGACACTCTGATATCATTACGGCACGACTCGCAGACACGAGAAAAACGCACAGCATTAGAAGAACACATTGTCCACTACCGTGAGCATTACAAAAATCGGAAGCATATCGATACATCAACAACGTACTATCGAACAAAAATCCCCGCATCACACCGCAATGCCACCATTATCATCATCATCTCAGCAGACAAATATGACCGAGAACAACACACAGACAACCATGTCCGAGTACGACGCACAATCGACGAGGTCAACATCGACAATGACATCAACGAAGGCGCTCCTTAAGTCAATGTGGCGGTCAAGGCGGACTTCGTCCGTGTCACATACCGCCGAGACTACGGAAGAGAAGACCCAAAGGAAGCTGAGGGAAGCAGAAGCTAGGGCGGCGTGGGCGATGAGTCGGTAGTGGAGCGTTTGAGCAAACGGTTGCTGGTACACGATTGGATAGACCTGCTGGATTTTGACATCACAAGTTCGACTTTCATAATGAAAATCGGGTCATGAGGGGCTTCGGAGGCATTCGAGCGGTGGATTCTTCATGTAAAGAGATATCAATCTGAAAGGGGGGTTTGCATTGCGCCGCATGTTGACAAATTACGTCATTTCTTGTGTCAACTTGTGCTGCTAATTAGGTTCACAGTCTTTTCGTTTCGGTTCAAGTCGCTGTTTGCTGGGTTGAATCCCCCTATTGATCGTTGGTGCACCGGACGATGCGCCGAGCGAGTGTTTATTGGACGAACGTACACGCTGCTCGCCAGCTTCTTTCGCTGGTGGTCAACTTCACCACAGTCACTTTCTGAATCTCGCCCACTTCAACTGCTTCTTACATCTTAGAAATCTTGTTGTACAGTGATGTCGCATCAACAGCGTGCTGCGGACCCGCGCCTGTAAGTCTACAACCTGATGGTCTGTTGTCATCTTTCGAAGCCACCGGGCAAATTTACATGGAGGAATGTTGATTGGGTTACAGTGGCGTCGAGGACCGTTCCGAAGCTCGTATGGGCAAGGCCGACAATGACACTGCGGGTGCTGATTATTGTCGCGAGGTCAACGTGGGTGAAGGTGTCGAGTTCTCTCAGGATGACGTCTCTCACCACGGACTTTCGAGTAAGAAAATTGCGCCAGGTTTCACTCAAATACATTTCCAGCGGCTGATATGTAAAGATCATTACCGCCCTGGTCAATCTGCACCCCGCCGCAGCGAGTCTCCTCTCTTCGAGCCGATGGACACTACCGACCCTGAGCACGACGATCTTTTCAACGACGCGACCGCCGCGCTCGAAGCTATGGATGAAGCCGACGTCGCGTCAGCTCCGAAGCACGATGCCACCCTCGACGGTCTCAAGCGCGCGTGCGAGATCAAGAATCAGATCACTGGCAAGACCCTTCACATACTCGCACCCAAGCCGATGCGCGTCAGTACTTGCGCCGTCGAGATGGACCCCGACAACCAGGCTATCAAAGAAATGCGTCAGGAGCACAGCATGACTTGGGAGGCGATCGTCGTGGAGCTGAACAAGAAGCGTTTGGAGCGCGGCGAGCCTCAGACCTGGACACCCGCGGCGGTGTATTCGCGCTTTGTGCGAAGTGCGCCTCGCATTGTGGCTGCGAAGGGCGAGTATGGATTCCGCGCTCAAGACTGTGAGTGGATATCCGAGTCTTGTAACACAAACTTGAATGGCCGTGCATCTGATACTGACGCTCCCAACAGACATGCATCTCCGCAACCCCCAGGACCACCCAGCCGCCCAGCTCCCGGGCGCGATCAACAACCCCTCCGGCTACCAGTTCGGCGCAGGCGGAGGTCGCAAGCGCGTCCGTGACGAGGACCACGCTGCCAAGGACCTCGCTGACAACCTGCGTCAGCCCGTTTCCGAGACGCTGAGCGAGCAGATGGAAATCCTCAAGAAGGCCGACATGTCGGAGCTCATGATGGAGGCGGTTGCGACGGCAGAGCAAGAGTTCTGGGGCACGGTGGCGAACGCGCTGGAGAAGAAGACGGGAAAGCTCTTTGTTGCTAAGGTGTTGGAGAGCCGCTTTCACGAGATCAAGTGAAAGGTTACGTTATAACGATGAGAACACTTTAGATTGGTGATGGTGATACTGACGGAATCTAGATCGGCAACCTTTTCAGATGGTGGTGATGTTCATCATCACACCATGGTCGATGGGCTAAGCTTCCTTCGCGAAACTTCGGTGATGGTGCTGGTCTTCTTCATGGGAATTTGGTGATACGGCTTTTGTGTTAAGGTTTGGTTTGGCGTGCGATTCATCACTCATGAGCTTTTATCGGTGTGTTAATAGTCGAGAGATCCCTGTGCTCATTTCTCTCATCTTTGGGACGAAATACCAAACTTGATAATGCCACGTACTGTTGAGCCTCACCATTCCCAGTGATGGAAATTCGACACGCAGAACTATCCATCCCAATTCCATGACAGCTCGCCAGTTTGTGCCTCTGAGTCTAACGACAGTTGTTAGAAGCCATTCGCAACCTTAGGCGTGGGGCCGAAGACGTCTCCCAAACTGGCGGGTTTTTGCGTACACGATGTCTGTCAAAGATTCGTTTGTAAGCAAGAGGTGCACAAACAATCACATTGATCATTTGCATCTTTAAGGTACTCGAGATATTCCTATTCAACACGATAAAGATTTGATCCCAAAAGTTGTATAGTTATACTTCGTCAAGTACTCATCCGTCCTCCAGATCATCTTGACGCAATGTGCAATGTGGCTGCTATCAATGACCGCCCCTCCTTCATCTTGATCCATATTCAATCCCGCCATTCTGCCCCTGCTGACCGCCGCCCTATGCGTCCTCCGCATGAGTTGTGTGCAATGCGCCAAATGCTCCTCCATCGTAGTATAAACCAGATCTTCGTATCTCGATAAAGCGTCGATGCCTTCAATTGGTTGGGTGAGTTCTTTGTCCTTGAAGTAGGGAAAGGGGCCTCTGCGGCTGTTGTTGGTGTTCAGGATCCATTCGCGGTACTCTGTCTCGGAGGCTTCGTCGAAGCATTCGTGTGGTATCCAGCCGCTTGAGAGAAGGTCGAATTTGCAGCCGAGGGCTTGAGCATCGGCGTAGGAACTACCACAGTGGAGCTTGGTGGGCGGGAGGTGCGATATATACGACAAGACTGACGAGGAGAGGAATCCGAGCAGGGCGGCGGTGACGAGGTAGAGAGCCAATTTCGCTTTCGAACGAGGATAAGGATGACCTTTTAATTCCGGTATGGAGTCTGACTCGGAGACTTTATCGTACTTGTATGAGATTGCCATTTGTCAACTTCCAGTTGGTGCAGGTCGCGGCAGATGAAGGTGTTGGAGGTCAGCGAGCGCTGAAATGAACGAGTAGCTCGAATATGGATCCGTATTGTCGGCCAAATCTAGTCTTCAATAAAGTTGGCGCGCTACTGCCATTCGTCAAATCGGATCTGGACCCCACGTCTTCGTCTAAATTTCGAGATCAGTAGCGCGGGCAAACAAAGGAAAACCAACTGAAGGCGTGGCAAGCCGTGTGCGCCTATGCATTTTTTTGCGTGCGACGATGCGCGACCTCTTTGCACAAAGGTCTTGGGAGCGAAGCATCTTTCTATAGTACCCGCGTTCAAAACGTGTGGTAATTAATCGAATAGCTTTATGATTTCGTTAACCATCTGTGAAAGGCGAAACTTCGTCCATGATAAATCTTGAAACACTGCCTTATTTAGAGTGCCTGGAGAAGAAGTCGCTTGCTTCCAACGTTCTGAGCCTTGTGAGTCCTGCTACGGGCCATCATCTGAAGCCAGGCCAGATGGAGGTTAGTTAAGTTCCAACGCAACTTCTCCGCGACCGCACCGCTGCCCATCAAGAACGAAGGTAAGCCACGATACTTGAGGTCGGAGTGCGGCACATTTCCCGGTTGCCGAATCGGACAGTTGCCCGAAAGCGCCATCCGCACAGCTGCGGGGCAAACGCGAGCTCTGCCCCGCACACCAGATGCAGCGCCATGCAACCCAACAAATGCGCGTTTGCCACAGCAACCCTAACAAGTAGGGCAACGATTGGTATATAAATGAACACCATGGCGTCAGCCTCAAGGTTTTCACCAGTTCATAATCGTTATAGATACACAATGCTGGGTTCGAAAGACGTTAGCGCTGTGCGCGTGGCGGGCGATGTTGGAGAGCGAACGCGGCCAGAAGCCGATAGTGATATCGGCGACGATTGGTCAACTGTGCCATGGAAGAATCAGATCAAGCATGACCTACAATTATCAAGACATCGCAACGCGTAAGTGTCCTTCGACGAATGCTGGGTAAACCTATGTAACTAAACGGTCTCGACAGCTACACTGGTGCTTTAGTCTTCAACGTCTGTAGCTTCGTCCTGCCGGCGCTTTACTCTACACTGTCAAAGCTATGGGTTGCCGAATTCGACTCCTCCATGGTAGTCACCACCGACTCCTACACGTACATCGGCGTCGTTGCTGAAGTCCTCAACGAAGGTCTTCCTCGCGCTGCATACCTTATCATCGGCGATCGCACCTCCCGGTCATTTCGCGAACGCCTTCAGCTTACGCATACGCTCATCCTCTTCCAATCTACTCTTGGCTTAGTCATGAGCTTTGCTTTCTTGGGAGGCGCATCGACGTTCGCAAAAGGCTTCGTCCCAGTTGAAGTCCGGGACGCAAGCTTGACATATGTCCGACTCGCAGCGTTCTCGGCTTTGAGCTCGGCGATCGAGTACGCGGTGGGCACATCTACGAGGGCACTGGATCGACCAGACGTACCTCTTATCATCAGCTCGACCAAGTTTGCCATCAACATCATTTTAGATCTGATCATCATCTCTAAGTTTCATGTGGGCGGCATAACGCCTACAGTCAACATACAAGCAGGTATACAGCTCGCCTGTAACCTGACCTCTGCCTTTGTAGGCCTCGCATACTTCGTGTATGCGACCAGCCTCAAAAACACATCCGCAGCCCGCAGAGATCCATCTGATATATCATTGAAACCTTCATTTGCCGCTCTCAAAACACTGTTGAAGCCCGGCTTCGTCTTCTTCTGGGAGTCCGCTATCCGAAACGCGCTCTACCTCTGGCTCGTCCATGGAATCGTGTCTATGGGCAGCAACTACGCCACCGCCTGGGGCGTTTTCAGTACCATCCGATGGGGCCTCGTCATGGTACCCGTACAGGCCCTCGAGGCCACAACATCAACCTTCGTCGGCCATTCTTGGGGCCAGTTCCGCAACTCTTTGTCCGCGGCGAGCACGAAACACCAAGCCAGCTGGCACCAGATATGGGGCATCGCCCGTTGGGCTGCATACTCCGTCTCCATCGCGCTCGCGTTCGAGGTCCCACTTTGCCTGCTCATGTCCTTCCTCGGTGCTCGTCCATTCGCGCATTATCTCTCCGGCTCGGATGAGGTCGCCCGTATTGCGGCGCATATGTGGCGGACAATCGACTGGTGCTATCTGTGCTATGCGGTATCCACTCAGCTGGCAGCTGTACTGATGGCGACGCGGCCGGAATGGTATCTCTACCAGTCGCTGGTGTCAAATATTTTCTACGTACTTCCTTGGGCGATTGTGTGCCAAGTGACGACGCTGAACCCGGGAGACGCGTGGACGTATCACAGCGTGGTGTTTGGAGGAAGTCTGGTGTTTTCCTTGTTCGATGTGATGGCATTCGATGCAGTGTGGGCTAGAAGGTTACTTAGGAAGAAGGCTCTAACCAGGGTATAATTTGCTAGCAAAAAGAGAGGAGGCATGTCCGCGAGGCTACAGACAGACCTTGTGTCTCCAGGACTCCAGAACTCGGTGATATGCATTCTCAAGGCGAGTCAGTTTCCTAGGGATCTTAATGTTGCAGCGCGAGCTGGCCATTCACAGGTTCGTTAGCCGTAGTACTTCCAAGTGTCTGACTGTGTACTCGCAACCGAGCTGCGGCATAGGCGAGCTAGCAATTGGGGATGTATTCACGGCTGCTCAATCTGGGTACGTTTTCGCCAAGCCCTGATGAACCTGGGACGGATAGAATCGGCCGTATTCGCACAATCAAACTCGATCTCAGCGGTACTAGACCGGCCACTCAGCAATCGCCGACCGCTCCTACGAAGGGTTCCCACCAAATCGAGGTACTAGGGTTCAAGAGTAGCCAGGGTTACCGTTTCGGTAACGGATAGCTACGAGCAGTCACTTTCCAGGGAATACCCGAAGCGAGAGGCGTATCAGGCCATCATTTGGACAACAAAGTCCCTAGAAAGCTCTCGTCCAAGCCGATGTGTACATATGCCCACACTTGCGGACTAGCGGCGCATATGTGTTCGAGGACCTATAGACGGACTGTTCCAGTCAGAATCGATGAATCTTCGGTGCGCTGCGTGTTCGGTTCGGTCGGAGGTTGACTAGGAAGCTCACGATGTTTGGTAGACACTTCGAGTGGGAGCTTTCAATCCTATTTCGTATTTATAAATGCTCTGTTGTTCTTATTATATAATTTGATATTCTTCCGCAAAGGGGTGCGATCCTGGAGTTGTGCCTGCGGGGATGCAAACGGCATTATGTGCTTTTGGTGGGGTCCGTGGGAAGGGGTACGAACCAAGTGGGTGGTAAACAAGTCTTTGAGTCAGGCATGATCAAGTACAACAATAATGCGTGCTGTAGAAGATACTGCGATGTTCTAGATGTTGGCGCACAAGCGTTCTTGCCCTGCATCCGCCCACGCTAACCGTAGCTAGCCGGCTCCCGGAAGCAAGGGATTAGCCCTAAAATAGAATCCTGAGAATCGCGGCATCGGCCCGTTGAAATTTCTTATACAAACTTTGTGACTCTTGATCCTCTAGTCTCATCGTGAATCGCGCAGCTTCTGCCTTGCTCACGAAGCACCGCGCGTCGCTCTGGAGACGTTTCATAATGGGTCCCCAGCGGTTCAAGCGGGAGTCACTGTGGATTGGCTAGGACCGCGGGGACATGCAGGTCCGCTCTGTTGAGAAAGGGGACCCCAAGATCGCCGCGGGAGCTACAACGGCAATCGAATCCTCATTCGGCATTGGCTAGCTATGATAGGCTGGCGTTGACACATAGCAATGTTCTTTTCGTGCAGGACTTCCGGAGTGGTATGCGCTTGCGTCATTGCGCGACGCGCAGAAGCACAACGTGGATGGAAAAAAACTCGTGGTTCGGCACTGGGTAGTCAAATGCCTCGCTTGGCCATCGGCTCTTGCTTGGTCTGGATTGCCTCCACATGCTCTTTCCACGGGCCCCAACTTGGCTTTAAAAGCGCTTGCCCTCCACCATTCAGCCAGCTGCACACCCGACCTCCCGAGATCGTCCATCACTCCCATCATGTCCGCTGACGACAATCATCAAAATCGATGGTCTGCACAATCGCACGAGATGCAGGAACTCTCTCAGGACTCGCCAACAGTGAGCCCTCCGCAAAATGCCGAGCGGCGGCGGGTACGAATCAACAGCTCCGCCGCTGAAATACCCGGAGGCGCACCCAGCTACAGCCGCGTCAATGATCTTGAGGCGCAGAATTCAGGCAGCGTCGAAAGCCTTCAGCCCGTAGACGATACCACTGCCGAAGTCAATGATCTATGGCACGCCCACCATAATGGCGCCCATCTGGGTCATTCAGAGCACCAATCTGCCGGTGCGGCAACCCAGCCCGAGGACGAAGACGTTTACACCTACTCTGGAAACAACCAAGGCGGTGTCTTCTACCACCTCCTCCAGGCCTACAAGACGCCCACAACGGCCGCCAACTATTCTGCCGAGAGCACAGGTCAATCGCCTCCTCGCCTGCCCGAGTCAGTGAGCCGTCCCGGGTCTTCGGGCAACGCGACCCCAAGAAAGAAGTGGTACAGCCAAGAGAAGAGCAACCAGTCGCAGGAGACGCTCGCCACGTTGATCGGAGCGGCGGCCGAACTAGCAAATCCCAAAGCGGAGAGCAAAGTGCAATATCGCCCACAGCACAAACGGAACAATAGCAATCCTCTACTTTCCAAAATATGGAAAGCCAAAGAAGAGCAGGACGCAAAGATCAAGATCCACGTTGCGAGCATTCTCAAACGCCAGCAGTACATCATCAAGATGTGCCGCGCGCTGATGGTAGTTGGCGCACCCACTCATCGCCTCGAGGAATATCTAGCAACGACAGCAAAGGTGTTGGAGGTGAACAGCCAGTTTCTCTATATACCGGGTTGCATGATCATATCCTTCGATGACTCTCGTAAGCTCACTTGTGCGTTGTAGACTGATAGTAGCTGACCATCTCCCAGTCACCCATACCGCCGAAGTCAAGATCGTTCGAACTACACAAGGTGTCAACCTAGGCAAGCTCAAAGATTGTCACGAAATCTACAAAGAGGTTCTTCACGATGTGATTAGTCTGGACGATGCGCTTGTGGCACTGGATGAGCTCATCAACAGGCCCGATCAACACCCCGTCTGGCTCAACGTTATCATGTATGGACTCGCGAGCGTTGCAGTTTCAGGCTTCTTCAAAGCACGATGGATCGATATGGGCCCAATCTTCATCATGGGCACCGTCCTTGGATTCCTGCAACTGGTGGTGGCTCCAATGTCGAAGACATACAATACGGTCTTCGAGATTAGCGCTGCCATTTTAATGACTTGCATTTCTCGAGCTCTTGGGAGTATACGTGGTGGGAATCTGTTCTGTTTTTCTGCTCTGACACAAAGCTCGATTGCAATGATCCTTCCCGGCTGGGTACGTCATCCACGTTCTGCTTTTTCTCTATGGAAATCCTGCTGACCTTTTGTAGCTCGTGCTAAGCTCTGCACTCGAGCTGCAATCACGCGCTATTGTGCCAGGTTCGATTCGACTGGTTTACGCTATCATCTATTCGCTCTTCCTCGGCTATGGCATTACCGTTGGTACGGCGCTTTACGGCGCGATGGACCCCAACGCCACCAATGCAACAACCTGCCAGGCTCCACTGAATTCGTACTGGAACTTCCTCCTCGTACCTTTGTACATCCTCTTCGCCTGCCACACCGTACAAGCCAAGTACAAACAGATGCCGGTCATGATTGCCATCGCATTCTCGGGCTACATTGTCAACTTCTATGCCAACATGAAGTTTAGCTCTAGCGCTCCGATTGCTTATACCTTCGGAGCATTCGCCGTGGGAGTGTTGGCGAATCTGTATAGCCGCCTACGACACGGTGTGGCGGCTGCCGTACTTTTGCCTGCTGTCTACGTTCAAGTTCCAGGCTCTCTTGCCGCGAGTGGAGCTATCACGACTGCTTTGCAGACTGCTTCTTCCCTCATCAAGGGTGGAGACACCACTGGCGTAAGCTATTCGGAATCTGATGGTGGCCCCTGTACCATGCTAACAATAGCTAGGATAACTCCAACTCCCTCAACGCCATCAGTTTCAACGTTGCCGCGCAAATGATCCAGATCGCCATCGGTATCACGGTCGGACTGTTCATGTCCGCACTTCTCGTCTACCCGTTGGGCAAGAAACGCTCGGGTTTGTGGACATTGTGATCTACAGGTTCCGCTGCTTCACAAAAGTTCTTGACGCATTTCAGCGAGCATTGACGCAAACCAAATTACAAGGTATATGCTTTCCCCTCTAATTAGAGCTAATTTGTTCGTGGGTGAATACACCCGCAGAACGTGTACGAGTAGTTGCAGCAATTGCAGCACAGCAGACTAGCTGCCGAAGCCTCACGATGCCAGCTACAGGTGATTGGTGATGGCGAGTGAGGTATCGACGCGACACATCGACATCAAACCAGGGCAAGCTCCATCCGAAAGCAATATCTTGACAACCACCGCCTGCACCCGAAGCAATGTCTCGATTACCACTGGACAGCCCTCGGACAACCCACAGGCGAACAAGTCCCTTGCACACAGCCGATTATCCGACCGAGGCCCATTGCACGACCATCGGCAACTGGAACGATGGAACTCTTCTACCCATTTCTTGGTTACGTATCTCTGATGTTCGCGTGATGTCATTATGTGTGACGCTATACCCACGCAACACGGACCAGCGCGACAACCACCAAATGCAACTTTCCGACGCGGCATTCATGTTTGTGCTTGCATTGGATGTAGACCTGCCACAGGTGATGATCGCTTCCTCACGATGTAGATTTAGCCACGATGTAGATTTAGCCACGATGATGCTCGGTGGAATAGGGTTGTATATAGGCTTAAGGTTTTAATGGGCCCGGGTCACAACACCCTCAGTTCATACAAGGTTGCATCACAAAATCCTCTGCAAAGTCTTGAATATCAAACCTATTGGCATTCTGAACATGTACTTCCCGACAGCATCCGAATGTTGTGACACGTGAAGGTGAAAGACCAACGAGTGCTGGTGCTTTGTACGACCTACTACATGCAGTATTGCACAGCCACGGGACTCAGTTTGAAGCCGGATCAAAAGGCTATACGCCTATCAATGTCGACGACTCAGCAAGCTTCATCCAACGACTCAACGTATCTACCAGTGGACCGACTAGTACATGATATGCACCCTTGAGCTTCAGGATCGCGGTTGCCGGTCGACGAGTAACCGCGGCCAGTTGCCCTTTTGAGCAACATGTTGTGTAAGACGATGCTCGTAGACTTCGGTGTCGTGCTTGACGATTAAGTGTCGCCAGCTGCTAGCGGTAAGCCTCTATGATCGGGAATCAGGCGCGGCGAAGTGTGCGCTGTGGTGTTGGTGATGCATGCGATAGAGATCAGCCTCAGGGAAAAAACGGACGCAATAACGCGCCAGCTCGATCCTTTCACGACCCCATCTTCCCCGCCTTCACAATCTTCCCCTCCACCCTCCTCAGCAACGCCTCCTTTTCCTCGACCGCCCTCAGCCTCTCCCCCTCCAGCCCCTCCAGCTCCCTCTCCAACTCCTTCATCCGCGCCACCTGCTCCGCCTCGCTCTTATCCAGCCCCGGCAAGCTCGCAACAAGCACTTCCAATTGTTGCTCTTTGAGCACCATGTCGCGGCTCAGCTCGGCGATGTCCTTGAGGAATTCTTCGCGCGGGGGCGGGGGCGGGGGGGCTGGGGGCGCGGCGGACGGGTTCAGGGCGGCGGCGTTTTGGGCTTCGAATTCTTGCATGGAGGAGAGGGTGGGTTGGTTCGGGATGGGGGTGGGCGGGGCGCGGTTGCGGATGTACGCGAAGGAGGCTTGCATTTGGTTGAGGAGCTGGGGAGGTTAGTAGGTGTGTGTTTGGGTGGAAGGCGTTGACTGGGATGTCGAGGGACGTACCATGTCCAGCTCGTCTTGGATTTGGGTGAGGATGTCGCCCATTGTGGAGCTTGTGTGCCTGGAGATGGTGTTCTGTGGGTGAAATCGACAGCTGTGGGAATATTCTAGAGTCCCAACAAGCCGGAAATTCTGCGTCGAATCGTACTCTTGGAATTTGGTCGCGGTTTTGTGGGGGTGAGAGAGTCGGCGGCTGGAGTCAGGAACAAGGACCGTAGCTGCCGCTCGTAGGGCTGACTAGCGCGTCACCCTCGCTTGGCGCCTTCCAAAAAGTTACGCGACTGTCGCGCTCTCCACCTCACTCCTGAACGTGGCCGTATTTCGCTTCTTGTCGCTACTTTGCCTTGTAAACATGGTTCTACGCGTCCTAAAACTACCGACCGAACCGTAATGCGTCTTCTCTCCCGCCCAACATGGCTCACACGACGAATTCCCCTTTCGCGGCTCCTCCAAGCGACTCCGCACGGCGCCGTGCACCATACCTCCGCCACCAATGTAGCTCCCGTTGAGATTCCTAGACTTCTGGTGAAGCCAGGATCGCCCAATCACAACTCCCTATCCACGTACCTGGAATATGCAGCGCGCACGAAACTTCGCTCTGACCGTACCGTGTACATTGGGACCCACTACGAATACACAGCAGCGGAGGCGTTGCAGCGCTTGGGGTTCTCGCTCATCCGCACCGGAATGAAGAACGATGCTGGCATTGATCTGATCGGACACTGGATGCTGTCGTTTTTGCGCGAACCCATGCCCATCATCGTTCAGTGCAAGGCGAGGATGAAGACGTGCTCGCCCGAAGCGATTCGAGAGCTGGAAGGGGCCTTTCGGAGCGTGCCGCACGAGTGGCGAAACAAGGATGTATTGGGCTTGCTCATCTCTAATCAGAAAGCCACCGAAGGCTTGCGGAGACAAATGTACCTCTGCCCACGCCCGTTGGGCTTCCTGCAGATCGGCAAGAGCGGTACTATCACGCAATTTGTTTGGAATCGAGCAGCTACGGATCGTGGCTTAGAGGGCGTTGGAGTGACGCCAAGATATACTGTGCTTCCACCGGAGACGAACGAGACGGATCTGGAGATTGAGACCTACAAACCCGAGGACCGTCCTCGAGATGCCAACGGACGGTTCATAACTGATCCTTATGCCAAACTACGGAAGAAAGGTGCCTCTCGTACTGTCGTATCGGACATTCAACTTACGTGGATGGGGACGCCTATCTTTCCTGACAGTGCACAAGTCGCGAGGGAGACGGCGAGGCGCTTGGCTGATATCGCCCGATCGAAGTTGGAGAAGTCGTCCGAGGCAAAAAGAAAGCCAGGGCGACCGCTCGGCTCCAAGAACAAGCCCATATCCGTCCACGCACCTGTGGTCAAAAACAATGTCAATGTCAAGGCCACGACGGTGGCCGCAGTTACACCAAGAAGGGGTAGAGGTAGACCACCCAAGGTATTGAGGGATGTTTGGGGCGACGATGGAAATGGACAAATTCTGGCCAAACCGATCCCACCAAAGCGAAGGCCAGGACGCAAGCCGAAGAAGATTTCGAAGGAAAATGACAGAATTGGAGATGTCACAGTCGAATCTGTAGCACCAAGGAAAAGGGGACGGCCAAAAAAGATCATAGCGAAGCCTGATGGTTGAAAGCTAGGCAAAAGCACCTAACCTACACAATCACACCCGGGAGCTATCATGAACCCTCGACCTGGGAGAGAACACGACGTGCTTGCCGATTCCAGTGTGCCTAGCTGCCGCGTCCAGGCACTCCTTCCAATCCCCCAGGCTGAAAACCTTGGTATCCACGAGATGCTTGCCGCTCGGAAACAGGCCCCCCTCCAGCATCTTGGTGAAATAGACCATGTCTTCTCTTTCGTACATCAGCTTACCTCTGAGAGAAATCTCTTTCGATACCACCAACCAAGGTACCACGGGATTGTCATTCAACCCCATCAGGCTGATACGTCCTCCTTTCCGAATAGCACGGACGATGCTCCTCACATGGCTCGAGCTCGCCCCCTTCGGTGGCGTGAAGTCAATCGCCGCATCGATGGTACCGAATACCTTCAAGCTCTCCGCATCGGCCGTCTCATCGCCCGTCATCTTCACCGTCTCGATGCCAGCGCTCGGCGAGCTGCTCAACACATGTTTCTTCAGCCGCACAAGCTCAGCCTCGTTCCTGCCCATAGCTATCACCCTCGCACCCATCGCAACCGCAACCAGCACTGCCGCCCCACCATACCCTCCCGTCGCAGGACTTATCACCACCGCATCCCCAGGTTGCAATCCGATATCCCGCAACCCGCCATACGGCACCAGCATGTAGTCCATGTACATCAGATCATGCACCTCATACCCCAGCTCGCCGCACAGCCTCTTTTCGTCCAATGGTATGCAGTTTTCCAGCGGCACACGTGCATATTCGGCAAACGTCCCGTCGCGCCACACGTTCCTCGCCAACTTTTGGCTCCCTGGTGTCCCGCTGTCATGTATTGCAAGCAGGAAAGCGGTGGCGGGGTCGTCCCGCGCGCGGATCATGCAGTCGACGAAGACGAGTTGGCCCGGCTGCAGGGACGTTGCGTCGGGTCCTAGCGCGGCGATGCGGCCGATTCCTTTTTGACCGCGGTGTCAGCGAAAAGAATGCGAATGGAGGGCGAAGCAAGGTGGGATGGTGGGAAGCAGACTGGCGTACCTGACATACCCGTCACCAGTGGCGTAGGGAGCGAGTAGTGCGCGTGCGTCGCAGCGCCGGCATAGATCTCGCGCTGGTAGGAAACTACGCCTGCGGAGAGTATTTCGACGACTGCACTGCCGTGGATGGGGGAAGGTGTGACGTACGACTGTACGGCCAGGGGTTGCGATTTGTCGGCTAGGACGAGAGCGCGGTGCGTAGCGGGGAGGGAAGACATATTGATGATGATACTCGTTTCGTATTGTTCGACGAGCAGATCGATGGCGAGGAAGTGAAGATGAGCTGAGGCTTCTTGGGCTGTGATGCCAGGTTGGTTTGCACAGTATATATACGCATACTATCATTCTAGGCACACCGTTTCCCACACCTTCCTTGCCCATCAGGCAGTGAGAGCCTACGTCCACCTGCTTTTCCACCCCTTTTCCGCCCGCCAAGATCTCTCATGCCCGTTTTCTAAGCGGCGTTACCGGAGTTACAGCACACTACCTCCCTGTGTGCGTGGGCGGCGCTGGAGTTGTCGGACTTGCGTGCGGAGACGGACACGGATATGTATACAGGAAGGAGGTCTGAGTTGCTACGTGAGGGGGTTGAGAGGGAGGGCGGATACGGGTGCGGAAAAGGGACGGTGTTAGCGTGGAGACAGTGCAAGGGTGCGAGGGGAGGGAGCGGGGGATGAAGGGCGGATTGGGCTGAGGGCATGGGCGGGGCAAGAACGTGGTAACAGTAAACAGATTTATGAAGCAGGTTCGAGAACGGTGGTGTGATCAAACGGGTAGAGATGCGGGGCGCTGTTACTTATCAGTCCTAACCTGCTCCGTTATTCTGCCATGCGACCTTTCCGTGGATTCAGCTTCCTCGGTAGGGAATCTGAAAGTAATGGTTCTAATCCTTGATTGGTATACTTCTGTTGGAAGCTGTGAGATAGGACGCCAGCTTATTAAACTACGAACGTACTACAGGGGAAGTGGTTGATGTCGAAGTAGAATCTTCGAATTGATACGTTGAAACAAGTTTTGAGGAGATGGATTCATCTCAAAGAAATTCCACACATGAAGACATAGATGGTGGCTGGGAGCTCGAAGATGGAAAAAGTACTGTATGTAGTCAGATCGCGGATCTTCCTCTCATCGTGGTAGGCGAGATAGTTGGAGTTCTGCGTGCGAAAGGAATTGAAGAACTGAACTTCTCACAGTCTCAGCGCTCAACTTTCTATCCGCCCTTGCTGGGCTACAAGCATCGATTTCAAACGCAGTAGGAACAGTGGGTTCAACCTCCTCGACACTTTCACATTGTAGCGAGAATTATGCATACTTTTGTCAGTAAAATGGAACATTATCTATAATCAGTAAAAGAAAAGATAGCCATTGAACTATGTTTGCTGGCAAACCTAGCATATTCTACTGATGAACTACGTTGGTTGAAGCTAGCAAAGTGGAAGCGGTCTGAGAATTATAATCCTCAGCAAAGAGTTTCCTTCTGATACGATTTCCAAAGCTGGAAATTCAAACTTGAGACACATATCAGTGTCAACTAGCAAAGCTGCGAGACATTCTTGAGGCATGGTGGTGTTGCCGTAGAGAGAGTCTCTGGCAAGCAAAATTGAACGATAATATGAGGACTTGCGACTGCTTCGGAGGACTTCAAAAGGGGACGAGATGCTCCCACCGTTAGATAATCCTAATGTCTTGCACGGCGTCACGAGACGCACACACTAGCGAGACAAATCATGGATACTTCCAACTTTATGTAGCCTGCAACTCCCCACATGCCTGAGATCTACATCCTTATGGCGGAATGATTAACTTTGCTATCTTCGTGACATGCTCCAATCTTGCAAACCCAAAATTACAGAGCTTTCGAATCCTCTTGGACTAATTCTAATCAGTAATACTAAAGCCAAGGATACATACTATCAAAAGCGCAGGTCCACAGAATAGCTTAATCGGTCTTCCAACGACGTCTATACGATAGATTACCAACACTGAATCTCAAAATAGTACTGGCTAGCTTCCGCTAGCCCTGCAGCTACTGTGTCATGCGGAGTTTTATATTATTGCCACCCTGGTCGGTACCTTGAATCACAAGTGAGAGATGATCAGCCGAGGCATTAGTAGTAAATTGGTATTCTATCTTAGATAATATCTTTGTCAGACTCATTGACGTTCTCTATTACTCTTTACGTTCAGTGATGGTCAGCTGCTTAGTTGATCCATAACATCACCAAGCATAATTATTATTCGATTACAGTCTAAGGCAACGCCAAAGTAAGTCTACGAAGTTACGGTATGCAGCATGGGCGCCACGGGCGCTCTCCATCCTAATGCGTGGTCATGCTCCCCTTGTCTGCCACTGATGTCCACTACCTGCGCTTCGCTCTGCCCTACCATCGCCACCATAGAACTTTCCAGAGCTCGTCATATTCTTGCGTGTACGTCCACGTTTTACCTTGGTTGTAGTTGCCGCTCGCTGTTCCTATTGTCCTTCCTCTTCTACCACTCCTGAGGAAGCTTTCCTCTTGCGGCCACGCTTTGCCTTGCTCTTCGCCTCTTCAATCGCCGCCTTTTCAGCACGCTTGGCTCGCGCTGCCTCGAGTTCGTCATCACCCATAACCTTCGCGTTCCCGAGAACTCCTCTACTGGCAGAGCGTCGAACCTTGGCTTCGTTGTTGAATTTCATGAGGAAATTAATCTGATCGCGCTGGAGGATTCCCTGGGAGAACGCCAAATGGGCGCCTTTAGAGAGTTTGTCTAAGTGCCTTTCTAGACTACGCTTGCTTCTTCCATCAAGGGTGTGGGCGTCCCGATTAATTATAATGGTTTGCAGCGATACCAACCCCTGCGTAGTCACTAGCGTCACTGGCGTCACTAGCGTAAGAGGCGACCGTACGGTTTCACCGGCATTCGACGCACTCCCTGGCATTCCCTGACTCACCAAGATTGTCAACTCATCTGGGGGTTCCGGTATTCCTTGAAGGACTCTATCTGAATTGAATGGGAACAACCCACACGCTGAGAACCCGGCTCTGATGTTTCTCGGTGTGAAGGCTCTGCTTCTTGCGCGGCTATGCATCTTGCGCGGCTATATAAGCTGGTGAAGTGCTCCTTGCCAATAGCGTTCACGCCGCCTCTCTCTAGTCACTCGACTTCTTCGCGATACGCTGATTTGAGCGGGCCGAACACAGAGACGTCGCAAGGCTGCGTCTTATGGGAAGTATAGGAAGCGAGCCGGCACAGATTAATTTTGTTGTCTAGACAGAACTCGAGAGCCTCAAGGGTCTCATGGCTGCCGAAGCCGTCGCAGATTAGAACACGTGGTTCACCGTCAGCTCGTTCCTTAGTCTCCGGATCAAATATTCGCTTGAGCCACTGTAGGCTGATGTAGGAGTTAGTGTATCCAGATTTAGAGCACGCATATTGCCAACCTGGCGTGGAAAATATTGTCCAGTTATTCCTGTGGGTTTTGGCTGGCCAGATAATCATAGGGTTCAGATACCTACCGTCGCCACTAATGCACTTGATCGCTGTTATGGTGGTGCGCTTGACCCGCGCACCTCTATACTTTCGGCTATCATCCTTGCCTACGAGAACTTTAATAGAGCCTAGCATAGAAAGTATTACCCCGGTCTCGTCCATGTTGTAGACGTTCCCAGGTAGGATCTCTGGGTCCTTAAGTACCTCCCTGATCACCTCAAACCAGTGTGTGATTTTCAAGTATATGTTCTTATCGTGGCGATTCCAGTCTAGCGCTCTGACCATTCTTGCCTCTATCTGTGGATTCCTCTTCCTAAACGCTAGCGTCCAATTTCGATGCGGCGGCTTCGACGGTCTGGCTAATTCCGGTCTGTGGAGGGTGAGGCGGTAAGCTAGGAACGGGATAAACTTCACTCGAATAGGGAATCCAAGTCTAGACATTTGAAGAAGAAACTTCACCAGGACTTCCTCCTCCCACGGAGTGAGGTACTGTTGGCTTTGTGCCTTTGCCTTCCACGACAGCCGGCCCAGCGCCCGGTGGTTGAGGTGTCGAGGCAGCAATTTCGCCATGGTCTGCACGAGCACGGTAAGAGTTAGGTATACCAGGAGGAACATCCTGTGCTAGAATTAACGTTAGGCTTTCTTTGTCGCACATGCTCGATTGGTGCTGCTATGGTGGTGTGGGTAAGGGGTACAGCTGCTACAGTTGCGGGAGTGTCAGGCAACAAGGACACGGTTCCACAAAAGCTAGGCTGAGCACGAACTCTCGCTAGCTCTATGTTAGGAACTGGCTTTAACGGAAATGGAAATAGCTCGTAGTTAGCCAAGAGCGCGTCAGTGCTTTGGCCTATCAATAGCGCTGAGTGCAACTTTCGATACAGACGGTGCAGCCTTGCGAGCGATGCACTGCGCATGCACGGAGCCACGTCTTGCCCCGCCCGAGGCTCCATACGGGGCTCATACAGGCTTCATCATCGAACCAACCTTAGCGACAGCCAGCAGCCTCAGCTCCCGTCATCTAGTCACAGCGTCTTCTGGTGCACCTATTCGTCATTCTCTGTATGCTGACCATCCATTAGTAGCACGGCAACAGCTAGCAAACAGCGAGCGCCTACGCGATCAGGCTCAAACTTCAGCCTCACAAGTCCCGTTCTCATCACCTGTGTCTACCACACCTGCATTGCCCTATGCGGCTCTTGCAATACAGCGAAAGCGGAGAGCTCAGTATCCATAGCTTCGACGACGGCGCGATACCTCCCTACGCAATACTTTCACACACCTGGGGAGCAGATGGAGACGAGGTAACATTTGCAGACCTCGAGACAGGCGATGGCAAAATCAAACCGGGCTACGAGAAGATAGTGTTTTGCGGAAAACAGGCCCGGGACGATGGACTGCAGCACTTCTGGGTTGACACATGCTGTATCGATACAGCGGACAAGGCTGAGCACTCGTGGGCGATACGGTCTATGTTTCGTTGGTACTGTTCTGCAGCCAAATGCTACGTCTACTTGTCAGATGTGTCAACAAGGAAAAGGAAAGCCGGCAGTACATCTACATCTAGCTGGGAGCCGGCTTTCAGGTCGACTCGGTGGTTCAAGCGCGGTTGGACGCTCCAGGAGCTTATTGGCCCAATCACAGTCGAGTTCTTCTCGCAAGAAGGGAAAAAGCTTGGCGACAAGAAATCGCTGCAATCGTTGATTTACAAGGCTACAGGTATTCCGCTCGAAGTGCTCAACGGAGCTCCACTCTCTCGTTTTAGCGTCAACGAGCGATTGCGATGGGCAGAAGGCCGGATAACCAAACACGATGAGGATCGAGCATACTCGCTGCAAGGCATCCTCGATATTGAGCTAGCGCCGGTGTATGGCGAAGGGGTAGTCGGCGCTTTCGAGCGCCTCAGGGGTGAGATTAACAAGCTGGAGAAATGTATCCAAGACCTACGGCAGACAGATCCGCGCGACGACAAAAAACGCATTGAGGACACCAAAGGCGGACTTCTTGCAGACTCCTACCGCTGGGTCCTGGGAAATACCACATTCAGGCAGTGGCAAGAGGACCAACACAGCCATCTACTGTGGGTGAAAGGTGACCCTGGCAAAGGAAAGACGATGCTGCTCTGCGGGGTTATTAACGAGCTCCAAGGCCTTATGCCTCGGACTGCCCTTCTGTCGTACTTCTTCTGCCAAGCGACGGACTCGCGCATCAACAGCGCCACGACCGTGCTGCGTGGACTATTGTACATGCTCGTGAGCCAGGAACCGTCGCTTGCATCTCACATCCGTAATGCGTACGATCGCGCAGGCAAAGCCTTATTCGAAGATGCAAATGCCTGGGTCGCCTTGACGAAGATCTTTGCTGACGTGCTACGAGACCCACAGCTAAGAACTACGTATCTAATCATCGATGCGCTAGATGAGTGTGTTACTGATTTGCCAAAGCTGCTTGGCTTTATTGCAAAGCAATCTTGCGCCTCGTCCCGTGTCAAGTGGATTGTCTCTAGTCGCAACTGGCCAGCGATTGAAGAAGAGCTAGAGCGAGCAGAATATAAAACAAGGCTGAGCCTTGAGCTCAACGCCGAGTCGGTGGCGGCGGCGGTCAAGGTCTTCATTCAGCAGAAAGTACAGCGGCTGGCGCAGGAGAAGCGCTACAAGCCGGATATCAAAGACGCCGTACTCCAGCACTTGATGTCAAATGCGAACGATACCTTCCTCTGGGTAGCGTTGGTGTGCCAAAACCTCCAAGGGACGCCGAAATGGAACGTGCTTAAGAAGTTAGCCCATCTCCCACCTGGGCTAGACACTTTATATGAGCGGATGATGAACCAGATTAGCGCGTCCGACAGCGCCAACATCTGTCTGCGAGTCCTAGCAGTGACTGCGGTTTTGTATCGACCTGCTACAATCGTCGAATTAGTCACACTCGTTCAGCAGCTAGAGGACGTCGACGACTTAGCGTCTACGCAGGAGATTATCGGCCTCTGTGGATCGTTCCTTACTCTGCGAGAAGACACGGTCTACTTTGTACATCAATCTGCACAGGACTTTCTTATCGCAAAGGCATTTGATAAGATCTTCCCAGACAGTATTGAACAAGTTCATTGGAAAATCTGTTCGAAGTCGCTAGCAATTCTCTCCAGGACATTACACAGAGATTTGTACAGCCTAAAAGCTCCAGGATCTCCCATCAAGAATGCCGAACCGCCGGATCCAGATCCGTTAGCAGAGTCACGCTACCCATGCATCTACTGGATCGACCACTTATGCGACTCAAAGACCATGTCTTTGGCTAGTCGAATTAGTAGCCTGCAGGCTAGAGGTGTTGTTGCCGAGTTTCTCAAGAAGAAGTACATCTATTGGCTTGAAGGGCTTAGTCTATGCAAAAGCGTAGGAAAAGGTATAGTGTTGATGGAAAAGCTGTGGTCACTCGTGCAGGTATGGTATATAGAAAGTGTTTACTTGTATAGTGAAGGTTGAATGATCTATGCGCTGACATAACTAGGATACACAAGATCAAGATGGGCTTACCCAGCTTGTTCATGATGCACGGCGGTTTATCATGTACCACCAAAGAGCGATCGAGAGCTTCCCACTTCAGACATATGCATCTGCGCTGTTATTTAGTCCGACAGCAAGTCTGATTAGACAGCAATTTCAGCACGAAGAGCCGGAAGGCATCAAGATTAAGCCAGGAATGAGCGACAGCTGGAGCGCGTGCTTGCGGACGCTCGAGGGCCATAACGATTGGGTCAGGTCGGTGGCCTTCTCCCACGACTCGACGCGGCTGGCCTCGGCATC
>NW_017253364.1:1799242-1934391 GCF_001642045.1 Paraphaeosphaeria sporulosa | reverse complement strand
ACGGTCAAGGTCTGGGATGCGAACAGCGGCGCGTGCCTGCAGACGCTCGAGGGCCATAGTAGTTGGGTCAGCTCAACCGATCTCGTCTCTCTCCTAGCGTCGCTACACCCTAAAACCGTGGAGCCGCAGCAAGCTACTTGTCAGAGATTAGCTATCAGCTCGGATGGTACCTGGATTTTAGGTGATGCTCGAAATACATTGTGGCTCCCAACACAGTATCGACCAAGGAGCTTGGCTATATCAAGTACATCTGTTGGTGTCGGTACAGGGTCTGGAAAGGTTTGGGTATGTTGCTTTACGTACCCACGTGTCTAAAGACTGTGGTGACTTACTCTTATTTATTTTCTAACTCGGCACCTAACGTCTGTTACTGCGTAGCGAATCGCACGGTGTGCCGAATCTGACCAATCAGCTTGTGGGAATCCGTGAATAATGTAAACTGATTGGTCCGATTCGGCACATTGTGCGATTCGCTACGCAGTGATGGACTTTATAGAGGTCCGGAGATGTACACGTATATATACATAACGCTTTGCCACGTCAAAGCTTCGAGAATTCTACAAGAGTGACAGAGTGATAGAGCCACGAGATATTTGCAGTTCAAGGGGAAGTTTCTAGAAGTAACGTTAGAACATTGCAATATATTTGTTAAAGCGTGGCAGAGACGCATTCAAAACATCTTAGCTAAGCGCAGAGGGTAATAGTGTCACGGTAACCTTAGAGGCTACCTGACAAGCATGGATATACTGCTGGCAGTAGTATATCTTAGAGATGTCGCGCGCTGGCAGCCAGTCAATAGATTATTAGACGGGTGGCCCGTCTGCTAGCTGATTGGTCAAAGCATGGCGCTAGCCACCCTTGGCGAGGGCGTGCGACGAAGCGAGAAGATAGATCCACGCTGGATAGGGGGGAGAGGACCTTTTCTCCTTATCCAACGTCTTGTACCTACACGTAGATACCGAACGCAGTATATTGATCTAGCCTACCTGGGCCTCAGACATCTTGCTCGTTGCTCTCGTGACAATAGTAAGTCAAGGATATTTATGACCCTGTCTAGGGAAATGTTTAACTCACAGGGATGGGCATTAAGCAGCTAATCATCACTAACTACGATTCTTTAGGCTAACGAGTCTGACTAACATATTACCTCATATAAAATACTGAGTCAGTACACTTGCCTTGGCAGAAGATCGCTCGCTTACGATTCTAGGTACCGACCAGGGTGGCAATATTATTGAATCTCGCAAGACACAGTAGCTGCAGGGCCAGCAGAAGCTAGCTAGTGTTGTGAAGAGATTCAGTGTAGGCGAAAATCTATACAAATATTGTTAAAGGACTGGTGAAGTCATCGCGTGGCCCTGCGCCCTCAGCGGTATATATCCTTAGCTTTGGCATTACTGATTTGGATTGGTCAAAGAGGATTCGACGGATCTGTAATTTTAGGCTTTCAAGGTCGGAGCATGTTCTAAAGATAGCAAATTTAATTATTCCTCCCTAACGATGGAGATCTCAGGCCTGTGCGGAGTCGTAGGTTGGATAGAGTTCAAAGTATTCATGATGTGTCTCGCCAGTCTGTGCGTCTCGTGAGGCCGTGCAGGACCTTAATGGAAGAACCCCAAGTGCAATCCTCGGGGAGATGCGCCCGACGACCTTTAGTGAACCAATGCACATCGGGAAGCGTGCCATCCCGGCCAGGTGTACGGCGCGCCTGGCACTTATGGCACGGCGGGATACGTGCGTGACAATCCTTCTTGAAGTGGTTGGTGCGATGGCAACGCGTGCAATAACGAGAAATCCCGAAGCGCGCATTGGAATACATGCGACTAGTGGCCTCGACAGCTTCAATCGAATGAAGTACGGTCTTTCCAGTCTTTGGCATGTCGCGTCCATATAGAGCCATGTAGATGGCAGAGATGATCGTGTATGCAGCGTCGTTGCTTGCTGTGTGGGAGTCGCGGTATGGAATTTTGAAGTGATAACAGAGGTCACGGAGTCCAATCTCATGCCTTGAGCCGGCTGGGTTGTAGATGCCCATCTCTCGGGCCATCTGCTGCGTATCCAAGGTAGCAACAACAGTACCTGAGGCGTAAGGATCGAAACCGATGGTCTCCTCCAAGCCACCGGTGTCATTGTGCAACGCATGACCAATAAGGATGGAGGGACACTTACCGTCCTGAGGTCTTCCCTGGTTTATATCCCAATTGAAGCACTCTGTGAGCATCGCCTTGCCCTCAGCGTACGTGGCAAACCGGGTGTTGCCGAAACGATTCGCTTCCGGGTTTCCTGGGCAGAACTTCTCGTTAATGCAATGAGCATTGGGCAACATGCGGAAGTGGTAGAAGTAGATCTCCTTCAGCATGTTCTCGGCGTTGGCCTCGAGGGTGTTAGCATATTGACGAAGATCTCCAGAGGCAAACACATTCAGCCCAATTTCAGTCAGCTTGGAGTGGTCCCACTCGTAGTGCTCTGTATCAACACAGTTGACCACAGTAGCTTCAGCCAATCGAGGAGCGATCGGCTTGGTAAGACGGCCAAGAACATAGCGAAGCTTATCGGTCTGCGAGGGGATGGAGTTGAAGAAGGCGCGAACGCCGTTTATCGTCTCCGGGAAAGCGGTGGTGTTGTTGGTCGACATTTGATGCGCTCGTCGAGAATCGGTACTCCTTGGAAAGTCGGGTGTTTTCGAATTTGTGGAGTTAGCAGTCGGATTTTGCTTCTTGATGCCATGATGAGGATTTGAGGTATATATACGATTGGGTGACGCGATGAATTGTGAATGAATGATATAGATTTAATCGATGAAAGCCTTGAGAGGCTTGATGTTACTAGTGCAACTTCATAGTGAAAGGGTCAATGCAAGATGCACAATGCTCGAGCTGAAACCCACCTTAATCAACGCTACTCGTGCGAGGTATAGTACAGCGCTTATAGATCGCGATGATCCGAGAAGGTGTGACAGCTTCGGTGTGCATCTGAAAGAAAACACTCTTCATGTGAATACTAGATCTGAAGATCAAAGACGATCCTTGAGCATGACTTCGTGGCTCTAACAAGACCATAGAATATACGGGCGTAAGAGTGGATGCAGGCATATGGGCTCAAAAGAACAATATAAAACTGTGAAGACCACAGCATCACATCAACTCTGGCCTCTTATATGAGTTTCCATGATACAGTGGGGGAGCAATCAGTGTTGAAAAATCTCTTTGAAGCAATCGTTTGTGCGAGCGCCTATACGAGCCACTGTTCGAGACTGCTGAAAGACACTAAAAACTTCATAGGAGCAAGCTACCATTATTTCAGCTGTATGCCTACTTACCATATGTATGAGTGGCCCGGTGCCATCATCATCTATATAAACATAAATTGAATAACTTACACTCTCTTTAAGGCTCAAACTGCTCGCTGAGCTCTAGTGTCATCTCGTGCGATGCCTCCACTCGAACCTCAACCGCACTCCCTCATGCAACATCTAACGTAACGTACGTCCATCTGCAGCTCTCGCAGCCTCTTTTGTGGCGGTCTCACTTGCTTTACTAATTAGCGGCGCCAGTAACGTTAAGTTAGTTAACGTATTCTCTGTAACATTCTTAAGGCTCAGCGAAGGCGGTGGCAACCATACCAACTGGAGAGCGGGTCAATTAAAACTGATCCAGCAAAAGAGTCGCTCTTACTGACATGAATTTATCCATCTGCTTGGGAAATCTTTTACGAGATATTGTTCCTGGCGTTCTGCCAATACGTCACCGGCGCATGAAATGCAAGGAATGAAAAAGAAATACCAACCCTGCGAACGATATTGAGAGAATCAAGTTTGACAACTACCATAAATGTGCCCGAATACCTAGGAATTCAAGCAGATAATGCCTTTCTGGAGGTACATGCTGGACCTGTAATGTGTGTATAGACACCATATGCTTGATCGTAGACAAATCCACCACTACCCTCTCATTCCCCGCTTAGAAACCCTGACCCTTCCCAACCCTTTGTCCGGATCCAGATAATGTGCTTTAAACCCTCTCTCCACAACCATACCTAGTCCGGGCCATCGGGAACAAAAGGTGGGGGCCGCGGGTACCTTGCAGTGCTGCTGACATCATGCTCAGTCCGTGTTCACGCCAGCGGGAGCTCCGCCCCGCCCCACTCGCTAATACACCCGGGCACCGAAAATAGCGACCGCGATGGGCATGGTATACGCAGGGATGTGGTGAGCTGTCGGCGGTCCTGTCGGTCAGTTCGCCGGGTTGCACAAAGCGTATGTCTGGAGTGAGATCGGCGCCCGTGTTGCGGAGATGAGGATGCGAGGATGTGAGGCTGCGAGGGGAATTGGGCTTGTGTAAGAGGTAAGATGTACGCGAAATGGGAGGGGCGAGCAGGCCAAGGGTTGCGGAGAGCTGTTGCGCGCGGATCGGGTACCAAGGTTGGGGCCAAAGCGTAAGGGGGCATACCATAGTGGAGACTTACAGGCCGGGCAAGTGTATAAAAAATATGCATTGACTGAGCATCAGTAATGCGAGCTAAGCTATGCAGAAAGGCGATCTTGCTGCTATACGACACCTACTGAAAGAAGAAATCCATCTCAAGAACGTGCGTTCGTATAGACTGCAGTATAGACTAGCACCCGTATCAAGAGCGAAACAAGAATAGTAAGTTTAGCAGTCGCTGTTTAGCTTGTGCTTCGGCCAACCGTAGCCGGTTTGATCCCATCTCTGTGTTTTGATCAGCATCTGTGATGGCAGAGATCTCAGATCAGCACCACTCACCGTGAGATTCGGATCTGTGTACGCGCGTATATGCTCTTTGATGTAATTGGTCGTCTCAAAACCGGGTGGATCACAAGTCACCATCTTCTCCCCCTTCTTCTGGTACCATCGGACATAGTCCACCCGAAGTACCGTGGGGAAGAGTAGCTCAGCCCAGTTGATCCACGTCCACGAGTTGCTCATGCCGAGGTTTAGAACCAACGACATTGGCTCCTGCGAGATTTGGCGCGCTTGGATATTGCCGTTGGGACCAAGAGCACGGCCATCAAGTGTGAACATGGTTTGCCCTCCTATTTTCCAAGTGATGTGCGAGCCTTCTTGGTCACCAGGAACGTACTCGAATGAAAACCGTTGATATGCCTTGCCGTCATACCAGTTACGATTTAGGCTCGTGGTTGCGGAGATAGCTTGCTGAAAGGGACCACCTGTGTAGAGATTGGTGTAGCTCAAGCGCTGGTCGGGAAACCTCGTGAACTCATAATCGGGATAGTACCACACGTCGAATGGTGCGACTTGGTAGCTTTGAGTGGCAACGGGTAGCTTCCCTTCTGCGTAACTAACGCTCATTTCCGCGATGTCAATCTCAGGCGCGCCCCGACCTATGCCTGGCGATGGATGGTCTTCACCGGGACACGTGCACGATGGCAGTCTCTGGCCAGGAAGCCATGAGAGGCCGCTTGAATCAGATTGGTTGGGAGTGATACCGGCATCGCAAGCTTGGTAGGTGTATGGCCACGTCCCGTCTGTGGTCGCTGTAAATCCCGGCTTACCCAGATTTCCTAGCGTCCAGACGCCGGGCCAGAGACCGTGTACGCCTGCTGGACCAGGTAGTGACATGGAGACTTCAAAGATGCCTCCTTTGAAACAGAGATGGTTCCAGCTGTTCAGCATGCCAGAGCGGAATTCAAGCCCATGGTTTTTGAACTTGTCCATTCGAATTTCCAGAACGCCATCCCAAGTCGTGACTGCGTCAGGGTCGTACCATTCGAGATCCTGTGTTGCACCATACCAGATGTCTGGAGCGAAAAAGAATGGGTCATCACCTTCGTAGAACGTGCGATTGTTGACGTTGAATTCATCACTGAACACAAGTTCGTACTCATCGTAAAACTCGCCCAGTTTTCGCCTGGCGTGTTCGGGCGTGTCAGGGTCAATGAGTCCGCGTCGCACGCCCCACAAAAGCGGATAATCTTTATCGTTGACCCAAGCCCAATCTTCCTTACGTGGATGGACGGCTGTCAGTTCGTTCAGAGATGTTTCGTATCCAGATACATAATCTATGATACCCGTGTATGTTAGGATAGGGAGGCCAATGAAAACCATGAATAATCCAAGGATCATGAAAATGACACCTGTTGTGGACACAATCTGGTCGCGTGAGAAGCGTTGCTTCCAATTTACCTTGAACAGCTTGTCGTCATCGGGGTGGGGCAGATGCAACGCATCGTCGTCCTCTGCTTCGTCACCCCAAAGGGGCCAGGCTGACCCATCGTTCTCTTCGAACGGCGCCCCCAGGCGATCGTCTATTAGAAAGACTTTCTCTTCTGTCCCTAGGTCCTTCACTAGGTTTGTAGTGGATGCCGAAGGAGTCAAAAAGGTACCAGTGGCCGTAGCGATTGTAGGGACGTTGTTGAGCGATGCGCGGCTAGAAGGATATGATGCTCTGCCCACTAACGAGGATCTCGCGCTGTCTGTGAACGGATCGTAGTATCGCGAATAATCCATACCTAGATCGTGAACTGTCAAGAACGTACTGGGCCTTTGCAGATCCGCGGGGATCTGTGATGTACTTTTAAAAATTATACATGCATTCGATTGCGGCCTGCGTCGTATGGGGTTGCCTGACCCACATTGGGTAGCTGTCGATGAAGGCCTGGCTCTTGCGCGAAGCCTGGATGTCGCCTGAGGTCCGATGTTGCCCACACAAACACGCGCAATGTCAGAACCATTCTGCGCGCCGCTGATCTGCGATTCTGGAACTTCATGCGGTGGAGGAGTAAACGTGCGCGGGGCCGTCCTGTCTGAGGTTGTATTTGCACTTTGCTCATCAGAGAGTCTTTGTTGATCACCCATCACACTTTTCGATCTCCGACAGGCTGTAGCTTCTTTTACTTCGAGCACAGCACCGGCCTGCTCCACATGTAAAGTCGTCGAAGATCGTCCAGCTTGCACCGGCAAATCTGGCTCGGGTTCTTGCACCATTTCACCCATTAAGGCCGGTCAGTGAGGCGATTCGGTTTGCGTGTCTCGTAGTTTGCCTTCGTTACCATGCTCCATCCGGCGTCGTAGCTCGCTGCAGTGGTACCTGTGGAATGTAAGGCCTCAAAAGTTCAGGACTACCACAGTAAAAAAAAATTCCTCCATGCTTAGAGGCATGAAGCCTTATGGTTATCAGGCCTCGAACGCACTCAGCTTGCGGAGCAACACTAGCTCATCAGGGTCACTTGGGGAGCTCTCGCGCCAACCCCTCAACGGCTCCTGTGGCCGTCAATGGGAGCGTTCCCATTGGAATCGTGCGGTAAGGGCGCTAACGGCAACCGACTATACACAGCACCAGAAATGGGTCTGATGGTTCAAGGACGCATAGTGACTCGTTAAAAATTAGACTGTGCCACGGAACAAACATGCCAGAGCGCATATGGAAGGGTCATGTTTCTGTTCAACGTTATCAATCAAGCAATTCGCACGCTTGGGCTGCGGTCGAGGAAGCATATGCTATTGTTCAAACGCGCTGTCGGACACGGGAAAGGCTTCTTGTGATGTGAGTAGTGTATGACTGCCAGATGGACAATATTTGCAAAGACAATCTGAGTAGCTGGATGCGTCTGTAGAATCTGATCGTATAAGGCTTACATAGTTCAGTCTCATTCGTTCGATACCACAGGCAGACAAGGATGCAACGCAGCTAGCAGCGCGGGTTCCTTGTCTTGCGCGTACGGGCTGTCGGAGAGCAAATTACAAGAGGCAAAAAATGATGTTACCAAATGACATACAATCTGGCCATTCACATTTCGCAGCGTTACATCGCAGCGTCGTTTGAATTTTCGTTGTTATTGCGATAGCATGTCGCTGGTAGATGATACGACCCTTTACTGGTAGAAGTGGTGGCTGTGTTCTGCGGCCTGGACATCTGTAACGGCGGCGGACCCGCATAATTTTAACCCCACGACTCTTACATTCTGGGGTCCGCTGCTTTCATGGACCAGTCGTAGCTTCCCGTCAAAACTTTAAATTTAGACGATCGTTATGCGTTCTATGCGCGTACAAAGCGGGACGTTTGCGCACGTCTTCAAGTGTGCCTTGCTCGTGAAACGAAACGTGGTGCCCTTGTTGTGAGTTAGCAGACCGTCGTTATGGAAGGATGGGATATCGGAGAATAGATGCATGAACATACATGGCGCAGTTTTCGTTTGTTTTGGGAACGATTGCGATTATGCAGGTCGAGGGGATATTCGGGAGTTATTGCGCTGCCGTTCCACGATCGTCCGTACTCATACTCGCCCGTTCTATCGTGAAGAGAACTGGGGTATCCGTGTAGATGTGTATCTCGTCTGCCTTCACGTGGTTACTAGTGCTAACTTGGTGTCCCATCTGTGTTGGCCAGGATTGGACGTTCCACTCGAGACCAGCCGTACTGATTGTTGCAGGACCATAGACGGGAAGAATGCCAACATTCTCAGTAAAGCTTCGACTTGATAGCGCACCCTTAATAACGTTCTGGGAATCCCTTAAGATGAAGGATACATTTGTTTCAGAGTACAACCATAGTCGCAAGCGGGGATCCATGGTCTCTTCACGGATCATCTCATGTAGCATTCCAAGGCCTTGATCAACCCGTCCAGACAAAGTCCCAAGCACAAGAACTTCTCGAGCTTCGAGTGATGCGGGAGAGTGGTTAGCAGTGATTTTCTGCATGGCCTTCCCGAAATCTGTGCTATATTGGTCGGGATCTTGAGAAACTTCAGCCCCACGGTTAGCATAGTAGGATCGCACATCGTCCCGCAACGAATCAAGGTCCCCATGAATCGAATCTGGTATCTAGTCGCTGTCAGGATTACGCGGCTTCGAGGTTGAAACAGAAGAACACCCACAAAATCGTCTCTACGCGCCTTAAGCTCACCGCAGAACATATCATACAGACGATTGGCACCGCCATCCGCGCACAATCGGTACCTCGACCGAGTCCATAGTTGTGCAAAAACAGCAAAGTCGCTAATTGGCTGATTGAGAATCAGTAAATCGGGTGCAGTTACATCCGACGGATCCTTGCGTTCTTCGCTTTGTGCAAGGTGCAGCGCCAGGTCAAAGGCGCGCTCTTCGGCCGCATCCATAGTTTTGGCGTGCGCTCAATTTCATCCAAGTCAAACAAGATATTTGCCGGGCGGTACCAAACTTGAGCGATGCAGTGTAATGTATGATTGATGACATGGTGAGCAAACGCGACAGGCCAATAATAGCAAATTCGCTGCTAGGGCGCTAGCGGCTGCCGAATTCTTCCGGGGTCGAAAGTGGCGAAGCTCACGACTGCTCTCGACGACTCCAGCTTCGCCTTCATCACAACGTTCGCAGCAAGATTCGCCAAACGTCGAACAACAATGCTCCAGCGATCACGAGACGGATGAGGAATATGCTACTTAGCGTACGCGATCGACATACAGTAATCGCAGATCGCATTACCGAAGCTAGCATCTAGGCTATGAATAACTGCATGACGCACAGAGGCTATGCTGAGCTCTTTCGCGTCGGCCCCTGTCATCAGTTCAGAATGTCAACTCGATATAGACGACGGAGATGAAGTCGAGCGCTATGCAGATACTAGCAGCAAAATCGTACCTGCAGCAAGCCATGGCCACCACGGCGTCGACTCAGCCCCAACCCCACCATACCTCGACTCCGGACAACTCTAAACCACAGTGCAGTGTAGGCAAGCAACCTGAAACGCATCCTGCCGCCTCAGAAAAAGCTTGGCCATGCAGGTACGCTACAACCTGGTCCATGTGGCTACCGCCCTGAGCCCTAGCCGTCGCATCCTGATGCTATATTCAACTTGCAAGTGCACGATTCAACTAGATGTGGGCCCTTTCGATCTCGCCTTCACCGAAGCACGGCCCTAGAAGCTACTTGATGGGCATCTGGAAAGTTGACCACGAGCCACATCCCCAGCTTCCGGCCTCAGATGGCGCGATAGCTTTCTCGGAAGCTCACAAGGGAGGCGAAAAGATTATAGTGGCCCCCGATGTGAACACCAGCCTGTTTCGACTGCAGGCCTAAATGGTTACATCCCAAGTCGTCTCCTGGGCACTGCAAATTCAAGTCCGTTCGCACGGTTGTACAATCAATCGTTCGCACGCTCCCAGCGTCCGAATAGCCGAGGGCCCTGCAGAGCATGCCATGTGCAGTGCTCTCTGTAATGATAGGATCGTAAGATGCTTGCATGTTTATTTCCGCAACGCTTCGACCATGGGCCGACGATGCAAGGCCAACTGAAGGATGAAGACGTTGAGATTGGAGAAGGGAGTTTGCTCGAGGCTGGACCGTGTACGTTGGACCGATCCATTCCTCCCGTCCATCGAGGGTGCACCCGAACGAGAGCAATGGTGTTATCGATTCGCCTCAAACGTGAGCCAGTCAAGTCGGTGGCACCGAAAGTGTCTGGAAGTGGGCGGTTTCCCTCCTGAACGGTCAACTGTCACTGCTTTGCACTGCTCCCGAGCGACCAAGAAGGGTGACATTCTCGAAATTCTCAGCACAGGATGCCTGAGCAATCTGCAGCTGTTCTCGTGTTTTGTGGTCCCGCCTCAGCCAGGAGACTCATTCTGGACTGTGTCAGTGCATCTACGATCACCACACCGGCGTACCCGTAGCAAGATCAGTGCTTTAGTGTCGACGGAGTACGGACGACACTGTTCAAGAGCCTGCACTGTGAAGAGGCTGTTCAGCGTAGTCACGGGTTTCTAGAAGCATTCGGCAATGCCTGTTGGGGTACACTGAAGCAAGAGGTCTGTCCGCTCACCGTCGGGTGTGTTTCAGGACCCAAGCAGACGCACAAGATGTTAATACTGCCTTAAGCAGAAGGAGACCAACTGGAAGAGGCTTGTGTGACATTTAGTGAGGATTTTGGGGGGCAGTGATTGGGCGGGCAGCGCGTTTGTTCGCCTATGGTATTACCTGTTATGGCCCGAAGGTCATGCTTTGAGAGCGTTGCGCACTCTCCCGAAGCTAATTAGCCCTTGGCAAAGTCCGCAGCAGAGCCTCAAGTCGCTTTTGTATACCGGACGCCATTAGCTCAGCAGTCCAGCGCCGGCCATGGGCGAATGTCCGGACGGCCTTCGCATACAGGCCTTCTCGCGCGCATAGTCCACTGTGCAGTGTGCACTGCGCTCGACGAGGCTGCGGCCACACCCCACCCCAGAAGGCCCGCCTAGCGGCCCGCCAAAAACAGCTGCCAGCCGACACCACCCATGCGCCCTCCCCGCCAAAGCACCCTAGCAATTTACACCTGCAGGTCTTGCGCGCTGTACGCCTGCCCGCGCTTCGACGCTCGCAAGACCAGGCGGCCGTCGTGGCGAACCCAGAGCGTGACAGGCGGACAGTCCCTCCTCCCCACGATGCGCGTCGCCTGCCCTAGGCCCCGTCGATCTGGCTGTCACTCTTTGAATGCCGTCCCACTGTACACTGACTAGCCGTGAGGCTCTGCGCCCTCTATTCACAGCATCTCTCAGCAGTCCCTGGGCTGGACTAATCCTCCGCCCGCAGTCGCCAGGCACGCGCACTTGCCCGCAAACGCGCACAGTGGCTGTTACAAGCAACGCACCGACGTCTGGATGGCTCAAGCCACAGCTCGGTTTAGATTCGTCTTCCTCGTCATTGCGATGGTCAGATCATCGACGAGGGCCGTGCGATGCCGGCCGTCAGCTTGCAGACATGCCCCTGCATCTCGACCTTGGACTGAAACAGGCAAGGCACTGCGCTCAACTGCAACTACTTCCTGCTCTGCGGATCCCAGCAACCCTCGAGACAGGGATTCCAGCACGAGCCGCTTGGGACCGCTGGCAGGATTGACAGACCATAGCTCGTCGCCGAACTATCTTGGAAGGAGGTCGGCCACGCTGTGGAAAAGTAACCCTGGCTGGACGCTCATTGGCTTATGCCCGACCTGGATCCTGCACTGGGCAGCCGTTGATGGCCCCTCATGCGACGTTCCCGAGCTCGACCAGCAATCTGTGATCGAGCAGCGTATCCCACGTAAGTCTCCAGTTCTCGGTTCAGCCACCACGAGCGCACATGCCTCCCACGCTAGAGCCCTCTGCCAAAACACTCCCGCTACTATTTTATATCCCTCGAGCTCCCCCCTCTGCACATCTTCACCCAGTACAACTTCGGTGACAACCCTCTTCACTCTCCAACATCACCTCACTACCTTCAACCACTACTCAGCAACATCGTCACCATGAACCAACCTACCCAAGTTGAGGCACCCAAGCTGTCCTCCCCCAACCCTTCTGCCCAGACCTCGCCGTACCAACCCAAGCCCCACAACCCCTACCAGAGGATGTCTCAACGACGAGCAATTGCCTGCACGATCTGCGCAAAGGCAAAGACCAAGTGTGACAAGGCAGTTCCATCTTGCTCCCGCTGCACTGCAAAGGGACTCCAGTGCGAGCCTCGATCAACTCGCCGCACATCAGACAACAGCTACAGGAAACCCACCAAGCACCTCGTCTCTCCCAAGAGGTTCCCCACTGCCAACTCCATTCCTACCATGGGCACTATGGGCACTTCCCCTCGCAGCATTCCTTCCTCAGGACGGCCACAGATCATGCGAACAGTCTCACACATGGATTTCCACACTGCCGCCAAACTCAGCCAGTACCCCGCAAACTTCAACAACTTCAACATGCTCCAACCTCTGCCTACCTCCTACACACCTCAGATCATCGATGAGTATTCTTACTCAAGCAGCCCTGAGCCCAACATGGGAGGTTTCTCTCGCTCCATGGAGCAGAACAGCTACATTACCTCCAGCCGCGCTATGACGCCCTCCACTCCGGAGCCATTCGCCTTCAACGACCCAATCAACATTGCCGATCCCTTCGACAACTACATGAACACGCCAAGCTGGTCGGACGATGGCTCCATGGCCGTCGGACTGGGCTTCGAGCATGATATGCCTGGCATGCTCCCCAACGACATGTGGTCGACTCCGGAGCCAGAGTCCATCACACCAATGGGTCTTTGCGACTCTCCAACTGTCATGAATACCTGGTCACACCCTGCTCTGTCTGTGTCACCACCTCAGCTGCCTATGGGCATGCCCCCACACAGCAAGGGTGTTCCTTCGCTTTCCCTCAGCGAAGCCTCAACCGAGGAGTTCAACTCGCCGAGCCATATGCAACAGGAGTGGAGCAACGTTCAACCCCACGCTGGTCAGATTATGGGCAAGCCAATGGTCACCTCATCCTTCATGGACAACGTGAAGTCGTACGCATACCCAAAGGCACCACAACCAATCTGGGAAGACATCATCGTTCCCCGCACCCAAGCCTTCTGAGCTGGACCCGGGATTTCGGACACGTAAAAAATGACATTCTGGTAAGTCGCTCTGCTGCGGACGTGGGGAGGGTTCTCTCTGGTGTCCGTTCGTAATAAACCCGATTGCTGACCGTAATAGGTGCCCAAGCCACTATACCATCTCACTTTCGGCATAGCACGCATTTCTAGCGTCAACCTACTCGGGGACGTCCGCTCAGCCAGTCCGATTGTCATGTTTGCTACACTCGCTTTGTTCAATGGTCTTTCGATCAAGCAACGAATTCCTCCGCGCTCATTATGGTGAAGTGCGTGGCACGTCGCCCACCACTGCGCATCTGCCGGCTCGTGTTCGCGCACCACCCTGCTCGTCCACGCGTCGCGTGGACGCTATCCAGACTGGCGGGCTCGCACATGATGCCTATCTACGCTTAGTCTTTTCCTCTACAATGTCTCTCCATGTACGAAGGCAACCGAGGATGTTCCACTTGTATATATGGTGTCATGGAACATCTCCTTGGGAAGCAAAAATGGTGGTCATGTTTTTCAGTATTGGTCTTGTCTGTTATACCCTCGAAGGACTGTTTTGGGTCACGATTTACGCTCATCATTCGGGTCGGGTGTTTGTCTTGTTGCATCTTCTGGCGTTTTGTCTTGTCTTCACGAGGTGGTCCCGCGGCGTTACGAAGACTGGCTGGGACACATTTCACACATTCGCTTCACCCACTGTAGTTACTAGGATAATCTTTATTGCTGCTATCTTTACCATCGCTCCGCGCATCTTTGCCGTCTTTCGCATTGCACTTGTCACGTCCCTACTTCGCAGCCAAAGTACGAGCACAGCGAGGCGCATACACGAAGCTCCATGGTACGAGAACGCAAGGTACTCAGTGTGTTTATTTATGGCTGGGACTAGCGCGGATATGGGCCGTGGCCCCAGGTTCTGGCAACCTTTCGCCTTTGCCTGCACAACACGAGGGATCGCCTCTCAGCCTCTCCACCCTCTCCAGCTAGGTCCGCGGACACTCTGATCGTCCAACACTCGTGTTTCGAGAAGTCTCGTATCGTTCTTTCGGATTGCTAACGCTGCACTGGGGCAGATCGCTGCTTGCTGCGGCCGACCAGTCTCCCGTTCCGTTTTGGCTTTTGGCCCCCAGATGCGATCGTCATCACTACCCTCAAAGCAGCGCCTGCGACATGGTTTGTGTACGTGGCCGGGCTCTTTTGGCCGACGGCATGCCTGCCGCAGGCTCGTTCTCAGGCATCGTCTCCCTCTCCTCCAGATGACTGAGGGCCATCACGGTAGGCAACCGTTGAACGACGCACCGTTGAGTCGGACTTCCTTTGCCTTGCCCAGCGTCCATGTCTCGATGTCATAAAACGTCTCACACCCACCGCACAGTGCCACGAAGAATGACTGCGCATGAGCTCCCACTGCTTCCCCACCACCCAGCCAGCCAGCGACGGCACCCAGCCAGCCGCCGGCACGCGGTTTAGCCAGCCATGACAGCGACAAACGAACGAGATAACTACCCCACCATCGATAGCAGACAGTGGCCACATGCGTTCATCGAGTCGCAGTGCGCATGCCGACCGGGCCGCAAAGTGGCACGGCCACCCTTGACCAGGCTAACCCTAAATCTCGTGCGCGCGGCATCCCTGCCACTCCCGCAGTGAATGGCTCTCTGCAGGGATGACCCCTATCGCTGTAACGCTGCGGCTGCGATCCTGCCGTCTGGGAACGCGGGAGCTGATTGGTCGGGCGAGAGGGTAAGGGTTGGGGATAGATGTATGGGAAGGCATACAGATGGGGACAGATGCAGTTTACCCTATGTAGGGTAGGGTAGGGTAGTAATCAGGGTGTGTGCGGGTGTTTGCATGCGGCGAGCACATGGCGATGCAGGATGGTGGACACCTGGGGGATGTTGGCTAGCATCCCGTCGTTCGCCTGGGATCGATGGCGGGAGGAGTGCCCTCCGAGGACCAAATGTGGCATCTAGTGTACGCAAAATAGCGGCTGCATCGGGTGGGTGAATTCGCCGCCGGCAGGGTACTCGAAGGATCGTGCGGAAATGCAGCATGTTCTCCATCGCATACTGGATAAAGGGCCTCTGGCTCGCGACAATGCAGGGCAGTTCCTTTGGCCTGGTGGCTGTTCTTACGGGCGCAAGGGATTGGCCTTCGAAAAGGGTATATTGTATGCCCTGTCCGCGGGATGCTGCTGTTACCTATCGTCACCATCCAGCGATGATTGCGAGCGTCAACGGTTCTCTAGCGGAAGGAAGGCCTCCCATCCCACGTCCCAACAGACTCAACGCCTCAGAGTGCCACGTCCCTGCTCTCAGGTCACACATCTCCACCTCTCACTCCTCATGTCAGAAACTGTTTGTTTCTCCCACGCTGTCGCCATCATGCATGCGTGACACGATCCTCCAGCCTCACCCCTCAGGTCGCCTTTCTCAGTAATTCACAGCGAGTGTTACGAAAGGAAGCTGATTGTAACGAACTGGATGTATGTCTCTCGTCTGCGTTTCGCAAGCTTGTCTCCCTCGATGAAAGGGCGACGGGGAGGCGCGGGCGTTGTCTTACCTCGGGCCGGGCCACCTCACGGCAGTACAACTATTCGTGCGCTTGCGCAGAGGAGCAAACTGGGACGGGGGTGCATTGATTGCGGGGGAGGCAATCGCTGGGGCTTAGATCAGGGGCTGCATGTGCGCGTCCAGGGCGACATGTATGAACACACACCGTGACTCTGGGTTCAGTGACGCGGTGCAACACCAGTCTATCACGGCTCACGCCAGGCGTTTGGGCACCCGCTCTGTCATGTTTGCCGTCGAGGTTTGGCGTCCCAGCCTTCCTTCGCGGCTTTGCGAGATGCTCGATGAGCAGAGGGGAGATGCTGCCTCGCCGTGCCTATCACACTGCACTCTGTCCATGCGTGTATCAGCCACAGAGTAACATCACCTTTACGACTTACCCTTCCTAGAAGGCACCTTGAGCCGCGCGCACGCACCACCCTCGCGCGGCCCCTCTGCCTCCAACCCTTGGAAAACGTGCAAGTACATTGCGCATCGTTGGGGCTACGCCGTTTACATTTTCGCTGCATACCCTTCCGTCTCAAGCCTAGTAACTAGTTTACCAAAGTAGGGCAAGGTCCTAGGCGAACACCGAGCATACTTTGCAAGCCATCGCAGATCGCTGTTTGTTGCTGCCAACCTGTACCATGGTGCCCGCGCAGACGGCACGATACGTAATGCACACGAGGACCAGGCCACTGCGAGCAGAAAAGTGACATTTCAAGGAACACACGGGGACGCGACTCCTGTCGCAGGCGGCGCGGGCTGGCCGAATTTCGATGGCGCTACAAGCCGTCGATCATGGATGGAGTCGTTCCTCTATCTCTAATCTACCCGCGAGCACGCACGCGGCTTGCCGTGCATGCAACGCGATGTGTATGGTGGAGGGACGCATGCGAGCGCATCCTTCTGCGGCTCAACGGTGACACCCCTCGGCACGTTTGCGGGCTGCGAGTCGTGGGCATGCTTTTTCTACGAGCCGTACTGTGTGCGCTGCATGTGAAGGGTTGCGTCACACTTTGCTGAGGCCAGTGCGCGCAAAAATTCTCGGGCATCGCGAGGTCGAATCGAGACTTTGCGATATAGTTGCTTCAGATGGACTTGGGATGCACATTGACTTCGAGGGTGGAGTGTCACTATCCAGCACAGTGTGCACAGTGGAACACGACATTGTGGCACGCTTGTGATGCTCTGCATCATGCGCGAACCGTGGGGGGTACCATCAGAATCCTTCCTGAGGAAAGCCATGCCAATGCACCGTCATGTTCTGTCGACGACAAGACAGCGGGAGCGCTCGCGATGATCTGCCCTGTGCACCCTGTGCACGCACACAGTGTGGAGAAAGGCTCAAGCTCCCGCAAACACTCATCGCATCGCGTGGGGAGAGCTATGCCGTCTCCCTCCTGCTGCACCGTCATGGTGTTGTGGAAGGCGCGAGACGCAGAGTCAGAAAACCCGCGAAGCTCCCAGCCACTCACAACGATCTTCAACAGCAATGTCATGTTTTGTTCCCCCCACGCGCCCACTTTCCAATAGATTCCAAACTCGCGATCGCGACGAAATCGACGTTGAGAAACTGAGACCTGCAGGACGTTGCTGTCAGCGGCTTTGCGATAGTGGACAGTGATTGAGCCTTGGTTGTTGTTGCTTGTCTTGACCCCTGCTGCATGCACGAGGCAGCTACCTCGTCAAGTTTTCTGACAATATCGCCTATGCCGTAGACTTTGTGGGGACTGCTGCATCGTCGCGGCGCGGAAATCCACCAGCCAGAACCGCAGCCGACGGCTGGGTAAACCCGCGTCGACCATCAAGTGTTGGGATCTTTGGTCCCACTGTACTCCATTTGCCTGGTAGCTGGGCGAAACATGGTAGGGCCCGCCAGAGCGAATCGCATCCAAAGGTTTGGCGACCATTATGCGATGCCGTCGTGATGAGTTTCGGTCGGGTGGGACAATTTGAAGTGAGGCTTTCGGGTTGAGCAAAATTGTGTTCGCGCACTCGCGGCCTCGGCGAGCCTAGATTACAGATCGCAGAAGGATTGCGCGCGATGGATTCTCCTAATGCAGGACATAGTCTATGAACCGTTCTCTTTGACTTCGAAAGCCCCCGAACCGCGTGGCGGGTGGCTTCTCAAGAGGACGATCTCAAGTGAAGATCATGCTGTGCCTGTACTGTAGTGCAGCGTTGATCTCGCTCATTGCAGCCGACTGGCCTGGTTGATTGCCAAGTTGCCGAACTTCGGGTATTGCGAAATGGGTCGTTGAAGTCGCCGAATCTGCATCCCGAGCGGAAATCCTTCGGCAAGGATTTACCCGTCTGGCCACCTGAAGCCACCACACAAATGTCGTCACCCTCGAGTGTGTGCATATCGTCCCACCAATTGTCCGCTTGTGGATGAAGTTCCCTCCCCCCGCGGAAGATAGCTAAAGATTTCCCGGGGAAGATGTAGAATCGAAGTACATTGTTTGCTAATAGTCAGGATTAGTCGTTGTGCATAGCATTGCAAGCAGCAACTCGTGCGACTGCTGCTGTGTAACAAAGTTTGCCCTGAAAGCTGTTGATCTTTTCGGGCAAAGTTGGCCGGCTGCACAAGTAAATCAGTGACTCGTGGATTTTAGTAAAGAGCAATCTGCAGTTTGCGTCGTCATGGCTATAGATACCTACATTGTCCAAAAGGCGTCGTTTCAGGTAGAGCACGAGCACGCACTGCAAGACACATCGTTTCAAGTTGAGAAGCGAGTAACTGCTGGGATGGGCCAGGCGTGGACCGCCCACAAGGCTGTTCTCTTCGGACTTGGGTTGGGTTCAACTTGATGCTACTTGTGGGGTCGTGCGTGCATACAGGGTGGCGGACATACGCATGTCTCGATTTGGTTAGTGTTAGAATGCTGTAGGTGGAAGGAGACGGAGTGAGCTAGTTTTGATCTGTAAGACTGGAGATTGGAGAGTCAACGATACTTGAATAGGGCCGAATGATAATTGATCATGGCTAGATCATCTATGGGCCAGGCGAGCTGTGCTGATGGTGGTGTGGAATGTGTCTGGCGCTGCTTCAGATACTGAGCGGCAAGACCAGTGCGTTGGTAAAGCTGCCTCGTACTTCAGACGGTCTCGCATCTGTGAGAGAGGTCAATCGCGGCCACACCGAACCGCTGTCTGCTTGTATGCACAAAAAGTGGGAGACGAACCATTCTCTCCAATCGCCCACGATTGCCCGGTAAAGCTAGATCTTGGCAAGAAATCGTGATCCTTGGTACCAGGCCTCGCACTGGAAGTATTTCCGACTAATACAAAAACACATTTTGCTGTCATGTTCGTGCCTTGGGCGGTACCTGCGCCATTAGGTTCAGTGACCAACGCCCTCGGCAGCCCCCACGACAAACTTTGCCCACTTATTTACAGTCTGGTATACAAAGGCAAACGAGATGTTCATATTGCGTAATCTGGTGCTCCACTATACTGATTGGGGAGACAACCGAGAGGATCGTTGGATCTACATCTCGATATGGAAGCTCGCGGCCGCGAACGGGGCCGCTGCTCCAAGCTCAGTATTGTGAGACATGCTTTGGCCACAAGATTTCGACCACAAGTACCTGCAGTAGTGCACTGTTGAACAGTGATCACAGATCATCAGAGGGTTGAAGCATGACCTTCGTTGCTGGCCTTAAAATCGAAAGACCGGACTCTCCCTGCAGTAGCTCGAGGTTGGCTTGTCGCAGAGGTAAAGGATTGTATCGCGGCTCTGCTAAAAGATGCATGAGCTCTATGCTGAACCGTGTAAGTTTGCGTTTGCCACTTTCACCGTTTCCGCTAGCGAAGATGTCTGCATCAAGCGAGTGGGTTAGGATGCAGCTCAGTGAAGCATAGCGTGGGGTTGATTCCCGAGGCTGCCCGGATTTCCGGCATTTCGCGCCTTTTTCGCATTCCCATCCTCTGTGGGTAGAAAGGCCGTTATATTAGCGGCGAAAATGGTAATTGCGAATAATAGTAATGACGGACGAGGTGTGTGACATGTCTTGTGTGATAGTACGACTGGGGTTCTTCCCACTTATGCAGCAACCCTAGCTTAATTTGTACCATTTCAAAATGGGCGTGCTCGGAAGACTCACCAGGTGAGTTAAGGCTGCTAGAAAGGCGTTTAATTGGCATACACCATAGAATGGGTAGTGCGAGAACATATGGACCCAACATAGGACTCCTCACCCAAAAGAGCTGAAATAAGACGTAACAGCCGAACATGGCAGTGCATAGCTTGACGAGACTGAACGAAGCAATATAGATGATTATAGCGGCGTTCCCGGCTTTGCAGGAAGCGGACCGGAACGAACGTGAGGCAGGGTCAAGTTGGCGATTTGAAGATGTGCTAGCGTATTTGACACCTCTGATCCTGATCAACGAAAAACAAATACTTGAAGAAATTCACGAGATTGGCTATTCGACTGGCGAAAGAGACCATCATACCGGTCAAGGTACCGTAACACCCGGGCAATTCCTCGGATGAAATCCCACTAGGTCCTCTGGCAACCCATCCAGATTGTTGTCCGCTCCTGGCCAGGTTGTCGCCGCGTTTGTGATATCTATCCCGACATTGCGAGACACATATGCCCCAGGTCCCCCTTCTGGAGTGACGGCCAGGTTCGTCTTTGGATACTGGTTCCCAAGCACCACATGTGGTGATCCTAGGGCCTTGTAGCCACCGCTTGGAGTGTTTGCTGAGACCTGTGTGTTCGCAAGCGACGTGTAGAAAACGCCGTGTGCGGTAAAGTATGGACGGAAGTCGTAGCGAGTGATCAATGATAGTACCACAACCAGGAAGTCGTTACCGATCATGTCGTTGACTGTTTTGCCCGCACCATACACGGCATCGTTGGTATAGGCGTAGCGACTGAAGCCCAATGAGGTCGCACGTGCTTGCCAATTCGCAGCATCTGTAGCGTAAGCGGAAAACAGACGTGCAGCTTGGTACATGAGCGTGTATATGTTCCTTCCGTCGGTGAGGACTACATTATTTGCCATTGTTTTTCCCTGTAAAATCTGGGGGAGTGCGAAATAGAAGCTCATGCGCTCGCCATTGTTTACGGCGTAACCGTTGTTACTCCAGACTGCATCTGCAAGCATAACATCGGAGCGGGTCCCAATTGGAAATGTGCCGAGCACTTTACAGGTGTGGTCTAGTACGACATTTTGGCCATTCTGCTGCAACTTTAGATACGCCGATTGACGTGCACTAAACAGTATGGTGAAATCTTGTACGTCCTGTGTATGTGTAAGCGTCAGGTCATAATGGGTGAGTAGGTCACAGTACGTGACGGCGCAGTGGACCATCGTCTATGCCGGTTCCAAATCGGGCAGGAAGCGTGAGACGAAAGTATGTCCACTGGTTGAAGTATGGGAAGATGTTGTTAGACACCTCAGTGCTTCTCATGGAGTAATTGGCCCAAACGTTGATAGCACCTAGCCCTTTCCCTAAGCTCGTATCTGGCCAATATATATCAAGCTGCTGTCGTTGTAGATTGTGCCCTAACTCGTGTCCTTCACCCCAAGCGATTGGTGCTGGTACTGTGCTGGAGGTGATTGGGTTGCCCGAGCATAGTTGGCCACAGGCGGCGTACGTATCGTATGTCAGATGCTGCGTTTCAGTTATGCGATGTATAGACTCGTTCAGGCAGTCCCAGCCGAGGAATTGGCAGAGTCGCTGATCCTCAAGAGGTAGCGAAGTTGTCATAGCCTCTCCATCGATCTTCAACCCTGCCATGCGATACTCTCTTTCAGCCCAACTTGTCTTGTAGTCGATCATAAGCTGGCTAAGTCCAGTAGTAGTAGTGTTGTAGTAGACCATGCGTCCAACGCCTATGTCTATGCCTCCAGGTGCAAGGGACTGTATAAGTTTCCCGGCCGGCACATGGAGTTCGAAGCCGGACCCTTTTATGTCGACCCAGTAAGCCGGCGATCTCGTCAGATCTTGAGCCAGCTGCCTGAGAGCATTGTCGTTACTGGCATCAAGGACAGCAAAGTGTTTGCTCACGTTTTGAAATAAAAAGGATGCTTGCCGGGAGCTGGTCAAATCTGTTCCGTCCAGACTAATATACAGCGGGCCGCCGTAGGGTGAATTGATCACAGTGGATATTCCAGGTCTCAGTGGGATCCAAACACTAACAGGAAACTGAGGACGATTGTAGAGCGGTTTTCCTGCCGCACTGTACTCCGCTGTGCGGCCATCGGCATTCCGCGTTGCAAACGTTCTGACGGCAACGGGTATGCCAGGATCATTAAGCAGAGTGATCGTGGCCGCTCGGCCAGGGGATTGGGTGTACCCCGTAGAGGTCCACTCGTCCCCTAGCGTCGAATTCAAGACCACCTGGAAAGAGGAGAAATCTGGGAAGGAAGGAGCCGTACAGTTTCCCGCTTCGTAGACCACATTATCAGGGCACCACAAAGAACCGAGGTCTAGAGCACGCGGGGTTGAATATGTGCTCATGGGAACAATCCAATCTGCAAACAGAGCTCTTGTCACAGCTACTCCATCGGTTCTAGTGCTGATAGGATATTTGATTGCAATAGCAGTGTCACCGGACATACCCCGCGGGCCTACTCGGATCTTGTTGGCCAAAAGAGTCAGGATGCGCAAGGTCTCCGTGTTGATGCCGTTGGTTGTCCTGAAGATATCGAGACCGTTAGAAGAAATACTGTTCATGATGTTCTGTAACCTGTGGATTGCACCGAAGTAAGGAAGTGCATGTGCGGCGACTCCACTAGGAGGAGATTCCACACATTCTCCCATACGTATAGTTTGAGTCGACAATCCGTCCCGAGCTATGCATACTGCGTAGTCTGAAGGCCGGAGTGGGTCGATGCTGAGGGAAGAGTACACCTGCAGGACGTCGGCGCGGAAGACGTCACGGATTATGCTGCTGGGGGCTTGATAGCTTCGTGGCGAGTTGTCAATCACCTTTTGACCCTCGAAGTAATTTTGTCCAAGAGTCAAGCCTAGCAATTCAGTGATCTTCCAAGAGTCCGGCTCGTAGTTGCCGTCTTCTGTCATTACCAATAGCGGCAAACCGTTCTTGTACGATCTGACCACAGCAGTGGCAACATCATCATCTCCAGGGTTGCGATTATCTCCCACAATTAGAAGGCTAGCGCCATCGAGGCAGGGGTTACTGCTTCCTCTGAAGTCACACACATTGTTTCCTGTTCTTCCGCCGTTGATTCGAGCGTTTGGGAAGAGTTGAGAGAGCGCAATCCGTGTGAAGTTCTCTGCATTATCTTTCAGTCCCGATAGGATAATATCATAGCCCGCTGAGACAGCGTCTCCGCGTGTACCAGTGGGCAGCCCGAGAAGCCAGGTGATGATATTCGTGTCAAACATCTTCATTCCGGGGTCGCTGACCGGCTTCCAGGGATAGTAGGTGCCTCCATCGTTGGTCACAAAAGGATTTCCGCCAAAGTATGCCATTCTGGTGTCGGAACCTGGGGCTGTTCCAGCAGCAGCTAAGGGGTTGTTGTTAGGGAAGTCGCCAGGCTTAAGGTTCTTGTTTGCGAACAGAATATTTTGGAGGGTTCCCGGGTTCTCCACAAAAGCAGTGTTCGCGTCCAAAAGCCAGGTAATAGAAACATCAAAGGGAAGTAGCTGATAACCCAACGAAAATCGTTTGACTAGTGCATTAGGAAGAACGCTGAGAAGTTCGTTCTCAGTGACGGCCCCTTCATTCCCCGTCTGTAGTGCAATAGCCAGGCGTGTCGCAAGTGGTGCCAGAATTGGAGAGATCTGTTGTTCCTCTGTCGTTGACCGATGCAATACTATAGAGCTTGCAATTTCCTGAGTCGAGGAAGGCTGGACACGACGAGATGACGTCAAAGGGGCTTTCGAGCTTGCGATGCCCTTGGCATTTGATTGCAGCAGACTTAATGAAGATCCGGAGCTTCCGATCCCTTTAACGCTCGATGATGTAGATCTAGTCGTTGGGTATAGGTTGCCAGCCGACTGATATGCAACCGAGGATCTCCTGTTGGATGTAATTGATTTTGCCGTTAATCTCCGTGCAGGTCCCGCAGTTGACTTGACAGTGGCCTTCACCGTGGATCTCGCTGTAAATTCCGCGGTGGACTTTGCTGTCAATTTCGCAGTCGATTTTGCAGTCGACTTAACAGTCGAATTCGCAGTCAAGTTCGCGGTCGACTTCATAGTATTTTTTGCAACTGATTCTGCAGTCATGTTCGCCATAGATTGAGTACTTGAGCCTGGTACGGCCTGTAACAGAGCAGAACTTTGAACGGTCGAAGTGACTTTAGTGGTCAAACGAGAGGTAGACTTTGGCGTACTCTTGATGCCTAGAACTGGGCCTGAGCTCAAGCTAGTCGCTCTTTTGCCCGACGGTATTATCCTGATAGACGAGGTTTGGGTTTTTGCTGCAGTGTTGAAAGCCTTCAAAGAACTCCTCGCGGTCGAACGGCGGGTCGGATATATAGCTGCACGACGCAACCGCTCTGCAATGGGTTCTTCGACATGATTAATTCGATCTGATGTGGACCTTGAGCTATGATCGATGGCTGCGACATAAGGATTCACCGCAAGAAGAACGAATGCGAACAGTCCGATCTTCCACTTCATCTTTACCACGATGGAGGTTCAGTCGCCCATCCTTGAGACATCGCCTGAAGAACGTTTCCTTTTGTAAGACTGCTGTGACGCACTGGAATGTTGCCCATCCAATAAGGCGAAAGGATGCCGAGATCTGGGCAGCATTCCACACTCGAGCGCGTGTCCTTTGCCGCAGATGCATTATGCTCTGCTTATTGGAAGGCAAGCCCTTCCTCGATCTCAAGATCTTGCTGCGGCGAAGAAGAGGCGGGATGGAGCATACTAAGAATACGCCAAAGACCACATCCTCTTCAAACCTGTAATCTTCAATTCAGCCCGGTACATTTCTACTTGAACAAGCAACCCCTCCTGGGTGTCGCATCGGATAAAAACGAGCTCGGGGCATAGTGTCCTTCTGTAACCTCATAGGCATGACACAGCACGCTCCTGTTGTACGACGAGCCTCTAGGAAGAGCGGGTATCGCTTCCGATCAGCCACAATTCTATCTAATATGATCGCGTGCCAAGAAAAAAAGTCGTTACACGGTCCCATAGGGTTGTTTCTCTGGCCCAGAATTTTTCCTCACGCCGTCATGGCACCCTCGACCTTCGCTGCTGCTAGAGTACGCGAAATAATTTTCGACCATTAGAAGATGCAGAAAGGCCGAATAACTCAGATACCTAGACATTTCAATGCAATCGTGAAGCATATGTAACATTATCTGGAGGTTTCGCGATCAGATGAGCAATCTCTGATTCAGACAGTTCTGCGTATTTTAAGGGTATTCCAACTCCGCTGAGAACCGCTGGAGTCATGACCTAGAGAAGACAGATCAGCGACATCCCGTTGTCACAGATCGGCGCGCTCGAGGCATCCGCAGCCCTACTTTGAAGTATTACCTTAGAGCCTTTCCATTTGCCCTCTACTTTGAGAGACACTTCTGACGAAAACATCACCGCAATATAGGATTTTCGTTCTTCGAATAGTTCGTGGGCATATGCGATCGACCCGATTCGCGCTGTCTTAAGCTGCGAGAATGGGAGTGTAGGAGGGTAGGGGAGACTAAGGTGGAAGGTGTGACTACCAGTAGCCACTAGCGTCACGCGAACTTGACGCGTCGCTCATGTAGTCACGTGCCGTTGAAGCATGCACCCACGCATCTCGGCAGCAACAGCATTTGGCGTCGATTGCAGGCTCAGGAATCGAATCTAAGCCTAGCACTCATCTCACGCTTTTCCACTCATATATCCACATTTGCGTTGCATCGTCTTTCCTGCACCAAAGCAACTCGTATCCGTCCGGCTCCGTCCATCGCACTTCATCCTCGTCATTCCGCCAGTCTTCTGAATATATATGCCGGTCCATGGTATAAACATGTCCATACTGTGCCTCGGAAGCAAGTGCAAGCCACACAAGAGACTCTCGTAATTACACTGACGTTGTGAGGGTGAAGGTGCTTAACCCAATGCCCTGAGGTATCTCCAGTCTGGAACTGTGGACATAATCTTACATGAAAAGAGCCAGGCGCTCTCGCGTGATGGAGGGATGATCGCGGGGAGCTGACGAAGAAGGTGAGCAGGGTGTAGTAGAAAATGGTAGTCGAAACATCCAGACACTTCGAGGAGAAGGCGACTGCAGATGCTACTTTCTCCTGTGTCCAATCCGACCGCAGGGAGCAGATTGACACGCGGCGGAAGAATTGAACCAGAGCAGAACAAGAAGTCCGTTTGCGATTGAAGATAGAATGTTGGAGTTGAGTGCGACAGTGGTACCGCTTCAGTATAGCTGTCAATAGTCAGAGGTCATTTGAGACGCTGCTTGAGGTCTCGCACTTTTTGACATGTCACTAGAAGAGAAAGCGGTTTTAGAGGCCATGTTCCAACTGCTCGATAGCGTGGCCGTCCGCGACCACATGCACGTAGTTGGCTATCAATCTGATAGAGGCAGATCTCCTCGTAACTGATGTACTCTGCGTAGGTTTGGTTGCGAAGCTCGGTCGGAAGTCGGGAAAACAAGGACTCGAGTTGCGCGTGTGTCCTTGGCAGTGTTGGCTGTGCCGATGAGATGCTCAAAACGCGCTTCCGCCATTTAGGCGCTGGAGCAGTAGTTCTTGCCAGCTCATCTTTCGCCGCATGCCTAGCTTTGGCAGTGATTTTCTGATTCAGCCAAGGACGAATCAATACACGGTAGAGCAGGGACGGGGGACAGCAGATAATTTGCCTGAATATACTCGCAACTGTCTCGTAGACGAAATCAATTGTGCAAGTTGTCCTCATGTCGGACATCCTAGATAAGCGACGTCGAGATCATCAGTGAACGAAGTCCTGGAGAGGTCATGAACACGCAGGCAGTGTTAGGAAGATCATAGCCAAGCCATGGGGGTAGTGCCCACACACATCTCAATCTAGAGCCAACCCTTTAGGCAGCCACAACGGTATATCTACTGTGTAGATAGCGGTTTGCGCAGATGTGAAAGTTGATCGAAGTGCGCAATGGACTCGAATAACTGCAGGTGTAAGTCTACACAGCATACGGGTGATATCAATGGCGCCTTGCAAAGCGATAGCATCTGAGTGTGGTACATCACCCAATACCTTGGTCACTTTCACCATGGGACCTTCTACTTTTCGTAGCCGTAGGTAAGCATCGCTGACACTATTTGTCGATAGAACTGGGGATGAAGCGATGTTCATAAAGACGGTCCATACCATAAGGATCGTAGGCGAGAAAACCATTTAGTCATGATATGAGTTACATAATCATGACATGACTCGCTTCTTTCGTCATCCTTCCGGCACGCCAACGATACAATACCGAGCACTGTTCAACATTCTGCAATGCGGCTTCAGGACCACGATCCTGGCTGAAACACGCTGTGTGTACTTCATACTGATACTTGCCCAATATGAAGGAAACGCGCACTCCGCTGTGTCCCTCACTCCCGCCCGAGCTGTGGATCCGCATCCTCATCTACCACACTGATCTCACGCACCTTTGGACGGTATGCCGAAACGTATCGTCGCAGTTCAGATCCTACACCGAACAGGTCTTCGCCGACTCAGCCCTTCGAAATATGAAAATCGACTTTCACTTGGAGAAATATAACCTTGGTGGAAAGAGCAAACGCCCCGAAGTGCCTACCACGTTCGCCCGATTTGTGCCTGGACTCAAGCTAGAGAACGGCGACAAAGATAAGGCACTGGTGTGCTTCCAAGACCATCGCAAGAAAAGCGAAATCGCTGGCGGGAGAAAGAAGGAATACAACAGGATCATGGAGAGATGGGAAAGCAACGTCAATGAGTGGAAGCCAGAGATGCCGAATTACACAGTACGGATTGGCAACACTGTAAATGACACGGAGCTCTCCGGTTTATCCATCGATATCGCGACGAGACAGATCGAGTTCAACTGGCGGCACACGCTTACCCTGTTCTTTCGCGAGCAAGCCCTTTTCCGGTTCCTCAGAGCGAGATGGGAAGCAGAGAGCGAGAAGACTATGGAAATAAACAAGAAGCGACTCGCGAATCGCGAACATCTCACGGCGGATGATTATCCTATGCCCCGAGCCCTTGCGGAGGTAGAAATAAGGAAACATATTCGTCGTAAACGGCTGAGGGAGCACTATATTACGAATGAGCGGATGGTTTGGGCAATAGGAAGCTTGAGGTGCTTTGAGAATCACAGCTCCTCGTCTGGGAGCAGCAGAGCGTTCAAACTCAACCCTGATCTACCTGGTTCTGGGATCGGTGAGAAGTTCTTTGGCAGCGTCAACCTTGTGCAAGAGCTATATCTGGACGAATGGAGTTGCATGCATCGAATTGACACCAAGATCGAGCACATGAAGGGCGAGGAAGAGTTCCCAAGATACTCTGTACCACCTCCAGATTTGAAGAAAGAATGAAGCGCTTCCTCTCGGCATCGTTTCATTCACGACTTTAATGCGCTCTTCCCTTTTGGTCGCCCAACGCTTCAATGGGTATTTCAGCCGATATGGCCGAATACTGACCACCTTTGTCCATTGCCCTCAAGCTATACTCCGAACCCTCGCGTTGCACACTGCTATACTCGGGGTAATCGTGCTTCACGCTCAGCCCGAGGAACTTCTTCCCCTGCTCCACAAGGACCGGAAATAAGTAATCACTCACTTTCCAGGGACCCACTGCTCTCGCCTCCAGGGCTTGTCGATGTAGCTGCAACATTCCTGTTGCCTGCCAATCTGCCTTCTTCGCTTGCCTATAGTGGGTAACAGAACGGAACCAGAATATCTGCTCATGTTAGATGGTTCCGCGGTCAACTTCGGATACGTACCTGCTGTATAAGCGTCCAGTCGAGCAAAATCAAGATCGATCCTACACCCAGGATCACGCACATGCCGAGCACACTGACGCTCACATGTGCAGTAGAGCGAATCTTCTGGAGCTGACAAATGTTGAGCTCGTGCGGATCCGTCGTTACATTGATCTGTTTTAAAGAATTCAGCCCAGGACGTATATCGAAATTCTCCGGTGACGAGAATTCGTTGACACGACGCTGCAGAACCGCGAGTGATAGGTTGTGCAGGTTATGCGCTTCCTGTATCCACTGGTTGGGCGGTAGTGGAGATGAAGTGGTCGACTTCATCGTAAAGACGAAGTCTTGCGCGAGCAGCAGCGAGTTATCCAGGATAGTTGTGGCCCATTGGAGAACCATCGACCATGCCGCCTTCCATATGACGCGGAAGATGGCAGCTTGTTGTGGGGAGAGTTGCAAGTCGCCGTTCTCGACAGTCTTCAAGGCAGCGTACAGCCCGGTTAACTTGGTGCACTTCGTGTTTACGGTGTTGCAAAACTGATACTGTTCTGTGCAGCCCAGGACTGAGAGGTCGGTGGTGGGGGTGGAGAAGTTTTTGCCATTGCTTCCCTTAGTAAATGAGTTGTTGTGAGCATTGAAAAGGGGGTCATCAACCACGTCCGTGTACTTGGCTTTACTGAAAATGGAAATCAGAGTTACGTCAGCGTCGTCTCGCTGAAAGTCCGAGATTGGCTTGAAGTCGCTAGCGGTTGTATTGTCGACGTAGGCAGTGACAGCTCTGCGCAAAAGGTCAGCTGTGTCTGGACATTTGATCATGCGCCCTCCGAAACGTACAGAACAGTGTATGGCTCCTGCCAATAGTCCTTCTGATATTGACTAACACAGAAAGTTGTATCTGCAGTCTGATTGTTTGGAATTGTTGCCCGACATCCCTGAGGCCCTTGTCCGAACTCCCAAAAGCGCACGCTGGTATTGGTCCTTCCACCGAATGCTTCAATGCGATTGGGTTTCCAATCAGTAGCGTATTGTTCGCTGTCAATCGGCGCACAACTTGTGACTCTCCTGATCGAGACATCTTCCGATTGCGGAAAATTGATACCAAGATGCTTGCTACTCGAGATATGACCAGAGTCGTATCTGACGCCTTTGGAAGTGCCACACGAATTTCCCCCAAACGGGCACGTTGCGTTTTCGACGGCCGATACATCGACCCCTTCGAGATAGGTATTGATATAGATGTTACAATCTGTCGCGCCGCTATCGAGAGGGTTGGTGTAGCACGATCGGGCGTATGTAGCGCTCTTCGTCAGCGTCAAGCGTCCGAGCAAGACTTCCGAATTGAAGGTAGTTAGCTGATCGCCTTCGAGATTGTACGCCTCCACTGCGCGGATGTGGGAGATCTCTTTAGGATAACCACAGACTTCAGATCTGACGAGCGCCGAACCTGCACCTGTGGATGCAATCTGCGAAGAGAATAGACCAGCCACACCAAAGAAGGACATGTGTATAACGGTGATCAAAATGAGAGCCATAGCTTGGCGGAAAGGTGATTCGACATGGCCTCGCCATGCTAAGGTAGAACGGCTTAAGTTCCACAGCGCATTTGGGGCTGTGATCGCATTTCGGAGGATGATTTGTTGCTGCTGGAAGAGGCCATCGCGCGGGGCCGTCGTCGAGCGGGCTTGATGTAGTATGAAGCAAACCACGCGCCAGAGGCAAGCTCCGGAGAACTGAACGAACAGTGTAAGGAATGATACTAGAATGAAGCCTTGTGCTTGTGGCAAAGTCAAAGTGGCGCCTTTGGATCGACCTTTCTCTATCTGCTTTCAGTGAGATGCATTGGTAGACTTAAGAGATGCGCGTACCCCAGTCTATCCAGAACCCAGTGTAAACGTCCGTCATAGTTCAAAAGGAAGGACTGCGCGTGAAGTGAAGACGCGAGAAGCCATGTTCGTGCGAGATGGGCATGGAGCACCTTTTGATGTGCTGAGCATTACAAGCCCCATTACGCCCGGATGTTCGCCTTGCGCTAGCAATCTCCTAAGGTGGCCCCACTCTCTTGGGGTCCAGGAAAACATCGAACGTAGAAATTGTCTTGCCGCTCGATGCAGAATTTGAGCTATAGAAGCTTGTGGCAGAGCCCTGGAAGCCTCATGAACCCACTTGGTGACGAAAGACATTTTTGCGATGCGCAAAACAATATTGCGATGCCTTCAAAGCTCCAGGAGCTTCGTACGGTCGGTACTGTCTGCCCAGGCGCCGTATGGCTTGTGCTGGGGAAGACCCTACCAAATACGGGCTTGCTAGCGAAGAGAATGTGAAACACGGCGACTGATAGCCAAACCAAAATAGGCAAGCTAACTTGATGCAGAGCAAGTCAAAAGCCTCCTCCATTCTCGTCCGAAAGGAATATGTCGCGATGTATATGTATGCTATGTGACTATCTTGATGATATTTTATGAGAAGCGTGCCACATATAGCGTTGTCAGAAGATAGCAAGCGCGGTATAGGATTTAGTCCTACGCTTCTCCCATGGCTATAATAGCTACAACCTCACTGGACGATCTAAATGCGAGCCTACAATTCAGCCTCACCTGCAAAATTCGCTGTAACATATACCAGCTTCCCTTTCACAGCAAAAGAGCAACGCTTTTTTTCGTTATGCAGACTTTCGCGTTCGCATTTTGGTCACAAATGGCAGTTTTCCGATTTTTGTCCCTGGTTCCGTGGCTTTTCTTTAATGGACGTCTGGGTTATCAATCAGCTCAAAAAACCGTGTCATGCCCATGAAGCTCAGTACACGCCCCTACAACATATATGAAGCATATGAGGGTCCTAGGAATTGGCTTGAAGGAATTGAGCAAGTAGCAAGTAGCAACTTGTGTTATTTTCGTACCTTCTCGCGTTCGCGACACCGGGAATTAGACCGTGCCGTCTCTACGATCGCGCCTTCCAAGAATTGCCATTGGTATGTCCTCTTGCTCTTTCTGCCTTCTATATTTTTCTTGCCGTCTTCCGAGATCATGATCGTCCAATGACGCGCTACGATCCAACCATCCATTCCGACTCGGCAATGCAGCTCTTTATCCGGTCCATATAACGACACCCATCATCCTCGTTCCTAATGTACGATCGTATGTGCATAGATTAAAACACGCATACACAGTACGCACGCCTGTGGCCTCTTGGCTCTAGAAGCCGTAATAGACTAGCTGACGTGCTGCTCATATGCGGAGACACGCGGTCCGCTGGACGGAGGCTGAATCGAGATTATGGCATACATACCACCTGCTGCCAGGCACCGTGGCTGATACATTTTTGCGTCGTTTAACAGACTCCCACGATCGTTTTCCGTCAGAAGGCCGTGTTGGATCCAAGTGATCTTCTGTATCTCGATCATCAAATCTCACCATGCGGTTCACGCTCCTCGTCTTCGCAAGCGCCGTCGCCGCATCGCCCTTCCCATGGGCAAAGGTCGAAGCCGTTACCTCCGCAATCTCGTCCGTCCTCGCGGCTCCTACGGGAAATGCAACGAAGACGCGCCATCACAACCACCACAAGGAACCAACACCGACTTTGCAGTTGCCATGCAGCTGCCAACAGGCCATCATCCCGGCTGGGCAGATGAACGCTAAGGAGGTGAGTCAAGGACAAGGTCATCATTACGGGCAAGGAGGGGGGAGAAAACCAGCGAATGGCAACATTGAATCATGACTAACTCATCTAGTTGTGCGAGTACAAATACTTCTTAAATCTGGCTTGCTTCCATCAAACACAGGGCGGATGCGCATCACCAACGCTGGCTGTAAGTTGCCTACAATTCCTACCAGAGCGAAATTGCACGAAGACACGCTTGATTGTAAAAGCGTCACTAACGCTCGCAGTGTTGAAGGATAGAGGCAGAGTTGCAAGACCGACGGATAATACTTGGACGACGTCCATTGTTGTACATACCTACAATAGTCCGGCAGGAACAGAGAAAAATATTTTAAATGAGAGCAATTGACACAGACGCATGAGCACTGATGGGTCACACCCTAGACTGCGCAAGCCAGCCCGGCGGTTGACCTTTCGTATCCCTCGTACCAAAACTCCAAGGACTGAACAAAGAATGATGCTTATGCGGGCTGATGTCGTGGCCTAATCAACCTGGTGAGCGATCTACCCAGGCAGCAAAGGTCCGAAGATTGTATCCACAAGTACGGTTCCAATAACATATTGGATCCAGGTTCCTTGCGACTGTCTTCTATATGTCATGTTTGAAACGTCCCTGCTGAACGCCAAGTGTAGTCCAAGCATCTTGGCCCTCAGCATTCGCGTCTGTAGAAACACAAACTGTAGAATGATTATGACGAACTTGATGCCGGAGAATGAACAAACAAGCATGGTAGGTGCAGAGAGGACGAATGCAACACTAAGGCAGACAAGTGCTGCGACACGGTAGCACAGGGAAACATTGGTGAAAAAAAGGAAGCTCCAGGATATATATATTTGGGTATCAAATAAGCGGTTTGGCTACCTTATTCTGTTCCGCATTCTTCTGCTGGGTACGTGCAGTGTCTCCAGTACGAGACTTCCCATCATGATGTCCAGAACTCTAACATCCAGACTGTTCTCTATCGTGGTCTGGCAGTTCTCATAGTCTGCGCGAAGTTTGGGAGACCGGGAAGTGAGTCCTCCTGAGCTGACTGTGCTCAAAAAATCTACAAAGCTGGCATCGCGTTGTCTGTGGCCCATTGCTTAATCTTGTCGAAGTTTCGGCAGACGTGTTTCGAATCGTAGTCAGGCATTGGAGCTTGCTGCCCCGGCATGGCATGGTACGTGAATACGCTAACATCGGAAGCACACATGAGCTTAGTGCGGAGAACCTCTACGCAATGGTCTTGAGAGCTGTTAGCATCTGTCTACTGGAAGCTAGTTCATATGGCTTACCCAAGTATGCGCGCACTTCTTCGGGCTTGCTGGTTTCGTCCGACTGGAGCTTCGTGTAGTGCTCCGGGTATGTCGCCATCCTCAAGAGGTTGAGGCACTGTAGCTGGTGGAAGACCTCGAGCCCCACACGGTATCCCGTCTCGTCGGACTTGGGATCTTTGACCTTGACAGAGTCCATAGGCTTCTTGAGCTTGGGGAAGTCATCCACAGAGACCATCTGGTCAGGAACATACGCAATATCCAACCAAGCGTTGTTGACATCCTGAGACACGCCGACGTACTTGGAGGTGTTGACAGGGCTGGGGAGTTTGAACTCGACTTCTTTGTATTCGACAACGTTCATAGCTGGCGCTATCGGACATTAGCTGAATTCTGGGATAAGTGGAATTGCTTGACGTACAGAAGACTCCAAACTCGTCCATCAGTCTTGCTGCGGAGTAGGTGGACTGCGATCTCTGGGAGTATACAGCGCAGATCAATGTCAACATTGACATCGTGAACACGAAGAGATTGGCCAGCAGAAGGTAGGTCATTCCCTTCCTCCTCGCGGTCTCTTTAATGTGATCCCGGTTGAGGAATGATGTCGTCTCCCCATCCTGTGAACTGAAGTCGTCGTACTCGACATCGTTCTGCGTCCGCTTCTCTACGTTGGTGCTCTTTGGCTGCATCGTGAAAATTCAAAAGGGTATTAGGTAGAGTAGAAACAAATTATACTAAAATCGGCCAGCGAGGTACGAAGGAAACAGGAAGAATGCGGTCAACGCTGGAGAGTGAGAATGCAGGATGAGGGTGTCAGGCAGAAAGGGCGGAGCATAGAAAAGGCCTGGAGGTGCGGCGACAACCTCAGACAGTGATGCGCATCGCTTAATCCGAAGCTGAACGCGGCGCCGCTCCGAATGGTGGAGATAGCCATTAAGCTGCGGAGAGGAGAAGCTCCCAAGGCAACGCAACGTAGGCTAAGCTTTGCAAGGCAACACGAGCCGTACACAAGCATTTGCGCGATAGCCCCGCGGGTGTATAGGTAGGTATGGTTGGTGGGCGAAGCGAGGATGTTTGAAAAAGCGCGCTAAAGTATGTCTTCAGTCCGCACCACTGTTTGATCTTGGCGATCGTGCACACGGGGCTGTAACAACCACCCTGACACGGAACAAGTGACAAGACTTTCCAAGACGGCGTCTCTCCCGCCAATTTGCTACAGCGGCATTTTGTATGCGCTCCTGGCAACCAGTCAGCGACGAGGACTGCAGACAAGCTTTGTTTCAGTATATGGCTATTATGGACTGGGAAAAACGATTCCGAATCAGCAGCATTGCCAGTGTGGAGTCAGAGCGACAGTTTGACGGTCGTTCTTTTGGATTCTCCTGTCGAATTGCCAGCGGCCTTGGCCAGAAAGGGAACGTGCCCAGCCAATGGCACCCCCGAGTAGTCAGCATCGGAAACTTGAAGCCCACTCGATCTTGCTCCGAGGCGCTCTCTGTCTCCTCCAGGGACGTGACAGCCTTGTCTTGAATGAGAACCGAAATGGAAGCGTGCGCGTGTACTGGTCCTGAGGCTCGTTCATAGGTCTGTGTCAATGCGTTCGCTGTTGCGTCTCAGGAGCACAAGCGATGAGAGGGACTCAGCCTAACAGGAGGGAGAGCCAGAATATAAACCCCTCCGTCGGTCGGTTAGTCCATCTCGGTAGGCGTTGATCGTACTCAAATCTGCTCATTCACTCTCATCCCCTCATTTGCTTCATTCGGCAGGACCAGTTTATTCGTTACGTTCTTTTACACACGCTAAACTTCTTTCATCATGAGATTCGCCATCGTCGCCCTCCTTCTCGGAGCCACCAGTGCTTACGTCGTTACCGGCGGCAACTCCCAGAGCGATGCTGCTGTAGCTGCTCGTAATGTTGTGAGCGGACGCTCCGACATCGCCATCGACGCGAGGGACCCTCACCACAAGGTATGAGATACAGGCTCATGCTTATCCAGGAGATGCTAATATCCAACAGGGCCGAAAGCAGCAGCGTGATATCGAGATTGATGCTCGTGACCCGTACGTCCCGCCCGGGAATGGAGTTGGTATCGAGGCCATCGAGGCTGAGAGGACTACTTCAGCTCACCTTATCAATCGTCTTACTGACTTACCACCCATGTAGTCACCACAAGGGTCGTAAGCAACAGCGCGACATCGAGATCGATGCTCGTGACCCGTACGTACCGCCCGGGAATGGAGTTGGCATCTCGGCCATCGAGGCTGAGAGGACTACTCTAACTCATCTTATCAATCGTCTTACTGACTTTCTGCCTATACAGTCACCACAAGGGCCGTAAGCAACAGCGCGACATCGAGATCGATGCTCGTGACCCGTACGTACCGCCCGCAGATGGAGTTGGCATCTCGGCCATCGAGGCTGAGAGGACTACTAACTCACCTTATCAATCTTCTTACTGACTTTCTGCTTATACAGTCACCATAAGGGCCGTAAGCAGCAGCGCGACATCGAGATTGATGCTCGTGACCCGTACGTACCACCGAGAGATAGAGTGGGTATCTCGGCCATCGAGGCTGAGAGGACTACTCTGACTCATCTTATCAATCGTCTTACTGACTTTCTGCCTATACAGTCACCACAAGGGCCGTAAGCAACAGCGTGACATCGAGATTGATGCTCGTGACCCGTACGTACCGCCCGCAGATGGAGTGGGTATCTCGGCTGTCGAAGCTGAGAGGACTCCTTCAACCCACCTTCTCAATCATTTACTGACTTACCACCCATGCAGTCATCACAAGGGTCGCAAGCAACAGCGTGACATCGAGATCGATGCTCGTGACCCGTACGTACCTTTACGGTGTGAGGTGTGTGTGTTGAACCGGCTCGGACGGCTCAGACAACCACTTCTACCCAAGTTTCCTGCTTGTGACCTCTTCATTGACTTTGTCATTATTTAGTCACCACAAAGGGCGCAAGCAACAGCGCGATATCGAGATTGAGGCTCGTGAACCGTACGTACTGCCCGGGTATGCAGCGGTTATCTCGGCCATAGTGGCTGAGTTGACCACTTCAACCCAATTGTCCACCAACTTTTCCACGTGATCACATTACTGATTTTCTATCCAGTCATCACAAGGGTCGCAAGCAACAGCGCGACATCGAGATCGAGACCCGTGACCCGTACGTGGTGCCAAGGGACGAAGTTGGCCTCTCCGCTTCTATAGCGGGGATGCATACTTCCACCCACTTTTCCTCCTGATGAACATGTCACTGACTTGCTGCTCAGTCACCACAAGGGCCGAAAGCAGCAAAAGCGCGAAGTCGACGAGGCCGAGGTCGATGCTGAGGTCGAGGCTAGATCCCCGCACCACAAGGCATGACGCCCAGCTACCAAGTGGCCTGACTCATTCTAACGGTATACAGGGCCGTAAGCAGCAGCGCGATATCGAGGCGAGGCACCACAAAGGAAGAAAGCAACAGAAGCGTGAGGCTGAGGCTGAGGCTGAGGACGATGCTGAACTCGAGACTCGCGACCCTGCCCCTCACCACAAAGGACGCAAGAACCAACGTCGCCACCGTGAGTAGTCCCTGGCACCTCAATCAAGCCGTCCTAACAGTTCGCAGACAAGGGCAGGAAGCAGCAGAAGCGTGAGGCCGAGGCTGAGGCTGAGGCTGAGGCCGAAGCCGAACATGATCTCGAGACTCGTGACCCTCACCACAAGGGACGCAAGGGCAACTAAATCAGAAGCAATTGAGCTTCGACCGGGGGTTTAGGATGGTGACTGCGTCTTTATCTTAACTCCCGGACAGTTTGTGCACCCTGGTGGATGTAATGAGCTTTAGTGTTTTCTTTGGTACCTATTTTGTCTCCTGCAACTAAACGATAGTCAGGTGTGTAGTATATGGGGATTGTCAATTGGAATGAGAGTGTTTGAGACGTCTGTTCCCTGCATGTTGCGAGTGATGTCTGAGCGTGCCGGCGAATGATGTCTGAACATGCCTGCAAGTGATGTTTGAGCGTGTATTCGGCATTGGCGACATGCAAAGTATCAGACTGTCTCCTTGAAGGGCAGGAAACGTGGGTATTGGCTTGAAACTCCTTGGACTCTGTCAACACGTTATAGCCCCATGCGTGTGGAGAATCGCCGATGTCGGAAGACTTCAGCTCGACAACGTCAATCGAAGGTTTCATGAACAATATGTTCACCAAGTGGTTGAGCTTTCATTGGGGACTGGCTTGTGTTGTCGAAATGATGGCATGCTCGTGGAGACAAGGTACATTAACGCGTCTCTTAACTTGCTGGGCGTGGCAGAAGCTCGGTTTGTGATGGATCCAAACCGCATCGAGCTAGCGAAAGCTCTAATTAGAGCTTAACCTTACCTGGTCCTCCCGCTCACTGCACGACCACAGGAGAGATCATCGCGGTTTAATTCCATGCCTACACTAGGATACACCAATAATCTATCATGGAAAGTATTTCGGAAACGTGGCATCTACGCAGCACCGCCACCACGATCGCGAGTCGACATAGCGGTCACAGTAGTCATGTCGCCAATATCAGGCACCAGTTTAGTATACGAGGAAGGATAAACTCCCCCTTTCTGATTGCAAGCTCCCTTAGGACACTCATTCACCACCAGTTCCTGATTCCTTATCAATCGTATGACTTGAACGCATTGCTCATTGCTCTTGCACCAAAGAGAGCATTTAACCGCCTCTACAGAGTAGCATACTGCGCCTAACCACCAACTCGACTATGTCAGACTTCGTACTTGTCGGATCACCCATCGAGGAGCCACCCATTGAAGATAAAACTGCCCGTCCATCAATGCAGCCGGGCGAGACAAATCCCAATTCACCGTCATATCTCGCCTTCCTAGACACCCATCCCTTTGTTAGAGCTAGCGTGATCGACAAAATCTATGGCTGCATAGTGGGCTCAGCGCTCGGAGACACAATTGGGCTGTATACCGAGTTCCTCCCAAAGAACGCTTGCGAAACAATCTACAAGTCGAGAAAGTTCAGCTTGGTAGAGCCAGTGACGGAGATCCATGCAGACACCCATCGGTGTGAGTTCTCTTATTTTCATCGACCGTGACCATGTCCTACCACAACTCTACGACCACTGACACACACAGTACGCTTCACCACCTGCTCCTGGACCGACGACACCGACCAAGCCCTCTTAATTCTCCTCTCCTACCTCCACCACCCCTCCAAGCCCCTCACCCATCTCCCCCAAGACTTCGCTGCCCGCCTCCAAATCTGGCTCTCTCACGGCCTGCTCGCACTCTCCCGCCCCCCAGCCGGCATCGGCCGCCTCGTCGGCTCCGTCGTCACATCACCCTCCTACCTTGCCTCCCCCGTTGCCGCCGCAACCGCCGCCTGGGAGCGCTCCGGACGCAACGCCGCACCCAATGGCAGCCTCATGCGCACGCATCCGCTAGGCGTAATCGGCGTCGGGCTCAGCGAAGAGGAGACATGGGATGTCGCTGCAGCCGTGAGTCGCACCACGCACGCAGACCCGCGCTGCAGCGTCGCCTGCCTCATTGTTGTTGGCCTAATCCGCGGGCTCCTCCGCGGCGAAGTCACGCGCGAAGCGCACATCGATGCCCTCGTCGAGCGCGCCTACGCCCACTTCCTATCCAACCCCTCTCTAGCGGAAGCCGCCACTCCAGAACCCCCGATCCATTTCAGCAAGCACGAATTGACATCCCACACGTCCGCCCCCTCCCTCGATGCCCTGTCCCTCGACTCCCCCCGCGAAATGGGCTACGTATACAAAGCCCTCGGCGCCGGCATCCTCTCTCTACGGATGTGCATGCGCGCTCGAATCCCCTCCCGACTCCCCCCACACACGCTCTTTGAAGATACGATGACTGACCTGATCATGCACGGCGGCGACGCCGACACCAACGCCGCGGTCGCCGGCGCGCTAGTGGGGGCATATCTAGGCCATACATCCCTACCACCGCATTGGAGAGAGGGGCTCGTGGACGGGCCGTGGCTGGAGGGCAAGGTTGCGAGGTTGTGTGCGAGGGTGGGCGTTCTTGAAGGAAGAGCTGACATTGAGGAGGAGCACGATGAGCAGGCTGATGGGGGAAAGGGGTTGCTGAGCGCTGCGGAGCTGGAGGCTAGGGACCGGGCGATGGTGATGAGTATCATGGAGCGGAAGAAGGCGAGGGAGGAACAGGAGAGAAAAGGCAAGGGGAAGGGGTTTGCAGCATGGTTTGGGAACTGAAGTACCGTGCTACGCTGAGCATCGGGACCAAAGGTGGAATAAGATGAGAAGCCAATATTGTACTGCAATATAGACTAGATACTCAAAGATATCAAGTTGCATTCATTCAAAAGCCAGTCCGCTAGCCGGCCGCAAATGCCACAGCGCAGCACGTCAGACTCCACCCAATGCATCGTGATCAAGATTCAATACAACCAGCGGCAAGCCCTACATTCATCTTACAAAAGCCCTGCCAAAAACTATCCAGCATGCTCCACAATCTCGCTAATCAGCTTGCCGTCCTTGATGTACGTCCGGATCTGCTCCGGTACAGGCGTCTCCACATAGTCATCATCAGTCGGCAGGTTGATGTTGACGCTCGAACTTTTGCTGGAGAGGATCTCGGTGTTTTGCGAGTCCTTGCTCAGGTACACGCTGGCGCCGTCGACTTGGTCGAGCAGCAGCGTTGGGAGCGTGCCGAGGACCTGGAGAGCGAACTTGGGGCACTTGATGACGTCGACCGAGCTGACGAGGGAATCGATGACGATGGACGTCTTCTCCGAGTTGTCGATGGAAATGGCATTTGCCTTGCCGTTGATGCGGATGGTTGTGTTCTTGCATCGCGAGATGAGGATGGAGTGGTTGATTTCGGCCTCAATCTCGATCATGTCGCCCGGGCTGTCAAAGTTGTCCTGAAAACCATTAGCCGTATGACTGATTATGGCGGTTCATGTACTCACTATTATCCACTTGTTGCCGTCCAGCTCCTTCTTCGGCGGCTTCTTAGTCCGCATCGATTCGGGCTTGGGCTTCTTGCCAGGTGGCGCAGGGCTCTTACTCCTCAGTGACCCATTGCTGTCGCTGCGTACGGGCGCGGTAGCTCGTAGCGAAGGGTTCTTGTGTGTCATCTGGCTCGGGTCCACCTTCTTAAGGCCCTTTGTGACGGCCTCGCCCTTGTTCAGTTCATCGAATACGGCGCCCATGTCCGCGGGCGATTTCTTGGATGACGGCGGCGGAGGCAGAGCGCCTGGCGGGGGTGGGCCTGGTGGCGGCGGGGGACCCGGAGGTGGAGGAATGCCTCCAGCTGGGGGCGGGGGAGGCGGGGGAGGGATGTTTGCGGCGGAAGTCGTCGAGCCGCTCTTGATCTGCTGGGCGGCTTCCTTCGCGTCGATGCCGTCCTTATTCCATGCGACACCACTGAGGTGGAACTTCTTCACGTACTCGGAGAGTGACTTGAAGAGCTTGTAGTATGCGCGGACCCATTCGGCGTACGTCTTGTCCGGGCTGTAGAGGTCAACAGTGTCCCAGTGCAAAATGGCCTCCTTCACCTACCCGTCCTTGTGCTCCGTGAGAACCTTGTTTCCAGCCATCTGAGCACCGCCAAAAAGCTCGTTGAGGTACTCATGCGGCTTCGGGCTGCCCTCGACGGTGACCCAGCCCAGAGCCCAGGCACTGTCGGCCACCATGGTCAATGGGTTCTGTAGCGCGCGGTCGCGGTTGCCCTGGCGGATCTCGTCGACCTCTCCTATGGCGGCCTGCAGATGCTTCAGGATCTCTGTGTTGGTGGAAATATCCGGCTTCTTCGCCTTGGCCGCAATGAAGAGGAAGTCCCGCTGGGCCGTGAAGGCCTGCTGGACAGCTTTGGCCTGGCCGTCGATGACATTGCCCAGCTTGCTGCTCAGCTCGAGCCACGGCTTCAGGTCGGCGTTGATGATGGCATCGAAGGCCTCGACGGAGGGGGGCAAGCTCTCAACAGCTTTGGCCGGGGGCGCGGCGCTCGTTGCGGCGCCGGCGGCAGCAGGTGGTGGCGCGGGGCTTCCGTTGGGGGTGCCCGCTTCGAATCCGGCCGAAGTGGATGCTATGTCTTCGAGTCTGCTGGTGGCAGCTTCGAGCCTGGAGAGTGCAGCCGTCAGTCTAGCTCCCGGCAGCGGCACGGTGCCTGAGCGGCCGAGGATGGTCTTATCCACCATGTTTGCACCTGGTGGAGACGCGCGGAGAGCCTTCCATGACTGACCTTTTAATAAGCGTCTGCAGATTGTGCATGCCCGTCTGTGCCATGTTGCCGTTGCGCGGATGCTCTGTTCGCAGCCAGAGAAGGGGCAGCTCGGTCGTTGGTTCCGGGGCGGATAACTGCAGGTACGATGCACCAGCGCTTGCCTTCTAGAAAACTTCGATGCTAGGAATAGGCGCGGGGTACGAGAACGGTTCTCTCGGGAGGGCGCGAATGCACTGTGCAGTGTGTCCAAGTGTCGGCGCAATCACGGGCGACATCAGGAAGGGTACCTGGACCATCGATTACCATGCTAGCGGCGCCAAGCCCCAGCTTCCCCAGCGCCTGCCATTCAACGTGCATGCGTCAGCGCCGTCCTATGCAGCGCTGAGCGTGCCTACATGAACCACAACCATGGCGCAAGCGGCTGAGCACATGGATTTCTGCACCTTGGGCATGTTCATCATTGGTACTTTGACGCACCGTGTCACCGCTTGTGGCCAATGTTTAATATGTTTTAGATGAGATCGAGTTTGCACCACCGAAACCGCCTGTGAAGGATATCCTCGGCGGGGCCGGGTCCTACTCAGCTTTGGGTGCGCGCATATTCTCTCCGCCCCCACACTCCAAATCAGTGGGATGGATCGTCGACTGCGGCTCCGACTTCCCTGCTGCACTGCGAGAGACCATCGCCAGCTGGGACACTGGTGTTCTCATGCGCGAGACGCCCGATCGCCTGACCACTCGCGGGTGGAATGGCTATGGCGAGAACGAACATCGCGGTACGCTTGACCGAGCTGCGGGTTGAGCTCACACTGATGTTGCAGCCTTCCGTTACACGACCCCAAAGCTGCGTCTCAATCACCATGCGTTGGCAAACACGCAGCTGCTCTGGTCCAAGTCTTTCCATCTCATCTGCTCGCCACTGCGGTGCATCGAGCTAGTGAACAACATTCTAGCATTGCGCAACCAGTCCGAGAACGCGCAATCGCTGCGGCCACTCTTCGTCTGGGAACCAGTGCCTGATCTCTGCGTTGCCGAAGAGTTGCCTAACTGCTTGAAAGCGCTTAGACTCGTGGACTGCGTCAGTCCCAATCACGCTGAGCTCGGTGGTTTCTTCGGAAAAGACACCAACGGCAAGGACCATGTTAACTACCGCCTGATCGAGGAGCTGTGTGAGCAGTGGTTGGAGAACGGTATTGGTATGGACGGCAAAGGTGGTGTCGTCGTCAGAGCTGGTAAAGATGGCTGCCTTGTCGCACGCTCAGGGACCCGAAAGTGGTTGCCTGCCTACCATCAGCGAGGGGAGAACGTAATTGATCCTACAGGCGGAGGCAACGGTTTTCTCGGCGGTTTGGCAGTAGGGTTAGTCAGAGGCAGTGGTACTTTGGGGATGGAGAACATCGAGGAGGCTGCAGCATGGGGCGCTATCTCGGCAAGTTTCGCCATTGAACAGGTCGGCATGCCCATGCTTTCGCGGTCTCCAAAACCGAAAGGCGGTGAATACTGGAACGGGGTTCGTGTCGAAGATAGACTTTCAGAATTCAAGGAAAGGCTGGGTAGATATGTACAGCCATGATATGCTCTAGCAATTGACGCTGGTGCTCCTCCGCTGGCCCGCCGCTGCCCTCTGGCCATCTATTTCTCCTCCTTCAGTTTCCGCTCGTGCTCGATAATCTGCTTGCTCCAGCTGGGTCATGGTTAGCGTTGCGGCGCGCGCGCTGGCGAAGGCACTCGTACTATCGGCTGGGGAAGAACCGGCCCTCCTGAGGCATCTTGTCGCGGTATTCGAGGTTTGCGCTGAGCATCCAGGCGGCGCCGACGATGCTGGCGAGCACGCCGCCCATGACAAAGGTGTTGGCCTTCCAGTTGGCGGGTTGGGCATACCAACCGCCAGCCGGCGACCAGACGTGCTTCGGGTACCTGGGCAGCAGCGGGTCAGTAGTGCACGGCAGGAGGCATTGGCGCGCCGCTCTTACGGGATCTTTCCTCCGCCGCCCATTGTGAATTGTTGTACTGTGGTGGTGTGGGTTCGAGGCGCCCGAGCTCTGGTGTGAGGTTGTGGTTGCAGGCTAGTGCCGCGCCGTAGCAGCCTCCTGACTAAGCGTAAATTTTGGAGAATCGCGCTCAGCGGAGCTCCAGGAGACACACGACAGCCCAATTGCGTCGCGCTTCTTCCCGTCCTCTTTTTAATATTCCCTTTCCTCTCCGCCCCGTCCTTAATGAAGCGAATACGCATATCATCATGTGCCACTCCCTCGCTGGCCCCGAGTGCCGCGCGCCGCCCGCTCTGTCCCTATGCCACCGCCCTGCACAGGACCATCGCGCCTCATAACCACCGGATACAAGCGCGGTTCCAGACGACGGCCGCCGTTGAAGAATTCGGGGGCCAGCAGATCGAGATAGAAACGCCCGCGTTCAAGACGGAGAAGGCACGGAGCCCGTCACGAAGACCCCATCGCCATGTAAAGCCCGAGCACATGCCATCACCACATCCTTACGAGGCCAATCAATCAATAAAGCTATCAGCCCTCCGCGCGCGTCTATCGCTGCCCCAACGATTTCCTCTGCAGACGCTCGCCCGCACGCTGGTGCACCCTTCCGCCGACCCTGATCCCGCCTTCAACAATGCTTCCCTAAGCATCCTCGGAGGCAATCTCCTTAGCTACTACACCTCCGAACACTTGCTCTGCAACTATCCTCGTCTTCCTATCGAGGTTGTGTTCGCTGCAACGGAAGCCTATGTTGGGCCCAGGGCCTTGGCCATAGTTGCCAGCGAATGGGGCATCGAGGCCGCCGCGGAGCCGGGAGGTGAAGTAGAGCCCGGGCTGTTGCAATTCAAGCGACTGAAGCCTGGAGAGGGCATTCCCGCGGCATTGCGGAAGCAAGTGCCATGGAAGTGGAACGTCACCCAAACACACAGGATCGTCGCAACAGACGAGTTCGGCTCTCGTAACGCGCCGCCGACCCCGCAGTCTTTGGCCAATGTCCCAGTACCCATGGAAGAGGCTGCGCAGTCATTTGTGCGTGCCCTGGTTGGATCGTTACATCTGCACCTCGGAGCACCCCTGGTGAAGCGTTTCTTCAAGAGCCACTTCCTCAGCCGACACCTCGAGATCTCCGACATGTTCGACTTCCGCACACCTACCCGCGATCTGTCACGTCTTTGCGCACGAGAAGGCTTCGAAGCCCCGGTCGCTCGCTTGATCTCAGAAACTGGTCGTTTGAGCAGACACCCCGTCTTCGTTGTGGGTATCTATAGCGGAAAAGACAAGCTAGGGGAAGGAGCCGGAGCCTCACTGGAGGAGGCAAGATTCCGCGCAGCCGCAGCATCGCTGAAGGCCTGGTATCTCTACAGGCCACTCGATGTCACCGTCCCGAGCAGCATGGAAGGCGAGCTTGACACGACCAAGTGGAAGCCGAACATGATCGACTGCGGCGAGGTCATTGTATAAGAGGCCGCTGTAAAACCACGCTTTGGAGTTATTCTGGGTCCGCTTTGGTATGCATGCATGGAGGGGACGGTCAATTTTCTTCGGCTGTGTATTTTTCAAGACTGGAGGTTGGAGAGCGAGCGACGAGAAAAGAGAAAACGACGAAGGCCGAGTGGACGCAAGCGCGTGAGGGCTACGCACGATTAGTGCCTAGAGTTGAAGCGAGGAAGAGGCGGGAACGCCATTGTACATGTACCATATGTCACATCATAGGGATACCATCCGGGAACCGTGTGTAGAAATAGCATCATTGATATGATCAGTTACATTGTTCGTCTGAGCCATGGATGGGCCATCTTTTGGTGAAGCAGTTGTTCGGAACGTCTTGTCCGGGCACACGTCAAAGTTCGTTCCTGCACCCCATCAACAGCATCAACAATCGCTCTTGGAACGCTGCAAAGAGATTAAACTCCAATCCCTTCCTTTTCGTCCTCGTGCCTACAACGCAGTCTGTCTCCTCTCCCCCTCTGCGTCCCGCTCAGCCACAAGAGCGTGGTACCAACACAGTAACCACCACCTCAGCACAATCTCCCACCTTCGCTTCATCACCGCCGCCGCGCGCTCTGTCAACCTCACACCACCTCATCCCCCCAAGGCCACGCATTAGTTTGTCTACCACGCACCCAGCACCGCCCGAACCCATGCGCAGCCATGCACATATCCGCAGACAAGCAGCGAGTATCAAGCATTCCGGTATTCCTCCTGTATTGTCTTGACATCAGAGGTATCCAAGCACAGACGAAGATGTGTGAGCTTTCAGAAGGTTGGGCTATGCATGGGTTCCAGCGGGCTCCACGCGGGAATGCAGAATGGCGCGCTGGTGTGCAGCAGGGAGGCGTGTGGAAGCCGTGCTTCGTGGGGCTGTGCTGGGGAACATCGGATGTGGAGAAATACATACGCACTGGTCTCCTTGTCCGCGATGCGGCTGAGGTGGCGAAGGTTGAGCGGTAGGTGCGGTAAAGGGATAGTTCGTTGTACCTGGGCTATGCATGGCTTGTGAAATGCACATGTGCGAAAATACAGTGCCATGCCGCTGGGCCAAGTCGAAGCAGCGCCGCACTGTCAAAGCTACTGATCTAGTACTACGTTTCAATGTGAATTGTCTGTGGGGCAGGGTGGAAGGTAGATATCTGTTGGACACACAGCAACTGGGCTGGGGCATGGGGGATATATCGCGCGAGCTATTGCAATCAAATCGATTATCCGAAGTGAACATCTTTGAAAATATCCTCTATATACAAAACGCTAACGTCAAGGAGACCGATGGTCTGGATGCTTATATATCCAGGTTCTGCGCCGATTGTACGCCATTGGGTTATCAAACTTAAGAAAACGTGCAATGCCTTGCGTGTACTCATGAAGGTGATGATAATGCCATCGTGAACGGTGCCGGCCTATGCAATCATAGCTTCGTGCTGTCGTACCCGTCTAGCTTTCAACGCTGATATCGAAGAGACAAAGAGATGCTGGAAGGGGGTATCAGATGCCGGCCCAACAAGAGAAAGGAAAAGAGATGCAGCGCTAGATTCAGAATGCAGAATCAGACTTGCAGTCTTGCTCGAGAAGAATAATAAAGTGTAAACCCCACGAAGACGTCCTCAGACGACATGTTCGCCGCCCGGGGGCAGATCATGCCAAGAAGTTGTGTGATTCGCCGCGCATGTCAGCGGTTTGTTTTGACACCGCTCACCAAATCCCAGCTGGCTCAAAACGCCGCGGCTGCTGCTGCTGGAAATAGCCGTCGAACACACTCAGCTCCGGTTTCTGTCCGGTCCCGCTCGTATGTCCGTAAACATTGCTTCCAGATGCGACTCCACTGACGGTGTTTGGGTTTCCAAGACCCAGCGCAGCGCCAACTTGTCCGCTGTAACCGCCACCGTCCAGGCTCCTCCTGCGTACACCTATTGTCTTTCCCGTCCCGTAGTTGTGCACAACTTTCGCGATTTTGACGCGTTCCTGGTACTTGGGCTTGATCATCTGCTCAATGATCTCGAGCCACTCGGCCTCCGACTTAAGCTGGCGCACTTTACGGCCTGAACCGAGCATGCCGCCGTTCCGTTGCCCGGAATTCGTCATCGCTTGCAGGCGGTTCCGCCATGATGCGACGCGGTCTAGATTGTTGTGGAAGGAGGCGTCCTGTGACGAGCCTTCTCTATACTGCGCGAATCGAGAGAGCGAATGTCCTTGCGCTACCGTGATCATGGACAGAAAAACGCATCCCAGTGAGAACACATCGGAGTAGCGCTTTCCTCGTGAAAGCAAAGTTTCCGGTGCGGCATAGATGTACGTCTGGTCCTGGAAGTATGTATGGATCTGGTCTAGTCGCTGAGGCCCAGGTACGGTAGGGCTATGTTGGTCATTGTTGGCGCCGATGCCGAATGGAGCAAGAAAGACTCTGGATCCCTCGATAAGAATCTTCCTCGGCCGAATGCTACGATGGCATATTGATTGGGAATGGAGGTAATCCAGCGCGTGGGCTAGATCATACATCCAGTCTACGAGCAGTTTTGCCCTACTTGGATCCGATGCTTGTACGCCGAGATAATCATCCAACGTATACTGCGTCCGGGTGGTCAGGATCCCGACATGGCTTGGTTGGGCATAAGAACATAGCAGCTTGGCTATGTTCTTGTGGTCGTACGCTTTGAATTTGTTAATCTGCTCAAGCAAGGACGTCTTCTGGCTTGATCGCGTGATCACGAAACGTTTGCGAATGTAGATTTGGTCGTCGGCATTACCTAGCATCCGAACACGGTCGACACTCTTCTCAGAGCCTCGAGATGTTCGGACGAGGTTGATATGCTGCAAGGGAACTGTGTCACGAGATCCGAAGTCCACATGTGTGCCCGTCAGGGGCAACTCCTTAGCGGTCGCCCTCCACTGTTCGTCAACAACACGCTGGGGATCTGAGACGATACCCTGTAGTCGATCCTCGGGGAATGGGAGACTCTCATCTCTGAGATCGAAGAATGCTGCCTGACGCCACGACGCCACATCATCGCAGACGACTAGTAGTATGGCCAGTTTTGGGTTCGATATGGTCCATTGCCACACCTTTCGGACCATGGCCCTGTCTGTGAACTGCTTACTCGCAAGCTCGTAGAACCACCCGGAGAGTGACTGTCCTTGTGCAGACAACAAGGACGTATTGATGAAACCATTTACTAAGGGCGAGAACGGTACAGATTGTTGGCGATAGGGATTTGGGGATCCAGGAAAGCTTGAGATAGGTGAACTTGGGTAGTCTCCATTCCTGAAGGCTTCCCCAGAGGACGTGGGCGGTGGCGACATGGGCACAAATCCTGCAACAGCGTTGATAGGTCGTAAAGGCTGAGGTGCGATGGGTGTGGGTGTAGTGGCGCGGCTCGTGTGCTGTGGAGTTCGGTTGGGACTGTCTTTGGGGGAACTGGTAGATTGGGTCGAGTAGGTTGAGTTTGACTGATCCGAATACGTCGAACTTGGGCTGTTCATGACATGAGACCACGGATTCTTCGTATTGGTACTCGTAGGGGTTGCGCTTCGGCTAGCACACGAAGAAACGGAAGAGGCCGTGGGGGAGGACGGACCCCGGTTGTACCAATTAGGCTCATCGTGTAGATTTACCATAGATATGGTGTGTTGTAGTGAGGGTTTGGCATAATCAGACGCGGGAGTCCGCCAGGGTGAATTGGGGTTGTGCTGCATTGCTGCAAGACTCAAGAGCCGACCTGTCAGGTGAGTGGCAACTGGTCAATGAGCGTCGGACAGAGAGGCGCGAGCGCGTGGGAGTGCAGATGGGTGGGGACGGGGGGTGGCTATTGGTGGTATGAGCCAGTTGAGAGCCCACGCTGCAGCGCAAAAAGGAACAAAAGACGCATATCAGCAAAAGAGGGGGAACGTGGGATTCAGCTGTGAGAGTAGGTAGCACCCAGCAGCCCAGCGTAGGTAGATGTATGTGCTGAGCGTCATCAGACGGAGGACGCAGTCTTTCCCGAATTCCTGGGGCAGGACCAGGCTATGTCCACAACGCGCGCAAAGGCTTCTGATGTGCTGGCAATTAGCTGGCTGCACTCCGCACCGTATTGGTAGCGGTTTACAATATAAGCCTGAGATGGAGTGTTGGGCGAATGCGAAGGGCTAGCACCATGCATGCAACGTGTCGCCCTAAGAGTCGCCTCGCGCTCGCAACGTCCATCCTTCTGCATAGGTTCGCAGCCCGCCTTGGGCAGAAGTGGTCGTGTGGTGCCAGATCATCGCGGCGTCTGACGAGCGCGCCGTCCCGAGGAGGCCCGGACGGGTGATGTGCCCGAATCAGAAGACGCCGGCGACGCGATGATGATGCTGCTTGACGGTGCCTGTAGATAGACACTGGGGACGTGACAGCGCGATGCTGTGCGTCACACGCTCACCGCCACAGCCGGCCGGGAACAACTCAGTTCCGGGGACCTGGCAGCGGCAATTGGGAATTGAGCTGGGGTCCGTCGCTCGGTAGGCGCCGGGGAATATTGGTCAGGCCGTCCAGATCGCGGATGCAGGTGTGCGGCGTAACGCCTATGTACGTTGTGCGCGCCGCGCCAAGCGTGCGCTCCGAGTGATTATCGCGAACCTCTCGACACCTGCCAGCAGTGCGAGGCCTTTCCAAGGGCCGGTCACGAGTGGTTCGTGGGCTGGCAAGGAGGTGCTGGCTGCGCTCTGCTGTGACAAGACGCTCAAGATTTGCGTGGTGAAACCCCAGGAGGTGACACTTCTTGGCCCTCAGCATGGGCTGCGGCGTCCTGATTGGGTGCCGAGGCGAAGCCCTGGCCTTGTGAAGCGCCCCTTGCTTCGCGCGTGCCCCATCGCTCCAGACCTCAACACCAATTGTCTCAAGAGGCCACCCTCGTCAATGCTCCCGCCCGTTCCTCGACCCAGATGCGCCACAGCATGGTTGGCAAAGAGCCTCCCGCTAGCAACTTCGCCTTCACTCTACTAGATCAAGCTTAATTTTAGCCTCATCGAGTGCCCACGCATAACCATGTGCCCCCCAGTCGTCTCGTGTGCGTCGCACCCGTCTCAACTCTGCCAAACTGAATCACGGCTCCCGCCTTGGTGCTGCTCTCTGAGTCTGGCTCCCCTCGACCCTCACGCCATTGTGAGTTCGTGAACGGACGTCTGCGACTGGGGCCTCGTCACCCTACCGTTGCCGGTGCCCATCCACTTTTCTTAATCTCGGCAGCGCCATCGCACCTTTCCCATGCAGAGCCGGTTTCTCGTCGGCCGTTCGTGACTCCTCACTCTTTGTTTCTCTTCTCAGTTTCCCTTCTTGCCACCCTCCTTTTCCAACTGCTGCTGGCCAGCCCGGCGACGACATTCTCTCCCTTCGCATAACACCTTTAATCAGCAGGCCTATTTAATATCCTTCCATTCACCATGCTCCTCAACAACGCCCTCGTGGGTGGCTTGATGCTTGCCGGTTGTGCATCTGCCAAGGCTCCGACAGTGAACGCTCTTTTCAAACGCGGCGGCGACATCGAGGACATGCTACGACGTGATGCGGACATCATGGCCACGCTCACACGACGACAAGACGCCAACGGCGCGCAGTCCGCTCCGCAAATCTCAACCACACCGGCTTCTGGAGACGCAGCAAAGGCAGATCTGGCAAAATGGGAGGCGCAGACTAAGGCCGCCTGCGACAATGCACTTACCGTACTCAATGGCCAGGCATCGAACCCCAGTGGCATCGCCGTGTGCTACAACCTACCTTTCCTTGACAACCAGACCGGTATCTTCCAAGCCGAACTCCGAATGTACAACGTCTCAGCACCGATCGATCCATGGAAGGGTGTTACTGCGGGCGACGTGAACATGGCGCTGTCGTACTTGGGCGCTACCGTGCAGAACACCAACGGAACCTTTGCGAAGCGCGACCTTATAGACATTTCGTACCCACCAATCAAGGAGAGGAGCCTCGTGGAACGACAGGCCGGTGCCCCACAAGAGCTCAAGGTGCTCATGTATGTTGGCAAGATCAATAGCAACTTGATGGGATCAGCCATGACACAGTAAGTAGCCTTGCCACAATGTACAACAACACAGCGCTAACTCTCCTTCAGAGCCACCCTCCAACCTCTCCTGATTCCGCAGATTGAGCTCTCTGCAAAGAACCCCGCCTCTGGCCAGGACGTCAAAGCGACCCTCTCCTCTACCGAAGCGTCCTTCGTGAACGGTGTCTTCGCCAAGCAAGCCACGACAGGCACCGATGCCGCAGCCCTGGCCTCCGCCTCCGCCGCCGTGCAAAGCGCAGCGCCCTTCGTCGTTCCCGGTCAAACTCTCGACTCGCGAGTCACCAAGGCCGGTCTCATCGTCACCCTCGTCTGGGCCGTCAGCTTTATCAGCGTCGTCGGTCTCGGCACCTACGGCCGGATACAGTTCCGTGAACAGTACCGCCGCCGCGTGAAGAACGAGGTCGCGAGGAACATGCGCACGATCTAGAGTCATCACGGTGACTTTGTAGAAGAATCACGATATCCCCCTTTCTATCTTGCCCATGTGTGTTTCGAGTATTTCTGCGTCTGTGTGTTGTGTGAGGTTCTGGGATGCCAGTCATTCATTTTGTCTTTACCAATATTTGTGTACATAATTTCCCCAGGCACGTCCGCAACTCAGTATGAGCACGGGCGTGCTCTGGACATCCTGGCGATGGTTATCTTCGTGAGAAGCATGAGGGGAGTCCAGGGTAGACCAACATTAGAAACGGTATAGCCGACAATAACCAATGGAAAAATATCCGGATAGCATACAAGAAGTCTACGTCCCCGCACGTCGTGTGATATGCTCACTGCTGCAGTCGCCCTATGCCGTCGAGGATTAGTCGGACTGCGGAGTCTCTCCGACGCTACCCGCCTAGCGCTCCTCTCCCATTGGCCAACCCGCTTCTCCAGCGTCTTGACACGCCCTTCGACATCTGTACAGTCATACCGATATCGCGAAGATGCATTACACTCGCAGCTCGTATGCTTGACTCACCCGTTCTCTCGAGTATAAAACCAGCAGTTTTCGAGGTCTTTCAGCTGCATTGATCAGAGAGCTCGGTGAAGAAATTGCACAATCATGACGTCGGACGCGAAAGAGCTGCTGCAGACGAAGAATGGAGGGCGGTTTGGCAAGGCATTGAGGAAAGAGTTCTTGTTCGAGGAAGGGTTCAGGAATTTGAATCATGGTGAGTGTTGTTCCTCTTGCTTCTTCTTCATTCAGAGTCACTTGCGTGGTCTCCAATTCCGTTGTCAAGCGACATCCCGAGTTTTCTCTCCTACATTGGATGCACTGGCTCAAGATTCTGATTGATTCTTTCTTTCTTTACTTTCAGTCGTCCTGGCATACGCTCTGTCTATCTTCCACCTTCACTCGTCTGTAACCTGGCCCAAAGCATGCCATCGGAATTCATCCAACATCCAACTACGTGTCTCCAAGACATCATAAATTGACACTAATTGAATCATCAGGTTCCTTTGGCACCTATCCCCGTGCCATCCGCGACGTCTTCCGCTCCTTCCAAGACGCCCACGAAGCCCAGCCCGATGACTTTATCCGCTACCAATACCCCAAGCACAACGACAAAGCTCGTCAGGCACTGTCAAAAGTACTTACATTTCCCCTGTCGCTGAAATCCTGACTCACCATCTCCCGATCTTTCACCATTGTCTATCTCGCATCCCCATGTCGTTCTATTCGAAGAAAGAGACAAAGCTGATACCAGCCAGTACCTCAACGTCCCCACCTCCGAACTCGTCTTTGTCCAAAATGCGACTACGGGTGTCAACACCGTCCTCCGCAGCCTCATCTTCGCACCCAATGAGTACATCCTTTACAGCGCCTCCATCTACGGCGCCTGCGAGAAAGCCGTCGCCTACATCACCGAGACGACGCCCGCCAAGGCTGCGAAAATAGAGTACACGTTCCCAGTTGAGGACGACTGGTTGGTCTCCGCATTCGCGGCCAAGATAGATGAGATCGAGAAGAAAGGCGGCAAGGTGAAGGTCGCGGTGTTCGACACGGTAGTCAGCATGCCTGGTGTGAGGCTGCCGTTTGAGCGTATCACGCAGGTGTGCAGGGAGAAAGGGGTGTTGAGTTTGATTGACGGGGCGCATGGGATTGGACATGTCGAGCTGGATCTGAAAGCGCTGGATGCGGATTTCTTCGTGAGCAACTGCCACAAGTACGTTTCCCCTCCCCATTTACTCCCTCCGCCCCTGATAAAGAAAGCAATATGCTGACATGTATCACGTGCAGATGGCTCCACGTCCCCCGCGGCTGCGCAATCTTCCACGTCCCCCTCCGCAACCAATCCATCATCCGCTCCACCCTCCCCACATCCCACGGCTTCATTCCTTCCCCCTCCGCCCAATTTTCAGCCTCGAAGAACCCACTTCCCCCCTCCAACGCCCCAAAATCCGATTTCGAGCTGAACTTCGAATTCATCGGCACCATTGACGCATCGTCCTACCTGTGCGTGCCTGCAGCGCTGAAATGGCGCGAGTCCATCGGCGGCGAAGACACCATCATCCGATATAACCAGACGCTTGCCAAGCACGGGGCTAAGCGCATGGCGGAGATCCTCGGGACGAATGTCCTGGATAACGAGACGCAGACACTGACAAAGTGTTGCATGGCGAATGTGGCGCTGCCGCTGGATGCGAAGAAGATGTATGAGATTGGGGCACGGGCGGGGCTGGAGGAGGGGGAGATTGGTATTGCGATTCGCGACTGGATGAGCAGGGCGTGGATTGACGACTACAAGACGTTCATGCAGTCGATGTTCTATGCTGGGAGGTGGTGGATTAGGATGAGTGGGCAGGTGTATCTGGAGATGGAGGACTTTGAGTGGGCGGCGGGGGTTGTAAAGGAGGTTTGTGCGAGGGCGGAGAAAGGGGAGTGGGCAGTTAAGGGGAAGGCGAGGTTGTAGTAAGAGCAAAGGTGTTGTAAGAGGTTAGGAACTACAGATAGAGTGTCCCCTTTAGGGAGCGCTACCATGTGGGTGACGGAAAAATCCGGCTTGTGACGGTAAATCCCCTGAGGCTGACCCGACGCCGAGATAATCCTAAACATGGTCTCAAGGGAAATCCGCCAAATCGTATCGCTTAGGAACCCGCCCATTCCAGCTAATAGATCGGTTCTATAAGCCCTCAAGATCACAACTCCTGATGATATTCCCCAATCAATTGGTGGTGCATTGTGGTTGCTCGACGCACCCGACGCAATGCTCCCGCCCTGTATCTACCAGCCCGGCGGCATGGTAAGGTTGGCGTTGTCGCAGTTAAACTCGTCGCCGCAGCTACGGCACTGTGTACTCAACGTCAGTCCCGATGGTGACCGAGCAGGAAAAGTACTCACGTCGTACTTGCGGCATATGAACGAGGCGCAGACCTTGTCTTCGCCAGAATTATCGTCTCCGTTGCCGTACTAAAGCTTTCAATGACTAGCTCTAGTCGCCATAGAGAAACTTGGTACCTTGAGGCAGTTATCACGGTGCTCCTTGCACTCGTCGCACTTTGTTCCCGAGCTGCGAGAGAAGATCCTGGACATGGCGATGTCGATGTTGGTCTCGTGGACGGACGGTGCAGTGAGGCCGAGACCCACGACGGTGAGGACGGTGATGAAGATGGCGAGCTTCATGGTGTTGTTCGGCGACGTGGACAATCTGAGCTGCAAAGCAGAAGCAGCGTTGTCGAGGACGTCCAAAGTGGAAGAATATGCAAATGAAGGTGTTCGAACTTTCAAGACGTGCAAATTGTGGTTGAGCGAGCGTAATTGAAGAAAATGGACACCAATGCAGTGGCAATTTGAGGTCAGGCGTTCGGCTGGCTGATGCGGAAGGTGCGACGGATGAAGAGTGATTATTGCGCAGCCAATGGCAAGGTATTGACGAACGGTGCACAGCTATGGTCACGCACTGGAGATTGGTATAATCTGCAAGGGAATATAGGACATGCTACCAAGGGTACGTATGTATGCAACGAGCCAAAGATGGAGAGGCTCACGCACTACCCAGGAATCTTCACCTTCATTAGTGAACAGCAGCGGAGTCGTTGTCCCGATTAAGCCCGTGAGAAACCAAGAAGTCCTAGCCTATGCTTCCAAATTTGACATAAGTAGAAAGAGCACGTGCCGTTGGCCGGCCCACTGCCGCACCAGCCATTCACCTCTCTCGCCATCGCCAAGCCGCTCACGCGCATGAATTCCCTGAGGCACAACTGCACCCCTCACATCTGCTCCCTCGCAAAACATCTAGCTTCGAGCCGGCTTCTGTGACGCGCCCTCGCAAGCCAGCGATTGCTGCCCTACCGCCTCAGGCGATCTGAGTGGCACAACGCCGACAACCAGTTATCAACCGCTTGCTTTTGGCCGACCCGTCTCGCAGCTTGGGGGCACGACGTCGATACACAAAACACCCGCGTGCCAACCGTGGCACAACGACCCTGTATCTTCGTTTGCACGACTACGACACCGAGCACCCAGCACCCAGCACCCACAATGGACAACATGCCCGTGGAAATCCTCGAAGTTAGTAAAACACAAATTCAAAGAGGAGATGTCTTTCTTGCAGGAGCAAAGACTTCTTAATGGCTCAGATAAGGCATATAGCACCCTATCTTGACACATACCGACTCTGTGCCCGCACCTTAGAGCACATTGCAGCACCTACTGGTCTACCATCACCTCGTTACCGAGCGGTTCGCTACAATCACCGGTGAGTCAAGGCGAGCCGTACTTAATGCTCGGCTCGTATTCCGCGGCTCTTCTAAATCGATATCGGTGCAAGATTCCTTCGTCAAGGGTTTAGAGGAGACTCCGCTCTTCCACAAAGGTTTCCGGATGGATCTGATGGACAATGTTCGTTGGTCCAAGTACGCACACAAAATGACAATGATGACTCTGCCTGTTTTCTTTACCCGGAAGCCTTATGACATTCCGCACGACGTTTGGGGGTTTGTGGCACATCTGGTACTTGACGGTTTTCGAAGTATCCAACGTGTCAGACTACGTTATACGGATAATCAATTTGTCGAAGATGACGACGCACTGGACCACGAGGAATTGGCAGTCTCGGCTACCTGGCAATAGGGCCTACAATTGACGTACACCGCTGCGCAGCTTCGACGAAGACACGTCAGCAATCTACTGTGTGTCTGTAGCGGCACTTTCCTTAAGCTTCATACTGTAGAGCTTCCTCTGAAAGGTCTCAGCTTGTGGTCGTGCAATTTACTAGATCGCGGATACGGCGTACTGTGGATGACCTATTCATCCATTAAGCACTTGTCGGTCAATTTGGTGACCTCAAGCTATCGATTGGTCGGCGAGGATTGGCAGCATTCCCATTGGCCTGTGATAGCACAACTTATACCACACTGCCAAAGCTCAAGAACCTACGCCTCCATGGATCATTCGACTGCTTCTTTGATGATGCGGAGATTCTGGAAACGATATATTTATTTCCCAATCTCCAGGTCGTCGGTCTTTCCCGCGTTCTGCTCCAAAACCGCTACCGGGAAACATGGCCGTCGCTTTCCCGGGAACTTCAACGTCGGGATCTTGACTCTGTGCAGCTCATCTTCCCAGGGTAGTCGGCTCAGAGTTTTCCAAAATTGGGGCAACATGACCGAGAGCCGCAACAACGGAATACTTCAGTACAAGGACCAAAGTTATAGTACCGCATGCTACCACGAGGCAGAAAAACGTGAATTAATAGTATTTTTGTCTTTGTAATGGGATAATGAAAATCGGCTCGGGCGTATTCACAATTAGAGCCATGATGTGACAGTGAGGAAAGAGACGCATTAGCGGAATGCTAAGATTTGAAGCATATCACTGGCACCGAATCTCACTCAGAACTTTGAGTTCTATGAAGTATAATCCCGTACTTGCTGATAATCATACTGATTTCAAGTATACCAACCTGTGCGCGCTCGTTCTCTTTTCTCAATTTTTCTAGTCCAGAATGTATATGCTAAATCGATTGCATGCAGAAAGTCAAACCCAGCAATCTATGCTCTTAATTTTGTCACTCTATCCAAACGTCTTCACCCCCCCTTAACTCCGCAACGCCCCTATACATAACCCTTCACTCCTATTCTCTCCAACCCGCTCCCCAGCCCTATTCCACTCACCCAACTCCCCGCACACCCCAGCACCCCAACCACAAGACTCTTCACCACCCCGTCAACTCCCCACCCATCGAGCCCGCACTGCAGCCCCACCACAACAGGCGCATGCACCAAAAAGGCCGCATAACTCCACCGCGCGAGCTCGACCTCTCCTAGCGACCCTCCTTTGACGCTCCACTTCCTCCTCGCCCAGTCCTGCTCACCGAACACCCGGAGGACCAAGACAGATAGTAAGAAGCCCAAGGTCTCATTGAAGACGGCGTAGCATGCGGCGAGGACGTTGAAGCCACCGCGGAGATGCGCCTCCGGTGTCGGAGTGAAGAGCAGTAGAAAAACGCCTGTGTTGACGGTGAGCACGAGGATGCCTTGTATCGTGCGGATTGCGGAGAGCGCGCGGGGGATCCGCACGCTTGTGCGTGGAACGAGGCGGTGCAATTCCGTGCCAAGGGAGCAGTGGGCGTAGATGCCCGTAGCGTAGTAGACGATGTATTGGGGGAGGAAGCCGACTTCTAGGCCTAGGGGCGTGAACGTCGTTCCAATCGGCCAGCGGAGACGGAGGAGGAAGCTCGCCAGCGCCGCACCAGCGAGACACAGGAAGATGTGTGCGTCGCGGAGGTGCGAGATGTGCGGCTTGCGTTTGTCCTGCTTGGCTGCATTCTTATCCCCTGCTTCCTTGACATCGGCGGTGCGCGAGGCACGCGGGTACAAAGCCAGCGCGAAAACGCCGTCAAAAACAAGCAGCACACCGCAGTACCACACCGGGCCCCGCGCGCCCCTCACACTTACCACCTTCCCCACACTCCTATTCCATGCATCGTGGACCGGCGCGCCATCTCGCAACAGCGCGATGATTCCCTCGACAACCCCCGGCCCAAGGACACTGTACACCACACCCGGCACCGCCAACCTCTTCCCCTTCTCCTTGAAAAATGCGGCTGAACTCCTCTTCTCCGCAGCCCTGGCAGAAAAGTAGCCTGAGATGAGGAAGAAGAGCGCCATGAAGAAAGTTTGGTTGACGATGTTGAAGAGCACGAGCGCGAGGGAGGAGAGGCCTGGCTCTGCGGAAGGGGAGGAGGGGGAGGGGATGTACGGCCAGGAGCCGAGGCCGCCGTAGGGAATAGACGCATGGTGGAGTATTACTAGAGCGGTGAGGAAGGTGCGGAGGTTGTCGAGGGAGTGGGTGCGCGGGGTGCGCATTGTGGGTCGACCTGCGTGTGGGGAGAAGGGAGGGGGAGGGGGGGACAGTTCGCATGCACAAAAAGAAAGAAAGTGACACAATTATATTATATATATGGGGATTGGGAAGCCATAATGACGTTGCTTCGAGCTTTGCGTGTGTCTGTGTTGTGTCGAAACTGGATGCCTAGTTCCCTGGGACGTTGTCCATGGCGGCTAGCGTTCCCAAAGCGGAGGGACATACGAGACACGCGTAAGCTTGAGTCGCGCTCACGCCGTTCTCTACGAGAAATACGTGTTCATCTCGAGCAAAACGCCCAGCCTCTCCATTGTGTCTTCCTCCGCTGTGCCTTTTCCCTTGCCGTACCCTTTCTTTCCTGTCAACTGCCTGCACACGTTCAGAAAGACTTTTATCTTGCCCCGAAGCTTGAGGTACATATCCTTGATGCTGTCTTCGACTTTGGTATCAGCGTTTTGCTTCTTCGCGAAGAGAAGGATGAGCTCGAAGATCTCTTCGATGAGTGCCATGACTTTGCGCTGGCGCCGGCGTAACAAGAGAGAGAAGAGGATGCTGTCGAGACACTTTTCGTGGGCGTCGCGGATGGCGGCGAGACCCTCTGTGACGCGGACTCCGAGCTCGTTCGCAGCGTCTTCGTCGGCAAGCCGGTGTTCGAGAGTTGTCACGTAGGACTGGAAACCATCCCAGTGTTCTGCTATGCCGGTTTGGAAGATGTATGTTGAGAGTGCAGTGACGAAGTGGTGTGCTTCTGTCCTGAAGCAGCGCGAATCTACATCTGGATATTGACGTGGTAAGTGCGCGACTACAAAGATCATGCGCAGCAGTCGGAGTAGGAATCTGAAGATGTAGTCGTATTTTTCCAATGCGACGGAGGTTATGACCAAATTTAGTGGGCTTGGTGGAACGTATTGCAGGCGCAAGAAGTCGAGCGCGTACAGTCCATATGGGTCCATGATTCTCTCCATGGCGGACTCGTCGAGCTGGCGAACGGCGAAGTTGAGCTGGCCAGGAAGTTCGTTTTTGTCGCGACCCGTTGCTGGCATTACATTGGCGTCCTGCGTAGAATGGTAAAGCGCAGACGAGTAATAGTTTTCACTGAGAAGACCCATGAGGGCAAGTCGTAATTCGGAACTTGCTGGCGGCCAGCTTTCGCGAGCGCCCAGCTGCAGTCCCATGTGGACACCGCTTCGCATTTGGCCTTTGTGCCGTTCAGCACTCTCGCGCTCAGGGTCGAAGAGAGCTGAAGCCAGGCCGGACGAGAAAACGCCGTCGCCGAAGAGTTGGTACTGCCGCTGCAGGGCAAGATGCAGACGAAGCTTGTGCGAACGGAAAAAGAGACGCACAGTGGTCGCATTGACGAGCTTTGCCTGAGCTGACAGAAGAGGTCCAAAGGACAATGTTGAAGTTATTGACAGCGGTGGTGAGAAGGTATCGGTGCCCGCTGAGTGAGACCCTTCCCGGCCTCGCAGTACTTGTTCTGTCAGAACTTTTAGTTCGTCAGGCAGTTCACTTGACAGCTGCTTGGGTGGACCATCAAGGAATCGCATGGAGTCTTGAAGATATTCCTCATGGTCTGTGGGCTGCAGACAACAGCTGTCTTTGGCACCGATTATCTTGTGTTTCTGGGTCGATGTACCATTCGAGAACTCCAGTATAGCTTTCCGAAGCTCTTCCTCATATGCCTTCGCTTTGGTCGAGATAGTCTCGATATCATCCCAGTCGAACTTCCACTCCAGTTGCGGCGACTGCACATCAAATTTGTGCAGCGACGCCAGTGGGTGCTCCGGATGATGATACTTCAAAAACCGAAGAGCATTGCCGGTCTCAAACACAGTGTTCCCATCTTCAGGACTAACAAACCGAGGCATTAGCTCCGAGCGATATATGTACTCGGTGGGGCCTTGCTGCTCCGGATTATCATTGACAGCCACGAAGCCGCCTCGATCTGCGAATGGGACCGTCTCCTGCTCTTGCCGAATGCCAACCCATTCGCTCAACAGATCAATGCTTGGCTGCGCGACCTGGCGCAGGATCTGGCACGATAATTTGCGAATGTAAGTATCTCCCTCTTCGGCTTCCAGGAGACGATGATGGATCAGCGAAGATAGCTGTTCATTGCTTCTCGCATGTTTCACATTGTCAACAGTCTTTGCAACATGGGTTAGTATCTCCCGTGGTTTGGCAAAGAGACGTTGTAGTTGCAGTACCGATCTAATGTTGTTGGACTGACGACCGAGATGTTCTTCGAAGGTCGACAGAAGGCTCGAGACGGCTGTGGCCAAGGCGACTCTCGCGGGTATAGAGTCGGCAGCAGCAAAAGTGCGCTCCACGAATGAGCGGAGGTGGAGGAAGGTGTTCCCGGTATGGATGAACTGGTTGGTGACGCTCTGGGCTGTGCGAGGGCTGACGCCAGAGGCTCTACCGTCTGCTATGGCGGACTCGAAGGAGCGCAATTTCGCATTGAAGGAGAAAAGGATGGAAGACCGTCCCAGACCGAGATTCCAGAGAGACTCTAGCAGCACACGGTCCTTGATAACGCGTCCAGCAGTCGTCTTGGAATCGTCAGAAACGAGAGCTGCGTCGAAGGCAGCTGGACCAGACTCTGTGATGTACGGTGTATTTGTTTCCACGTGCTCTGAATTTTCGAACCATTCCCATGTGAAGAATGTTATGTGTTTATTTGCAGGGCCTAACTCCAAAGCAACTTCCCAGACATCGTCCTCGTGTGGTGGCGGGGGGGTGTCGATGGATACCGAAGATTCATCGAAGCCATCGAGCTCAGGAAGGGGTCCGAACTCGAAAGACTCAATGTCAGGCAGACGCAGCTCCTGTTCGAGGGGTTTGGTAGGCGCATACGGATGGTGGAGCTTTATCTGGGGCACTGCTCACCGTTAGCAGGGCGCGACGCGTGAGTGCGACACGCGACGAGACTTGCCGTCGAGCTGTATGGGCGCGAACAGCGACGTCTTGTGCGTCGCGGGGTCTTCGAAGAAGGACGAGGGTTTCCACAGGCCGTCCGTCGCAAAGGCATCGTGGTCTTCTCCGTCATCGCCCATTGAGGAGTGTTGCGCACAAAGCCGCAGCGGTGAGGGGCCTCGGCATGACGCCAAACGCCCAAACGTCGGCCCTACGAGGCACGAATACGCGAGCCTGGTGCTTTCCTCCGAAGCTCTGCAACCACGCTTGGCCCAGCTGCACGACACCACAACAACCGCGACCCGATGCCGCCGCGCAAGAAAGCCAAAGCCAGCGCCGCGTCGACGCCCCGCCCCGACGCGCAGCCCAGAACACCGCAGGACACGGGCGCGACGGCGGAGCAGGAGCTGCTCAACGATGCGTGGGCCGACGAGCAGGAGACGCAGCTGTTCAAGAGCATGATGAAGTGGAAGCCGACAGGTACAGCCACTGCCCGGGTCCAAGGCTGCAGGAAGGAGCGATGCACTGATGAGTCCCCGCAGGCCTCCACAAGCACTTCCGCATGATCTCCATCCACGCCGACCTGCGCTCGCACGGCTTCGCCGCCGACGACGCTCCCCACACGCGCATCCCCGCCATCTGGAGCAAGGTCGCCTCCCTGTACGACCTGCGCGCCTTGGACGAGCGTGAGGACGCCTACACCTTCAGCGACGACCCGGACCCGCTTGACCCAGACGAGGCGCCCGCCATTCCCGACTTCGAACTCCCAGAGGACGAGTTCGGCGACATGATCTGGGAGCGACGCTTCCACGGCCCGGATTCCGAGGCGTCGTCTTCCCCGCCCACGCTCGCCGCCGACGACGAGAAGCTGCTCTATGTGCCCGACATGGGCCTGCTAAAGGACCAGCCCGATGGCATCCTGTCGCAGCTGACCGAAAGCGCCGCAGAGGCAACATCGGCGTCCAAGAGAGGGAAGGGCACGCGCGCAACCAAGGGAGCTGCCAAGGGCGCGAAAGCAGGCAGAGGCCAGGCTGCAAAGAACACCAAAGCTCAGTCTGCCGTCTCCGACTCTGCAGAAGAAGAGGAAGATGACGACGAGGACGAAGACGAGTCCAGCTCCGAATCCGAAGAAGACACCGCCCCCAGCACCCGTAGGACCAACAGGAACAAAGGCAAAGCACAGCCAGCTCCGAAACGGACACGGAAGAGGTGAATGCCATCCTGGATTACCAATGAACCATACGGAGAGTCTGTACGGATCCGCGTCTTCGAGAACAACGCTCCGAGGTTGGTGTACGACCGCACTCCGATGGAGGATTCAGGCCTCCGATCTTTTAGGGCAAGGGTCAGTGCGATGGTTGGACCAGCCCCAAGGTTTGCAGCCTCTCAAAGCGACGCTCCCAAAAGCAACGGAAGATACCAATGTCTTGGATAGCCGTCTGGGCCTAGTACACCAGCTGTGTGTAGTTCGCTGAATTCTCTATGGCAGCCATCAGACGGCTGCGCATCCGTCCGCGCCTTCAGCTCTAAGTTGCTGGAGCCAAGGTTTTCTGCGCTCAATTCCTCATTGCTTGCGCGCTCGAATGGCCATGGCAGCACTAGCATGGAGTTTGCTGCAAGTGCGCGGTATTCTCTTTGCAGAATATGCGTTTGAGAAACGGTGCTCTTCTAGCTCCGACCGACTGCACGTAGGATTATGGCATAGCACGCTGCACGCCTCATATATGCACGGAACGTTGAGGTACAGCTATCGGCCCTACTTGTGCGAACACCAGCAAGCTACAAAAAACCTCGGTACCTCGGTTCCCAAACAGGAAAATTAAAAATATCAAAAGCCTGTCACTACATCTATGCTCCGTATCCCCTGTCTGTGAGCCAACCTTATTTCTCAGTTCCCACTACCATATCGCCATCTGAATCTAATACCCCAACCTCAACCCCAATCACCAACCTCAACATGTTCGACTCCATCAACCTCAGCATCGCCTCCCTCCCCTTCACCCTCCTCCTCTCGGCCCTGCCTCACTGGTACACCATTTACCTTGCGCAGTCCCAAAAAGTCCAAGGCGGCTGGACAAATCAGAACCCGCGCGCTTTTGTGGCGCGCCTGAATGCCAAGGCTGCGAGCGGCAAGAAACTGAGCGAGGTCGAGGAGACGATTTTGAGAGGCCAAGCTGCGCAGCAAAATGGGTTTGAGTGGTGGGGCGTTTGGGGGGTCGCTGTTGTACGTTCTGTTCTTACCTTGTGAATTGCCGCAGAGATGGGAGAGGGATGGGCTAACCGGTGGGCATAGGTGTTTGGCTACTTGATGAAGGAACCTAAGGCGAGCATGGACTATTATACCATGGTGCATGTGGGTGCGAGGGTGGCGTATAATTACCTTTACCTGAGGACGAGTCGGAGGAAGACCAGCTATTTGCGCACGGTAGCGTTCTGGGCGGCGTCGTATCCCTCAGTGGCGATTCTGTGTCGTGCGGCGAAGGTGCTTGCGTAAGTACTTGCGCGGGTTTGGGGATAAGAAGGTGGGGTGGCTGGGAGCTTTAGATGTAGTGTTCCTGTATTTCCAAAGGAGCAAGGGGCTTGCCCAGGGCAGACTGGTCCTTCTCCATGCCTCAGGTGGGAGACCCCTCAATTCTCTCACCGGTTCCACTCGAAGCTACATCTTTCCATCCTCTGGGTCATGGTGTCCGCAACTTCGCCGTTCATGACACCTTCGACGTACACCTCTCCCAGAAGCTGCCACCCACTCCTCTTCCCCCTCGTCTCTCGAATATTCTTCAGTTCCACCCCAAGCCTTTCCACTTTCTTCCTCTCGATCTGCATAGACACTTTCCTCCTTGCCATATATTCCTTGCGTGTCTCAGCATGTTCCTTCTGAATGCCGACCTCTCGTGTGCGAACCACTTCTTGAATGTCACGGAACACGTGAAGAGTTTTCCCTTGAAACCTCCTCCATTGTAGGACTCCGGTACCGCCATCGAAGGTTTGAAGACTTTCTCAATTTGGAGTGCCTGATGCATGAGGTGCAGGTCAAATTCTTTTGTATCGATCGGGAACACTGCGTCTCGAGCGAGGCAGCACTCTTGGACAGTCCACAGTCTGCGACCAGCGTCGAGTCAGGAAAAGCACCATCATGGTGAGCATTGCTACGTCCTTGGCAAACTCATCGAAATCGACCGCGCTTTTGTTCCCAGGTTCGCCCTTCTTTGCACCTGCAGCTGAAGGTCCAGGCGTCTTGCTCTCTGTTGCGGTGGACTTTGGGTCCTGCCGTTTTGCCATGTCTCCTCTCACCGCCTCGGGATATGCATCCAGACCAGATTCCAGGATCGGGGTCAGACTTCCAAGCCAGACAACGACTCGTGCTGCTCCACGATGGATATAGCCCATTATCTACACCTGAGCAGCCCTTTCGTCTCCCATCACTCTGCCCTAGGGTGTCCTCATGACGGCTTCAGCCCTTTCGTGAGTTTCGTGACAGTCGACACATAGTTGGAGTCTTGGGACATGTTTATGCATATCAGTTGGCAACCAGGAGCCTTCTTGAGCTTTGAATAGGCGATGCCGGCGAGATTCATGGCCCCGACAGCAGCCTGGTATCAATCGCTGGAAGACATACAAAGACATGACGTAGCGGGGTAGAATACTGTGCATACAGCCAACATTCTGTCTTCTTTGCGCTTCTCACCCCAGAAGTGTGCTCTACACTAGTGCTGTTCACAGCAAGTGAAGGATATCACCAGATTTCCTCAGGAGTCTCTTACTACCGTGCTGACTAATTCCGACAGTATGCCGTCCATGCGAGACGGAAATAATCTTCAGCCCTGGCCAACCGTATTCGGTGTACGTCCACAGCTTTGACCGCATCTAGCATCGCCGGTGTTCGCCTGCGAGACCACGTCTGTCTTACCCCGCGACGTATACCGACATCGATTAGCGTAAGGAACAATCGCACATTCTCGATACGCGTGCGCTTGGCTCCCTCGGAGAGCTCGGTTGGTTGGGCATCCGCTGTCCGTTGGGAGGGACGCCCGAGGGGAAGTGTGGCGCAGGTGGCTGTGTAGTACCTCCGAGCCTCGTCGTCGCAACTCAACGCGCGCATCCAGCTGCACTCGCTCCCAAACGCGCGCAGCTCAGCCGCACCTTCCAGTAAACGCCATGCTGCGGCTCGGGCACCACCGCCTGCCCAAGTGACGTTCCCCGTCCATGTGGCGCTTCCTCCCCTGCTGACACACGCCGCACGTCTTACTTTAAAGCCGTGTGATTGTCCAACCCCTCCCCCGCCATCAGCTCTTACTACTCTCCGCCCCTCGACCCCTTTCTATTCTACCACCTCCACGACACCTCACCAAGCCTTGTGACCACCATTATGAGCAGCTACGATTACTACGGCGGGGACGGTTCTCACAACCAGCACCCGCCGCAACAGCAGTATGGCCAGCAAGGGCAAGGCCACAACTACCCCCCTCAGCAGCCGGCGTACGGCCAGCAGCCGCACGACCAGTATAGCCAGGGGCAAGGCCAGTACCCTCCCCAGCACCAACAGCAGCATGTAAGCGCGACCATTCTTTCGTCACTGCCCGTATATTGATGCTCTTCAGAGCCCCTACCCCCCGGCGCAATCGCCATATCAGCCCCCACAGCAAGGCTACGGCGCGCCACCCCAGGGCGACTACAACCAAGGCTACGACCAGAACCGCGGACACTCTCCCTACCCCCCGCAACAGCAGCAGCAGCACTACGGTGCGCCGGCGCAGCAAGGATACGGCGACCAGGGCTACGGCCAACACCAGCCACAGCAAGGTCAATACGGCCAGCATGACCAGTACGGCCAGGGCCAGGGCCAGTATGGAGCACCCGGAGGTCCAGGAGGTCCTGCGGAGGGCGACCGCGGTCTTGGCTCGACATTAATCGGAGGTGCGGGCGGCGCGTTCCTGGCCAACAAGATGGGTGGCGGCGTCTTGGGCACTGTTGGTGGCCTCGTGGCAGGTGCTGTGGGCGCGAACATGCTCTCGGACAAGAAAGACAAAAAGTAAGCTCGCAATGCGACTCCAAATGTTGAAGTGTTACTGACTAGTGCCACAGGAAGGAGAAGAAGCATAAGAAGCACGGCAGCGGCTCGCACCACAGTGCCTCATACGCTGGCAGCGCCGGACTAGGTGGACTGTATGCCGGCAGCCATAGCGGCAAGGAGCACAAGAAGCACAAGAAGCACAGGTCGAAGAGCCGCGGCGGATCTAGCAGCTCGTCTAGCAGCGATTCGGACTAGGGTGTCTGTGCTGTGATTTCTGAGGTACTGTGGCTACAGGCGCCTCGGTTTGTGTTGGAGTCTCTCAAGTTGTCTCTAGTTTGTGTAATGTCCACTGTCTTGTTGGAAGTCAGTCCATGTCTTCAATGAGTAGTTGTCTTCGATCTGACGCCCCGCGATCGGATTATAATGAGTAATGAAAGATTTCTATAAAACTCTCAAGAGTATACGGTTTCGGCTGTATGGTCTCGCAAAATTATGAAATACCACCTGTTATCGTTGTATAACCTCTACTCGCTGCTGCCATTTCCATTTGCTTCTCCCGCATGACTAAAGCAGCTAGCGCGCCACCGCCTAATTTTCTCCACCATCAAATACATCGTTGCCCAACGTGTGATATTTGACAACTCGCGGTATTTGCAGGATTCAAGAGATATTGCGAAAATGGGAGACGTCCTTCTTGATTATTTCCGGAGCGCTCTGCCCGAAGAGCTCGCCAGCGTGCTCGGAGACACTCTGAAAGCCGTCGAAAGCGGAGATTTTCTAACGGTACTCCAAACGCCCGAAATTCAAATTCTATTAGGCCACCAGGACGACGACAACACGCGGAGTACCCAGCTCAAGGACTTCCCGTCATGGAGTGATTACATCTTCCACCGCCTGGGTTTGATCCTGTCAAATCGAACCGGAGAAACTGGTGTTCCGATTGAACAGACGCCTGCCTATCGCCAGAACCTGTTCTTCCTGGCGGCGGTTGCCGCGCTCTATGCGTTCCTGCAGTCTAATGTCACGGGGCCTCCGCTCCCGTTCACTTCGGCTGAAATACTGCTTCCGAAGGATATCACATCGAGCACCACAGCACTGAGCAAGCTGCGAGCCGATCTCGTTGCCTCTCTTAGTGCGGATGGCGTCGCAGCGTTTGCGCTGACACCTAACATGGAGCTTCTTTGTCTTGCAGAAACCATCCTGGTTTCTCCCCCAATCCAGAAATACGTGGAGCACTCATTCTGGGCCAGACTGCGAGTGAACTTCATCCACCAGCGGTTGCTGTCAGAGCCGGCGCCCTCACTGCAGAAGGCTATCTATGATGACCTGGCGACAGTCGAGCGCATGATCCTATCCAGGTCTCCAGAAAAGGAGGCGAAGGATTTGCATGTTCATTTCTTGCTGGAGCGGGCAGCTATTCATACCCACCATGGCTTCGACAAGAAAGCGAAGGCCGATCTTGACCAGGCAACTTCAGAGAGGAAGTTTGAATTCGCTCTGACTGGGTTGATGGGCAAGCGGACGAAGTTCCAGCAGAAGGATACCAGCCAGCTTTTGGTATTGGCGCGCAGTGCAGGTTCGGAGACAACCGGATCATCCGAAGAAACAGCGTCGAAGCCTAAGGCTCTGGATTTGAATGACGATACTTTGTTCGAGTCGATTTCCTTCACTAAGGCCGCGCCAACCGAGATTCAAAACGAATCTTCGTTGCCGGCTAGTCTTGCGTCCCTGGACCCCGAGAACCAACCCAAACTAGACCCTCTGGACTCGGTGATCCTGCTCGAGCTGGCGTCTTCCATCACTAACACTAACCCCGCCGATGGCATCACAAGAGAGGAGACGATCCCGTATGCTACGCGAGTCTTAGAAGGCGGGAGCTCGAACTGGCAGGTCTATACCCAAGCGTTGCTTGTTCGAAGTCGCATTGAGGGTTACAAATCTCGAACCATGGAAAGAGGACTTCTACAATTGCAGGCCCTTGTAGACCAGGTTATCGCGGACACCTCTGGTCAAGCGACCACGGACGCGGAAACTGGTACTCAAGTGACTTCGTTCCTGCCGAAGGCACAAGAAGGCGAATCCGCCCCAGTTAACGAGCGTCTAAGATATGTTTTTTCGCTATGTTCTCCGTCGCGCTGGGAGTTAGAGGCCGAGCTCGCCGCCCGATGGGTCAGCCTGGGCGGTCTGCGGACTGCGCTGGAGATCTACGAGCGCTTGCAAATGTGGGCCGAGGCCGCGTTGTGTTATGCTGCGACTGAGAAAGAGGAAAAAGCCAAGCGTATCATTCGAAGGCAGCTGTTCCATGCAACGAATGGCAACGATGAGGCGGCCGATCCCGACGAGGAGAAGTGGGAAGGCGCAGAACGTGATCCAGCCCCCGGAGAAGCCCCACGACTTTACTGTATCCTGGGAGATATCGATGCAGATGTGGCCATGTACCAGAAGGCGTGGGAGGTTTCAGGCAAGCGATATGGTCGTGCACAGCGCTCGCTGGGTCAACGATACTTTTCACGTAAGGAATATGCGGAAGCCGCAGAAGCGTATGAGCTATCTCTCAAGACCAACTCTCTAAACCATCCCGCCTGGTTCGCCCTCGGCTGCGCCTATCTCGAGCTCCTTCGCTTCAAAGACGCCGTGGAAGCCTTCTCCCGCTGCGTCCAACTCGACGATGAAGACGCCGAAGCCTGGAGCAACCTCGCTGCCGCCCTCCTCCATCTCCGCCCCAAAACATCCACAAACGAGGACGGCGAGCTCTCCGAAGCCAAAGTCACCAACCACCCGCGCACCGACGCTCTCAAAGCCTTCAAGCGCGCCGCCGCCCTCAAGCACGACAACTACCGCATCTGGTCCAACGTGCTCGCCGTCGCGGGGTCTACGAACCCGCCCTCCTGGTCCGACGTCGTCAACGCGCAGCGCCGCATCTGCGAGATCCGCGGCGCCACCGATGGCGAGGCGTGCGTCGACGACGAGCTGCTCGAGCTCCTCGTGCGCCACGTCGTCCAGGCCGACGGTGGCTTTGATGTCAGCAAGCCCGGGCTGCCCCGCATGGTCAACGAGCTCGTCGAGAAGCACATCAAGCCGCTGATTACTGTGTCTCCCACGCTGTGGAACACCTTGGCCACGCTGTACATGCACAGCAGCCGGCCTGGGTCGGCGCTCGAGTGCCACGAGAAGGCGTGGCGGGCGGTGACGAGCCAGCCGAATTGGGAGACTAAGGGGGAGAAGGAGTGGGATGGGGTCGTGCAGCAGACGGTGGATCTGGTGGATGCTTATGAGACGCTGGGACCGAGGGAGCGGACGGAGGGACTGGGCGCAGGGAGTGGGGAGCTGGTGGCAAAGGATTGGAAGTTCAAAGCTAGGAGTGCAGTGAGGAGTGTGATGGGCAAGGCGAAAGAGGCGTGGGAGGATAGCGCGGGGTGGGAGAAGCTGAAGGAGCGGCTGGACGAGCTTAAGAACAGGGATTGAGCGACTGTGAGAGGAAAGCTGCTGCGGAGACGAAGAAGTCGTAGATGCACTCTCGAAAGTAGCGATTGGACTGAAAAGTTAACGTTAACATCACTTGCAGTCCCGCGTCGAGATACAGCCTCAGGTGTATAAGCGCGTGGATGTGAACGCTTGCCCTCTCCTCAGTACCGTGCTACGCTTGCCATACAACCCCTCAAACTGACAACAACGCCGCTCACATGGCCCCCAAAACTGCCTTTGAAGTTTACACCGATCCAAGCCGGGCGTCCGCTTACCCTCGCCGCTTACTCCAACCCTGCCTCCACATGACGCTCCACCACCCGTAGACACAGGTACATCCACCCCCAACCGCGAACGTGAAAGCACAACACTCTGATCCCCCTACCCTCTCTACGTCTGATAACACACCGCGTTTCCGATCCAACCAAAATGTCCACCCCCCGGTTCCCAGCAACCGCTCTCACACCCGCGCAACAAGCCGATCTCGAAGCAGCAGAGCAAGCAGTCCGCGACACCTTCGGGCCCGGCATCGAGCTCAAAGACGCGGCCGGCAACTTACTCGGTCCCTTTGGTGCGCTGTCATATACGCCAGATGTCCTCGCCCCGTATCTCGCCTTCGCGGTCAAGGTGAACACGACGCCCCTCCTGACCCCCCGCGAGCGCGAACTCGCAATCATCGCGACCACGAGCGTGACAAAGTCCGAATATGTAGCGTACGCGCATCGCAAAGCCGGACTCTCCGCAGGCCTCTCCGATTCCCAAATCTCTGCGGCGCTTGAGGGGAAGGACGTAGCGGGGCTGGGTGAGAAGGAAAACGTCGTGTATCGTCTGGGACTGGAGCTGGCGAGGGGATATGGGAAGGTGAGTGATACGGTGTTTGAAGGTGCGGTGGGGGTGTTGGGGAGGGATGGTGTGAGTGCGGTTAGTCAGGTTGTGGGGGCGTATGTATTGGCGGGGGTGTTGGTGGGTGTCGGCGGGGTGGGTGCGCCGGAGGACTGAGTATCACTGGTTTCGATGGAAAAGATATTGGCAAAGGGAGTGAGTGTAGAGGTTTCGCGGGAGCGCTATTCTCCCTACGATCCATTTGTCAGTTAGTGGGGCAAGAAAATTATCTACAGCCTGCGTCATCCGAAATAAAGAAAATCGCAATCGAAAGCACCGTGGTAGTCAATCCTCCCTGGACTAATTCAGCCTGGGGAAGATGCAGCTCTTCAAATTTATGTCCTCTTGCCCTATCTCATACTAATCATAGTGTAACTGCGGCTCCGGCATGGATTCCGGAAAGTAAACTTCAGATCCGTCACCATGCTCGAAAGCGTTACGAATCATGACGCCTTGAATTGTCCATCAAGTTGGAAGGGTAGCTGTGGGAGAGTTTGCGCCGTAGGTGATAGTTGCACGCGTAGTAGCCGGTAGATCACGCTCTAGCAAGCACATGAACATCTTGCGCTCTTTGAGCAAGTTGGAGAGCGTATTCCATGAGCCAGGACCGAGAGTGTAAAGCATTCGTTTGCAGGGGAGAGCTAGCAACGCTTCTTCGTGGGGTGGCAGATAGCTGGCGATGCTCTGAATCAACCTGACGAAGGCCCAGAGAAAGACATAACTTCTTCATTGATTAGCTCTGCACAGCAAGTGACGTTGGTGAACGGTAAAACAGTGCCAACCGAGCGCGCTTTGAATTTGCATGGTCGGGTTTATGCTTGGCCAGGAGATTCTCCCAAACAGGCAAGCGCCGTGTAGTGGCGATTAGTGCAAATCACATGTATCCGTCTCGGACTATACCTTTACGTGTTTTCGCAAACGACTTGGATTGCCTGCTTCAGCGCCGGGTGGGAGGGTTTGCGGCGAGATTGTGAGGCCATGAGCGCCAAGTGGTGCGGTGTGAGAGTCGGCGGCGATGAAGTAAACACGGCGACTCGTATGCTGAGTGCCGATGGCTTGGCGCTGAGGATCACCCGTTCGCCTAGCGCATTACCCCGTACCTGCCCGCTGGAGGTTCGCAGTTCACGTCCTCAATAGGACTTGCGAGACCAGATTGCGTTGCCTATGACTCTTTGCGACTCGAAAGCCGGCTGGAACCCTCCTTCCGTCGAGATTCTGCGAGGCGAAAACGCCGGTGCCTGCAGCTGGCCTTTTCACGTCGAGAGGCGGCGCACGGAACCTCGCATTTCCTCGCTCCTTTTGGGATTAGCGTCGAAATGCGATGGAACACGCGCTTGCCATCGTTTCCATTTGCTGATTTCCTGGCAGGGCAGAGGATATAAGGGAGCTGCATGCGAATGAGCCGGCTCTCAAACGCGAGCTCCACCCCTCTGCTCTTGTCGACCCGCCGTGGCGAGCTTACTACCCCTTCCGGGCATCGTCGCGAAGTCAATTGGCTGCCGTATCTCGTATTCTCCTTCCAAGCATTGTAACGCGCAACTTCCCCAGGCATCAGCAATTTGTCCCTCAACTTTGTCCGGCGCTCATGGGTTCGCTTCACTGACACACTCTGACAACCTCTCTATCTGCGTCTTGATTTACTCACGATGAGTGTCGAAAAAGATGCCCATTTGCCATCTCCTTCTGCGGCGATTGCGCAGAATCCCGCAGAGCAGATCCAGCTAGTCGAGGAGGCAGCAGTGGACATAGATAAATCACAAGACGTTGTTGTGGACGATGGCGAGGATGGCCTGACTAAAAAGAAGAAAGCTGATGCTGGACTGGGCAACTATTTTGTAAGTCGCGTACCAAGCACTAGGCTTCGTCTCACTCATGCTCTCAGCGAGTATTCACGTATGGCACGAAGCTGGACGCATTGTTTATCGCCCTTTGTGTTCTCACATCGATCGGCGCAGGAATAACAATGCCTTTGATGAACATAGTTTTTGGCCAGCTCGTTGGTCATTTTACAGACTACTTTCTCCCCAATTCGACAGTGACCAAAGAGGAATTCATGTCAGAAGTCAACAAGCAGGCCCTGTACATTGTCTATCTCTTCATAGCCAAATTCGGCATGTCCTACATTTCGATGTTCACAATACGGATCAGTGGACTTCGAATGAGTGCTGCGCTTCGATTAGCTTACCTGAGGGCGACATTTGCGCAACCCGTAAGCGTCATTGACACTGTAAGTTGACCCCAGATCGATTGCAGGGAATACACACTCACCATTCATGACGTTCCATAGATCTCACCTGGTAAAGTTTCGACGCGCATCACCACCTCATCGAACACGATTCAACTCGGTATCTCGCAACAACTCGCTCTGCTCTTCCAATCTCTCGCTTTCACAATCGGTCTATATGTGGTTGCGTTCGTCAAAGGACCGCTTCTCACTCTTATCGCTAGCATCTCGCTACCATTCATCTTCATCACGTACGGAATCATAGTTCCACCGCTGATGAAAGAAGCCAAGGCTACAGAGGCGATCCTCGAGAAGGCATCTGCGGTCGCATACGAGATATTCTCTTCGATCCGCATCGTGGCAGCATTCGGCGCACAGGCAAAACTAGCTAAACAACACGAAGTGCTCTTGGACAATGCGAAAAAGCAGGGCAGAAAAGTAGCTCCTTGGATGGGCCTAGTGATGGCTCCTTCCATGATGGCGATGTACGGCACCTTCGGACTAACCTTTTGGTTTGGAGTGCGACAGTACGAGCACGGACATACTTCAAACATCGGAGACATCGTCGTGTAAGTGGCTTTATCCTTGCGTTTCAAGCTGGGAAGTGATCATGGCTCGTGTCATCTCTTCGGCCGCTACCGACTTCTTCGACTGTGCTAATCCACACAGGGTCCTCTTCTCTGTAATGACGGCGGTCCTGCTGATTGGGCGCGTAGCAGGCCCATTCATAGCCATAACCAAAGCTGCGACGGCTGCCTCCGAGATCTTCGCCACTATCGATTTCCCAGTCCCCGATATTTCTGGCCTGAAAGAACCAGAGATATCCTCTGAGCAATCCATTTCGTTTGAAAATGTTGCCTTCTCGTATCCGAGCCGTCCGAACGTGCAGATCCTCGATGGTCTCAACGCTACATTTGAAGCTGGGAAGCTCACAGCTATTGTTGGTCCTTCTGGTTCCGGAAAGAGCACTATTGTCGGTCTCATACAACGGTGGTACGACCTATCAGGTACGGTTGCTAAGCAGGTGACCAAAGACAAGACCGAGGATTCCGCACCGGCGGATCTGGTTGGACAAGAACCCATTCAGGATGAGAAAACGAAGAAGAAGAAGAAGGGGTGGAGGAAAGGCAAGAACAAGGACAAGAAGTTGGTCAAGTCGGGCGAGAAAGAAGAGGAAGTCAACCTCGGTGAGTCACGCTCCGTTGGGAGCTTTGCAAGCAGTTCGCTTACTATGAACGTCTTCAGGGCCCAATACATGTACAGGTACCGTGCGTATTGGTAACATAGACCTTCTCCAGGTTGATCTCAAATGGTGGCGCTCCCAGATTGGGCTTGTGCAACAGGAGCCATTCCTATTCAACGACACCCTCTTTAACAACGTCGCATTTGGTCTCTGTGGAACGAAATGGCAAGACTTGACGAAAGAAGAAAAAATGAAGATGGTCAAGGAAGCTTGCAAAGAGGCTTACGCAGATGAATTTATAGACAGACTGCCGCAAGGCTATGACACCATGGTGGGCGAGAGTGGCATCAAGCTATCCGGTAAGTTCTCCAAGGATTGACTGTGTGCAAAACACTTACGCTAATCGCATGAAGGTGGACAACGACAACGAATCGCGATCGCTAGAAGTATCGTCAAGCAGCCGCCCATCCTGATTCTCGACGAAGCCACCAGTGCGATCGATGTTCGTACCGAGCGGATCGTGCAGGATGCCCTGGACCGTGTCTCGAAGAATCGAACGACCATTGTCATCGCGCATCGTCTGTCAACTATCAAGCGCGCTGATAAGATTATAGTGATGCGACAAGGAAAACTCGTTGAGCAGGGTAGCCACGATGAACTCGTTAAGATTGAAGACGGCGTCTATCATAGTCTCGTCTACGCTCAGAACCTTGCTATGGAAGCAGATGAAGAGCTTGCAGATGCACCGCTGCGAAAATCGAAGACCGCTGAGACCGAAAAATCCGACATCGTGGAAACAGAAGAAGATCGTCCAGCATCAAAAGATGAGCCGGAGTGGACTGACAAGAGTTTCATGAGTACCGGTGGGCGTATGATATTGGAACAACGTCACCACACTGTCCTATATTTGCTCGCCTTCGTGGGTATCCTCGGCGCTGGAGCTGTGTATCCCATACAGGCATACGTCTTTGCCAATGTTGTTCAAGTCTTCACCTTGAGTGGTCAATCTTTTGTGCAGAAGGGTTATTTCTGGGCCGGCATGTTCGGCATCGAAGCTGCTGGCGTCGGGATTGCGTACTTCGCTATCGGCTTTTGCACTCACATGATTTCCATCGCCATTACCCGTCACTACAGACAAGAGTATCTCCTCAACTTGATAAGGCAGCGCATACCGTTCTTCGATCGCGAAGGTCATTCGGCGGGAACATTGACGTCCAGAGTAAGCGGTGACGCAACACAGCTCCAGCAACTCATGAGCACTGAGATGTCGATGGCGGCCATAGCTGTGGTCAACCTGGTTGGTTCCACAATCATCGCCTTCGTGTACGGATGGAAACTATCTCTTGTTGGCCTCTTCGCCGCGCTACCTCCGATTCTCGCTGCGGGATACCTCCGCCTCAGCATCGAACAAAAGTTCGAAAAGACCAATGCTGCTGTATTCGAAGAGAGCTCGCAGTTTGGGACTGAGGCTGTGGGGGCGTTTAGGACAGTTCTTTCATTGATCATGGAAGACATGATCGGCAATAGATACGAGACGCTGCTACGGTACCACGTGAAGAAGGCTTTCAGCGATGCGAGGCTCGGAACAGTTGTCTTTGCCGCTTCGGACAGTGTTGAGCTAGGATGCATGGCATTGTCCTTCTGGTAAGTCTTTAGCATTCTTTGACATATGCACAACACTTCGATAGATCGTCGCTGAGTCTCACAGGTATGGTGGAACCCTGCTAGCCTCCAGAGAGTACGAGGTCACCGACTTCTTCGTAATTTACATGTCCATCGTCCAAGGCGCCGTCGCGGCAGGAATGTGGTTCTCCTTCGCGCCAAGTATGTCTTCTATCCACAAGAACCTGATCTTCCAAGCTTATAGCGCTTACAGACATCGCCCAAGCCACCAGCGCTGCAAATCGAATCCTCAGTATGCGCCCCGCGCGCGATGCCCCACCTCCGACCTACGCACCCATAGAGCCTTCTCCCTCCGGCGTTGCCATCGACTTCCGCTCCGTCCAATTCACCTATCAATTGCGTCCCACTCCCGTCCTCAATAACCTCAACATCTCCATCCAGCCTGGCCAATTTGCTGCTCTAGTCGGCGCATCAGGATGCGGCAAATCGACCACCATCTCCCTCCTCGAGCGCTTCTATGACGCCACGTCGGGAAAAGTAGAATATAATGGGCAAGATATCACAACTCTGGATCCGGACGAGTATCGCCAAAACATTAGTCTCGTGAGCCAGGAGCCGACGCTGTATGAGGGCACGATCAGGGAGAATGTGGCGCTAAGCGTGGACGACGCGACGGATGAGGATATTCAGGCTGCTTGTGCGGATGCCCAGATCCATGAGTTCATCACGTCGTTGCCGGATGGGTATGCGACACGGCTTGGGCCGAAGGGTATGTCGCTCTCTGGTGGCCAGAAGCAGCGTCTGTCGCTCGCACGTGCCCTCTTACGCCGTCCCAAACTCTTGTTACTCGACGAAGCGACGAGTTCGTTGGACAGTGAGAGCGAGAAGCTGGTTCAGGAGGCGATTGAGCGAGCCGCAGGCGAGGGCGGGCGCACAGTCATCGCGGTCGCGCATCGTCTGGCGACAATCCAGAACGCGGATGTGATCTTCGTTCTGGGAAGTGGGAAGGTGCTCGAGAAGGGGGATCACCAGGCTTTGTTGAGAAAGAGGGGCGTATACTACCAGATGGTCAGTAACACCCGCCGAACATATTCGCACAATTTGCTAACTTGTAATACAGTGTCAAGCGCAAGCGCTCGATCGATAGTATCCCTCTGTGCCAGGGCACTTACGTCTATATGGTTGTAATTTATCTTCTCACTTCTACTGTTCTTTGACACCTTTAATGGAAGAGTCAGACGTCTTCATCCCGTGCCATGCATAGGTCTACGCACGTACATATTGTAATAGCCACAAGCCATTAAACTCTATCCACGAACGCATCAGCGTGAAGCTGATAAATGATCATTGTAGCTTGCTCCTCTCGCAACCGTCTCCTACAAGTATTTCATGATCACCTTTCCCAGTAATCAAATACTCCACCCCATCCACTGCGTCATCGTCTCCACACCGATAAACGCAAACCACTACCTCATACCCCAACCTGCTCCTCACCTCAACCTTCCCCTTGACCGCCCCATCCTCCCACTCAAACCCAACCTCGAAACCAGCTCTCGCCTTAATTCCTCTCACTGTCCCTGCAGACCATTCCTCCGGACATGCAGGCAGAATCCTAATCACCCTAACTTCTCTCCCATCCCTCTCCACCACCTCATGCGACTGCACCAGGCACTCCAAAATCCCCGCGCAGCCTCCCCAATTGCCGTCCAGCTGTACAGGCGGATGGCTATCCATCATATTCGGTACCGTGCTGTCGCGCAGCAGCGCCCGGATATTCTCAAGACACTGCGCGGGCTTGCGGAGCCGCGCGAAGAAGCAGATGAGCCAGGCCCGGCTCCAGCCCGTGTGCCCGCCGCCGTGGGCGAGACGGCGCTCTAGAGTTGCTAGTGCGGCAGCAGCCAGGCGGGGTGTGGAGGCGGCGGCTATGCTCGATCCGGGGTAGAGGGCGTAAAGGTGCGAGATGTGGCGGTGGCCGGGCTCGGAGTCGGCGTAGGGGGCTCGGCCCCATTCTTGGATTGTGCCGTACGTGGGGTGTATAAGTGGTGGTGGGAGCTTGGGAAGGGCGTCACGGACTTTTCGGGTGAGATGCTGGAGGATTTGCGTTGCAAACATGGGCCCCTCGCGGCGTTGCAGTCTCTCGAGGCTGTTGAGGAAGCCGGTGAATACGTCTCTGACAATAGCCATGTCCATTGTCGAGCCCTCGCAGAAAATGCCTTTGCTGCCTTGCGCATCCACAAAGGTGTTCTCAGGCGAAAGCGAAGGACTCGTCACCAGCCACTCGTCGCTCTCGTCTTCGATCAGGAAGTCTAGTAGAAACTCCACACAGCCTTGCAGCACGGGAAACATCCACGCCAAGAACTCGATATCCTCGTCGAAAATGAAGTGTTCCCAAATATGTACGCACAGCCATGCTCCTCCAAGCGGCCACAACGTCGCCGGCATCCATTCATCTTGCGGCGCCGTGTCTGCCCAGATGTCCGTATTGTGGTGACAGCACCAGCCGCCGCAGCCGTACATGTCCCTCGCTGTATCCTTTCCGCTGATCGCAAGACGATGTAGGAGCGTGAATAGTGGCATGTGGCATTCTGAGAGGTTGCCCGTGTTGACAGGCCAGTAGTTCATCTGGAGGTTGATGTTGATGGTGTACTTTGCGCCCCAGGGCGGGGAGAAGTAGGGGTTCCATATTCCTTGAAGAGTTGAAGGGAGCGCGCGGTCAGTGTTGCGGCTGCTGGAAAGTAGAAGGTAGCGGCCGTAGGCCTGGTAGAGAGCGATGATGCCCATGTCGTTAGGATCCTTGAGGCGTTTGGGGGTGGGCATCTCATTGCTGATGTCGGATTTCGGCCTACATTCGTAATTAGACTCTCATCATCATTGTTCGAGTGTCGTCATGCGACTTACAGCAATTGAAAGAACTGCCTGCGGTAAATACCTTGCCAGTCTCTTCGGTGCCGGTCCCACAATAGCTCAGGATGATGTCGGAATGCTAAAGCGACCCTTTGTATAGCGGCCTCTTCCAGATCGATCTTTGGTTCATACGATGTCGACGCTCCAATGACAATAAGTGCGTCTGTAGACGCGACTTCTAGCGAGGCTCCAACAACATCGACTGTTCCTGCCGCATCCCAGCACTGCACACCTGCCGCCATACATAATCTGTTGCTGTTATGCCCGCCAGGCGTGGCATGCAAGATTATACTCTTATCTCGTACAGCAGTCGAGTCAAGGAACTCGTTTGTCTCGTACCATTTGTCGCTCATGCGCGACAAGTTCACAGAGAACCGCACTGGCTGTTCGGCCGTTATGTGAATTGCGATGACTGAGTCCGGGAAGCTCGCAATGTACCTCCTTCTGACGTGGCTCCCACCAACCGTATACTCCACTTTGACCTCCGCATTCTCCAAGTCCAACGTTCTCTCATAATCCCCGAACTCTTCTTCGTGTTCAAACTCAAGATAGCACTGACCCAACGGTTCACAATGTCTTGCGCTTCTCGGCCTCGCAAGGAATCTCTTCCTCGCCAACTTCTCAGCCTCAGTATGCTCGCGCTTGCGAATGAGCTCCCGGAGTTGGGCAAGGTATGCGGCGGATTTGGGCGTCCGGGCTTGAGGGCCGCCGTACCACACGCTTTCCTCGTTTAGGCGAAGCGTCTCGGTGTGCACTCCGCCGTACACCATCGCCCCGAGACGCCCGTTGCCAATGGGGAGGGCGGACTCCCAGTCGGATTTGTGTGCGGGGGAGGGGTAGCGCAGCATTTTCTGTCTAGGGGTGAAGATTATCCTAGGTCGAGTACAACAGATACGAACAAGATGGTACTACGGTACACAAAACATGTGCTACCTGAACGAAGATCGTGTTTCGATCATGGACAGCTTGACCAAATTGGCATGCACTGATGTTCCAAGAAAGCTGATGTATTTCCGGGATGCCACGAGAACATACGCCGGGAATATGGGGAACTGGGGGATGTGCGAGCGGGGCGTGACCCAAGCGGTCCTTCGACGATCGGCTCGACCACGAAGATCCAAAGAAGCTTTAGCTGGGGGCCTCGAACTGCAACGGAAAAATTAGAACCGAGATAGAAGAGGGGCAGGAGATATCCAGTGGATGGAATAATTGGGGCGTGGCTCAAGTTGCATGGGGAATATGGTTGTTCACCTGCGGGATAGACGCGCGATCAACAGGGCACGCGAGTCGTGCATTCGACCACTGAGATAGAAGCTTCAGTGGGCGTTGTGAAAGGCTTCGAGAGTCTTAATTCTGGGCACAGTCGCCTTCTTGCTTCCACTGAAGCTTCTCATTGCTTTCTCTGACCTTGGGCGTACAACAGAGAACCCTAGTTACAGTGCTACATCGAAATGGCAGAACCAGAACAAATCCGTTCCTTCGGCCATGACCCAGCCGTCCACGCCAAAGCCGACGTCCACGTCGAAGAAGTCGTCGTTCAGCGCATTTCCGAAGAAAACCTGCAGAAGGAATCCGCCAAAGCCCTGAAGTTCTGGTCCAACACTGGTCTACGAATCATCCTCATCATGTTTATCCAGCTGTGCAACCAGAGCGGTTATGGTGTTGACTGGGCGGTCATTGGTGGTTTGAATGCTTTCGAATCATGGCATGACTACTTCGGCTTTGGCACAGCGGGAAGCACCTTCGCGACGCTGAATGCGCTAATGCGTATCGGTACCATCGCGGGCAGTCCGTTTCTGGCTTTGAGCGATGTCATCGGCAGAAGAGGTACTATGTTTGTTGGCAATGCGTTGACGATTCTGGCTGCGTTGTTGCAGGGTCTGGCCACTGGTATGCCCATGTTTATGGCTGGGAGGTTCCTCTTGGGCTTTGGATCCACCCTTGTCGCGAGTTGCAGTCCGCAGTACATGGCTGAGGTGCGTTTGAATTCTTGCCTCCTATTCGAAACCATGTCAAGCTCATAACGCCTCGCAGATCGCGCCTGTCCACCTGCGTGGACGTCTGGTCGGTATCATGGGCGCAACGTTTCACATTGGCTCCATCATCATGGACGCCGCACTCATCGGCTTCAGCCAGATGCCCGGAAACAAAGCGTGGCGTATTCCGCTTCTCCTCGAAGCCATCTTCCCTGCCATTGTCGTCGTCCTGATCTATTTCACAATTCCGGAGTCGCCACGTTACCTCGTGAAGAAAGGCAAGATCCAAGAGGCGAAGAAAGTGATTGCCAAGTACCAGACGACCTCCCAGTCAACCGACGAGCCGATTGTGGGCATGGTCATCGCTCAGATCGAAGAGTCTCTTGAGAGTACGCGCACGGGCTTCAAGCAGAGCTGGAACTTTGCCGTGTTCTTCACGAAAGTCGTCCGCTACCGCCTCTTGGTCTTGATTCTATACAGCGCCTTCCAATCCTGGAACGGCGGCGGCATCGTCTCGTACTGCAAGTCTACCTTTAGCTGATCCATTCCATCCCAACCCTCGCTAACGTGCCCAGATCTTACCCCCGCCCTAGAAACTATCGGCATCCACGATGAAATCCCTCAGCTCGGCATCAATCTCGGCCTCGTAATCACCTACACTGTCTTCACGCTGCTCGGTTCCTGGATCATCGACTTCTGGAAGCGCCGCACACTCATCTTCTCCGGCCTCATCACCATCATTGCCATGCAGACCTGTGCCATTATCACTTCCTGGCGCTATAACGTGTCTCCCTCTAAGACGACCGCTGGTCTCACCATCCTCTGGATGTTCATGTTTCAGTGCTTCAGCGCGACGTTCATAGCCACCATGCACAACCTCTACCCCGTGGAGGTGCTTTCGCTGAATCTGCGATCCAAGGGGATGGGACTTTACGGGCTGATACAGGGCGCGTGCGGTGTAGTAGAAGCATATGGCATCAGCATTGGCATTCAGAAGGTAGGGTACAAGATCTGGGTGGTGTACATTGCGTACAACACCATTCAGCTTGGGCTGTCGTACTTTATCTTCCCTGAGACTGCGAATCTCAGCTTGGAGGAGATTGACAGTATCTTCGAGACTCCGGGTATTCAGCCTGTCAAGATGAGCTTGTAAGTGGCAGAGATGAACGAACAGATGTGGATTTCGCTGACTTTCTCCAGGTTGATCCAGAAGGGGAAGGAAGAGCAAGCGAAGATGGATCGCGAGGCGCGGGAGGGAAATGAGCATGGTGTCGTCGAGGAAGTGCCTCGAACGTAGTTGGCGGATTAGTCTGAACTAGACGACGAAAGTAAGGGGGATTTGGAGAATGGACAATGCGGCAAACGTGATTTTAGAGGGTGTTCGAGTATGGCACGGAGACATCAGGTTGAAAGCTAGCTTCCTGCCTATCAGCGAGCAATCAGATGCTCAAAGAACTCCCGATTGAACGCCGCGCTCCGCTTCGGATACCTCTTTTTCTCCTCACTCTCAAAATCTACCCACGTCACCCCAAACCGATCGGTATACCCCTTCGCCCACTCCCAATTATCCAGCAATGTCCACCCAAAATACGACCTGATGTCGATCCCCTCCGTGACAGCTTTGGCCACCTCGCCCACATAAGCGCGGTAGAACTCGATCCGGTGCACATCGTTCAGCACATCCCCCGCCGGCGGCGCAGGAACATGTTCCCCCTTCGCGGTAGTGCCGTTTTCCGTTATGTAGATAGGGACTCGGTACCTGTCCCACACCCAGTGCAGCAGCTTCGCGAAACCCCACGGCGATGTCCGCAACCACTCGGTATCAGACTCGGCGCCGCGGCTCACGCCCTCGCTGTTGATGTCCGACCACGCGAGATTGCCCTTATGATCTTCGGGCGGTATCGGCTGTCCCGGAGGCACCTTATCCCTCACGAAAAACGCAGTGTACGTATTCATGCCGTAAAAGTCGGAGCTTCCCTTCACCGTCTGCTTCTCTGCGTCTGTGAAGGTGGGCAGGCGGGACCCGAGCTGCGCGCGCATCGAGGCGGGGTAGTCACCGCTGCCGTGGACGGGGTCCGCGAACCAAGCGATTTCGAACTCGAGTGCACGCTGCGCGGCGGCGATGTCGGCGGGGGAGGTGGCGTCGTAGGGCGCGGACCAGTTCCCCGAGAGCGTGATACCGATTGTGCCGTGCTGCGTGTGCGCGAACTCTTCCTTGTACATACGATAGACTTGTGCGTGGGAGAGGAGTTGCGTGTGGCCGACCTGTGCATCTCTCTTTTAGCTGGAGTCCAGTGCGAACCTCGACGTCGTCCAGACAAATGCGCTTTGAGGCGTGTGTCTGTCTTTGGGGCGTAATGGAAGGGGACGTACAATCCACGGCTCCGTGCTCGTATCCCCCTCGCTGTACTTCTCCCGATCGCTGCTCCTATTCGGTGCGTGAGCGCCCCCAGCATACCCTGCCAGCGCATACACCCCCGGCTCGTTATACGTGATCCAGTGCTTCACCTTTCCTCCAAACGTCTCAAAGCACACCCTTGCATACCGCACAAAATCAGGAACATATTTCTCAGCATCTAGCATGCTCTTGTACCGATCTTCCAGCGCCTGCGGGACATCCCAGTGGAAGAGGGTGACGAAAGGCGTGATATCGTGCGCGAGAAGCTCGTCGATCAGTTCCGAATAGAACTTTATTCCCGCTTCGTTGACTGGATCATCTTTGCCTCCCAGGGGTATTATTCTGCTCCAGGAGAGACTAAAGCGGTACGCGTTGACGCCGTAGCTCTTCATGAGCTTGACGTCTTCGCGGAAGAAGTCGTACGAGCGGGTTGCATCGTCGGCGGTGGAGGCGTCGATGACGCGGCCGGGCGTGTGTGCGAGGATGTCCCACGTGGAGGGGCCTTTGCCGTCGGCGTTCCAGGCGCCTTCGATTTGGGGGGCGGCGGTTGCGTAGCTGGCGGTGGATCAGCCGTGGCTTCTTTCAGGGAGGAGGGACGCAGTGTCGAGGGCAGGAGACGTCGAAAGTTGGGAAAGTCGGAGCTCCAAACAGACCCGATGTTCGGGATGGAGGTCCCTGCGTCGACATATTGCAGCTCTAGTACAGGGGAAATTGGCCATAGCAAGTACCTACAACTTGCGAAGGCGAAGCTGTTCAGGCACGAAGTAGGTGATGTACGTACCCCCAGAAGAAGTCCTTCCGCAGCGAGCCTTTCAGTCCAGCTTCAGGAGAGTTGTCGAAGTCGAATTCTGCCATAGTCACAGCTTGTAAGAAACCTCGAGAACAAAGATCCGTCCCTCAAGCCATGCTCTTCAAGATGGTACAAACATGCCATTGCCAAAGCTCGCTTAGCGCCGAGTACTGCACTGGGATGGGCGGATCTGCAGCATGCATGCATCCCGGGAGAATTACGACCGAGAGAAGCGAGGATTGGTGGCACGAAGCATCTTCTCCACGAATAAAGAGTAGGATGAATATTTGTGTTGTCGTACTAGTTGCTTTGTCACATTTCGAAAAGTCAGACACGGGCCGGTGAGGCGTCACCTCAAGCTCGCAAAGGGAGAGTGGGGGCCGCTAAGGCGCGGATAGTGAATCAGCGCTGGGGGACGGATGTGTCAGCGTCTTATGACTTTGGGGCGGGATAGTTTTGGGGTATGGGACAATGCAAGAGACAGTTGGATTGCTCGTGGTGGATCATGTCCTATTATCTAGGCATTGAACCTGGTATAGTCCGGAACACTGCTCGTCTGAGACTCGGGTTGTGACTTGGTCTCTGGTTTGGCGTCCCTAGGCAGCGCCGCCGAAGTATCATTTATGCCACTGTTGTCGTCCTTCTGCACAGCAGCTTCAGTCTTCGTTTCAGTGCTGATGGGTGTCGTTGCCATCTCCCCCTGCAACGCCTCGAGCGCACTCTGCGCACTCTGCTGTTTCTTAGACGCCGAATCTGGATCACCCTTCCGGTTCCCCTCTATCGCATCAAACCCATCCCGAACGTTTTCGTCCTCGCTAAGTTTCTTCTTCCTCTCGCCGCCCTCTTCGAAATGCCTGAAAACCAGCCTTTGCAAAGTCGCAAGACGGGCTTCCACCCGATATTCAGCCGTCTTGTACCAATTCAACAGCGCAACACACCTCGCATCGCGTGCTTTTAGCACACGTTCAATAAGGTCCTCGTGTGTTCCGCGTCTCGGGAGCATGCCTTCGCTCCTCATCTCTTCAAAGTAGCTGATGGCATCGTCGATGTCACCTGCGTGGAGACACGTTAAGATCAGTCGGTCGTACGTTATGCGGTCAGGTTGTATGTCGAGCTCGACCATCTCGTTGGCCAGGTACATGGCGAGCTCTTTACGGCCGCTGCGGTAGCAGCCGCGGAAGAGCTCGTTGAAGGTCGCAGTTGTGGGACCGGCTACTGCGACGGTTTTTAGTGCCTTGTAGAACTCGATCGCTTCCTGCAGGTTGCCGAGCCTGATGGAGGCTGCTATGCAGACGTTTACCGCAGCGGTGGGAATCTTCCGACCCGAGCGCTCTAGGTCTTGCAGCTGCATGAACGCGTTCATTGGTCGTTCTTTGTCTCTGCTCAGATATGCGAACAAGGGATGCAATTGCTCTTCGGTGACCTTGAGGCTCGATTCCTGCATGATGAGGACGACACTCAGCGCCGCGGGAAGATCCATTACTACAAGGTAACACTGTATCAGTGCCTCGTAGTGGTGGTGGTTAAACACGGCATTGCGCTCAGCGAGCACGCGGAAGACATCTGTAGCGAGCTTGACATCGCCTGCGCGGGCGGCAACTGAGAGAACATTGAGGCACGTCCCTGTAGTTGGCTTGAGATAGCCGGTTATGACGTGGGAATACCATATCATGCTCGCAGCCTCGGGCTGTAGTTCGTCAGCCAGGAATCCGCCAGACTCCCCACAACAGAATCAACTCACAATTTGTCTCTTGCCAGCCACATCGAGAAGCTGCGACCACAAAATGCCACTCAAACCGGAATCGACAGTATTGGACGTCTTCCGTTTGAGGCTCAACACATGGAACGCCTCTTCCACCTCGCCAAACTCGAGCAACATCCATATCGCTTTATCCCATAACCAAGCGTCAACCCTTGTACCTTCATTGAGCATATTCTCCAGACGTTCCAGCGCCATCTCAAAGCATCGTTCTCTTAACAGCCCTGCAATGATATAACACTGCGCCGTGGGCGTCGGGGTCCACCATCTTTCCTTCATGTAGTTCAAGATGTCCTCGCGCAAGAAGGAATCGGGGTGTACGGCGAGAGCCTCGAGGGCACATTCGCAGGCGCGCGGGCCCGGTTCGATGCCTGCAGCCGCCATATCTTCCAGGGTTTTGCGTATCTTCCCTGCTGTACCCCATTCCGGCGAGACGTACGAGTGCAGCAGAGCCGTGTACATGGGTAGGTTCGGTCGCTCCCGCCTGTCCTTGACCAGGATTCTAAGCATGTTCATGACTTCTTGATGGAGCCCCTTCGCGGCATCGATGCGCAGCCGATCGTAGAGTTCCTCGTTGGAGAAGTTTACAAAATCGGTAGCACGGTGTTTGTTCTCCTTTCGGCCGGCGCCTGGACGACGACGAATGCCCCCATCTGGCACGCTGTATACGGTCGGAGGAAGGGATGCATTCGGTATGGCAGCAGCGGCTGAATTATACGTGCGCGAAGGTTGCTGTGATGGACTGGAGCAAAGTGAAGGTCGCGGAGAGATCTTCGCGGCGCCAAGGAGACCACTTTTCCGTTGGATGGGAACCTGAGTCCATCTCGGACAGAGAGTTCGCCATAGTGCGTCGTTCACGAAGGGTCGGGGCGGCATTGACGGCGTTGATGTGGTATTCCAGGTCGTGAGGCTCAAAAGTTGTCGCGAACTGCGCACCTCGGCCGCTAACCCTGTTGGGTAAGAGCGACCAGACACAGGAAATCGAGTCTATAGCCTCACGCAGGATGTGAGAGGGAAGCTTGGGGTAGCTCGATTGACTATGAGAGTCTACGATCTTGATCTGATACTGAATCACCGGTGTTGACTTTCCCACGAGAGAGAAAGTTGCAATATCTGAGTATGTTAGGTTGTAAGTACTCGAGCGGTGGACACAACTTGAGCAATTGTAAACAACATTTTTTACTAGTTTACAGGCACATGACAAGCTATACAACAAATACATTGGCCGACAGGGTATCTATCCAGCCCCAAAACGCTATACACCGCCCTATGCACCCGAAATGTCCAATCCAGTACATGCAACGCCCGAAAGTAGTTAGCCAACCCAGCATCTGCCTGCATACAACCTCACTCTTTATTTTGTGGCCAAAACCCACGCTCCATCTCATGCGGAATTCCCACTAGGAAAGACCTCCGCCAATGCGTCTCCCTCTTCAGGACTAAGCCCGTCGTCCAGGATATCATGCGCCATGTCCATAACCTCCTGCTCGATCCCTGCCTCGAGCACTAGTCCTTCCGAAAACGCGAGCCGCGTAAGACTAACATAGTACGCGTGAAGGCCACCCAACGTCTCATTGAGTTTGCTCTTGATATTGAAGCCTGGGTTGCACGTCGTCAAGTGGTTGAGCAGCTTCATCGTCGTGTTCACGGTGGCGATCTTTTCCGGCTGGGTGGGTGACAGAGGACGCGCGTACAGCGCGGACACGGCGTGGTTGAGATACTTGATCAGGCGGCCTATGCAGAGGCCGTGGCTGATGAGAACTGCAGAGCCGTATTCGGGAATGGAGAATTGTGTCAACACATCCAGGATCTTGAGCCGGACGATCCAAATCTGAGATTCTTGGACTGGTTGCGCGGGCTCGGCTGATTTGGGATTCGGTATGGGCTCGATGGACTCAGAAAAGAGGTTGGTGAGGCGTGCGAGGAGGTTGCTTTCGCCGCCTCTTTGCGTTTCGGGTTCGGAGGCGATGATGGGACCGAGAGAAGCAGGAAGCGCGGACGTGGAAAGAGTGCGGAGAAGGATGAGCATGTGTGGGATGGGTTGCTCTTTTTGGAGCATCAGGAGGACCCAATCGATGGGCATGTCGCGCCAAAATTGTGCCAGCGGTTCCGGCGAAGGACAGGACAAGCAGCAAGTGGCCAGCAAATAGAGTAGGTCCAGGCAGCTCTGAACATTGATTTCGTCCACGGTATTCTGGTATGCGGACGAGAACAGGAAGGCGGTCTTCTTCTCGTTTCGGTTGCGAGCTTCGTAAATAGGGATGGCCACGAGTTTGACAGACTCGACGATCAACGGAATGATGTCTTGCATGACTGCGACGGCTGTCTTTGCCGGCTCGCACGCTAGCACAAATTGCAAAGCATCGAGAATGAGGTATATTGGAGCATAGTAGCTCTCACGCAAACATTGCATCCATAATTTGTTGAAGATACCGCAAAGTCGGATCGCAAGTTCGCGGGCGTTGTGAGACGGGGCGGAAGCAGAGAAGGAGTCGTATACAACAGACGAGAGCTTCTTCATGGGATCAGAAGGATATGCGTGCTGCGTGAGTGCCTCCAGTATGCGGTCATCGCCCTTGGAGCAGCGGTGCGACAGAAGACGATGGAGCAGAGCGTACCGCTGATCATGCCTCCACAAGTTGCGTAGCAGGTTGATGTCAAGTTGGGCTTCGTTGATGGAGGATGGGTCAGGTGCTTTGGGCTGCGTCCTCGGCTCACTCAGCTCCAGTATGGGGACGGGGCTATCATTGGTGATTTGGCGCTTCCTCTTGCTCGCCTGCTTGGGAGTCGCGGCCTTGGGCTTGTCCCGCCTCTTGCTGGGCGACACCATGACCACATCGTCGTCGTCAAAGCCATCGCCGAGGGGAAGGTTCTTTTGACGCTTGCTGGGAGTGCCTGCCGGGCTGAGTGCAACGGGCGCAGCGGGCTTGGGACGGGATGGCACGACGCGCCGCGGCCTGCGCATGTGCTCGTCGACACGACTGTGCTCGTCGAAAGCGCTGTTCGTCTTGGCCTGCTCGAGTTGGCGCAACAGAGCGTCTCTCTCGGCCGCGATCTTGCCTGCTGCGTCTCTGTGCTCTTGCTGCTGCTGGGCGAGGCGCTGCTCGGCCTGGCGGGTGGCATGCTCGGTGCGGCGGCGCAGGTTGTCGACCTCGCCCGTCTTGTGGATGACGTCGGCGGATGCTGCGTCGAGGTTCTGGTTCAGGCGCCGTTTTTCTTGCTCCAGCTGCAGCCGTCAGCTACAGGCAATGCCTCGATCGAGGAGCTTGCTGGGACCCACCTTCTTGATGCGCTCGAGGAGCTTCCCCACGTCGACCTGGGACTGCCGCGGCAGCTCGTCGACGTCGACGGCGCCGTCGTACTGCGCGCTGGCGCCATGGTCGGGCTGCGTAGGCTGGTAGGCCTCGGCATGGGTGTTGGGAAAGCGGGGTGCGCCTCTGTCGTCGTCGAGATTGACGACCTGGTCCTCGTCGCCGTCGTCGAAGCCGTAGTAGGCCGAGTCGTCCGCGGGGACCACGGCGTGGTGCTGCGGCTGGGTGGCGCGCAGGGCCGTCGTCTCGAGCTGCTGCAGCGTGTTGGCGGGCAGGTGGTCGAGGTCTGCGTCGGAGAAGTCGAAGTCGTCATCGTCCATGCTTCGTGCGGGCCGTGCCAGAGCTGCGCGAGCCTCGCCGCCAACATCCCAATTGCGCGAGGTGCTGCGCGCGCGCCGTCGCGTCGGCCGTTGGTGGCGGCCGTGGCCGAGCAGCGCGGCGGCACATGCGGCGCGCTGCAAGGCTGAGGCTAGCGTCGAGGGCCCAAAATCGGCGGAGGTGACGTCTGTGTTCCTGCCTGCACCACAAAAGCCTGCCAGCTCGTCCGCCGACAAGCAGCTGCCATCAGTCCCCCGCACCGCGCCCTGCGCAGACTCCCCCTCCGACGGCCTCCGCGACGCGCTGCACGGCACCCTCGCCTCGCACCCCTCGCGCACCGCCGCGCAGCCCACCCCAAACATGGCCAAGCCTCGCAAAGACGTCAAGTTCCAGCACCGGGGCAGCAACCCCAGCACCAAGGCACGTCGCCCGTCCATGAGCGTCTCTGAGCACTCGGAGACGGCCCATTCCGAGCCCAGCAGTCCCACGAGAAACGGCCATGCGGCCGCCAAAATCGACGAGGCCGTAAGCCCCCCTTCTCCCGCCACGCCCTGCCCGGAGCGCGGCTGCCAGGCAATGCTCCGCCCGAGGGAACAGCGTTGCTGCGCGGCAGAGAGCCCCCAGGTGCGACGAGCTTGGGCATGCCTGCTCCGAGCCCATGTGCGGCACCTCCGCAAGCTCCGGCGCAAACCCCTCTCCCCTCTCCCTCCCTCGTTGCCCCCGCTGACCATGCCCCAGCCCGAGCCCCCAGCGCAAACCGAGTACGAGAAGAAGATGCAGAACTTCTACACGCGCACCGTCTGGACCTTTGCCATGCTCGGTGGTTTCTTCTGGGCTCTCTTCGCCGGCCACATCTACATCATCATCCTCATCACGGCCCTCCAAATCATCTCCTTCAAGGAGGTCATTGCCATACATTCCGTGCCTAGTAAAGCCCGGAACCTGCGATTCACAAAGTCACTGAATTGGTACTTCTTGGGCACCACCATGTACTTCCTCTACGGAGAGAGTGTAATCTACTACTTCAAGCACATTCTGCTGGTCGATCGTATTCTGCTCCCCCTCGCGACCCACCACAGGTTCATCTCCTTTATGCTTTACATTATTGGTATGAATCTTCTTCCCATGAGACTCTGAACCGCGTGGCTGACTGTCCAGGCTTCATCTTCTTCGTGTCATCCTTGCAAAAAGGCCATTACAAGTTCCAGTTTAGCCAGTTTGCTTGGACTCACATGGCGCTGTTCCTCATCGTTGGGCAGGCTCACTTCATCATCAACAATGTCTTTGAAGGCTTCATCTGGTTTTTCATGCCCGTCGCGTTGGTTGTCACCAATGACATATTTGCCTACCTTTGCGGCATCACCTTTGGCCGCACACCTTTGATCAAGATCTCACCGAAGAAGACTTGGGAAGGTTTCCTCGGAGCATGGTTCTTCACTGTACTCTTGGGTATACTGATGACACACCTCATGGCACGATCCAAATACTTCATCTGCCCAGTCAACGTACGTACCTGCTTTTTGCACAATTCCTTCTGGTTAACAATTTCTAGGATCTCGGCGCGAACTTGTTCACAGGCTTGGAATGCACTGTGAATCCTGTCTTCACCCCCAAGACCTACGTGGTTCCCTTCATCCCACCAGGTCTTCCAGCGATCAGCAACACTTACGTCTTCAAACCTCTCTATCTTCACATCCTTGTCCTCGCCACGTTTGCGTCCTTGATCGCGCCTTTCGGCGGCTTCTTTGCTTCGGGCTTGAAGCGGACGTTCAAGATCAAAGATTTTGGCGACAGCATTCCCGGCCACGGTGGTGTCACAGACCGTATGGATTGTCAATTCATCATGGGCACAATCACATTCTTCTACTACTCCAGCTTCATTGCTGTCAACCACGCATCCGTCGGCAGTGTCTTGGAGGCGGCCATAACCGGTCTTACCCCCGAAGAGCAGGTCGAGGTTGTCAGAATACTGGGAAGAAGCCTAGTCGAGAAGGATATGCTTCCAACCCAGGTCAGTCGATCCCATTTTCGCGAGATGTTCAAAGCTGACGTGACTCAGATATTGCAATACCTCACCGCACCAGCAAAGAGATGAGACTTGCCTATGGCTTTTTAACCGGGTGTTTGTATATTGATATGATGGGAATGGCCGGACAGACATGGGTGCTATGTTCGGATAGTATGTAGTTTATAATCTGTTTGGCCGGGCTCAGGCGAGAGCGTGTGGATTGTTGCTTTCGTACGGTTTTTGGTGCATAACTTGAGCATTGCATTGCGCGGCGCATGCACGTAGGCATATCGGAATGAGAGGGGAACACATGAGCCACCATCAACATTTGTATTAAATTCTTCCTACGTGTGGAGATTGCCATCCAAGGTTGTTTGAATGCTCATGCAACGAATGGATATGAATGTTGTGCTTGAAGTAAATGTCGGTCGCGCCGGCATCGTCGCTAAGATTTTCAAGAGGCAGTCGTCGTCCAGGGCGAACGCGGAGGTTCCACCTGCAGCTGACCCAGCTTCACCATCCTTGCATCTAAATCGTGTCTATACGTCCAAAAGTTGATCGACAAGAAGAGTCACTGAGAGCGCGGCAAGAAAGAGGCAGCTGAGCTCGCCAACCATGGCATCCTATTGGTACAATAACGCCCCAAATCTGCAGCTCGGCACGTGGGCTGGGAAGGCTCGCGGGCTGAGCAATCTCAGCCGACTTCATGCACTCGAAGCCTTACAAGCTCACAAGCAGGCTGCAGCACACCCAATTACGTATATCTCTCCGCTCCTTGAAACACTCGGTCCCAATGCGACTGTTATCTACAAAGTCTTTGCAGCTAGAGCAGTTCAACGATGAAGAGCGGCTACCGCCTTACGCTATCCTCTCGCATACATGGGGAGAAGAGGAGGTCACCTTGGACGATCTCCTGCGCGAACATGTCCAGACCATGATAGGATATCGGAAAATCGAACAAACATGCAGAATCGCGGCACAAGACGGATTCGGATATGTATGGATCGACACGTGCTGCATCGACAAGAGCAGCAGTGCAGAATTATCAGAGGCCATAAATTCCATGTTCAGATGGTACGCGCTGTCCCAAAAATGTTATGCCTACCTTGAAGACCTCGTATGGCATGAAGGGCAGTCTAGCGGCGTCGGTTCCCATCAATATGGGAATGCGCATTCACTTCAACGCAGCCGCTGGTTCACAAGAGGATGGACACTCCAGGAGCTCATAGCGCCCTCCGAGGTCTACTTTTACGACAAGTACTGGACTTTGACCGGGACACGGACTGCCTTGGCCGATATTCTCGCGAAGATAACTTCCGTCGACCTCGAAGTGTTAGTGAACCTTGACCTCTATATCTCAAGGACGCAACATCTAAAAGTGTTTCTCCGGGAACGGTCCGTGGCGCAACGCATGTCGTGGGCTTCGAAGCGTAAAACAACCCGACCAGAGGACCTGGCCTACTGTCTGTTGGGTATATTTGACATTCACATGCCTCTTCTCTATGGGGAAGGAATCGAAAAGGCATTTAGGCGTCTGCAGATGGAGATACTGCGGTATTCGACTGACCAGTCTATCCTCGCATGGAAATTGATGAATCATGCAGACACCTTCGCGGGAGTATTAGCCAGCCATCCCGAAGATTTTGGATCGTGTGGAAGAATAGCCCAAATACCCATTATGGAAGGCCCACTGACTGCAACAAATCGCGCGATTGAGATGCACATAAGGCTCGTTGCCCGGGGGCCAGGCAAGTCCGGCGCATATTATGGTTTATTGGCCTGTCATGAAGAGGACGACTTCTTCAGTTGCGTGGCAATACCACTCAAAAGAATTAACCAGGACGACTTCACGGAATCGCAAACCGGACGAAAGGCCTTTACACGGCAGATATTCCAAGATGTAGAAATGATCGAACTCGAATCGACAACAAGTTCGTGGGAGCCGATTTCCCTTGTCCCAATACCCTACGAACCTTCTCTCCAAATGCTGTACTACCAGCACAGTCATTTTATCATCAACTGTACTACTATACGATCGCCTGGCGGAAGATTCATAGTGACAGCGGTACCCGAGGCTAGTTGGAACAGTAGGACTCGCACCATGCAATTTCGCGGAATAGCGATACACAAGCGTCACGGCGCGCTGGCTCTAGAGAGCGGATTGATGGACGGCTCATTTGTCTTCTTCGGGGTAGCATTCGGCATTGGCCGCACCAGATCGTATGTCCGCCTCTTCGATGCACCGCCGGAGATGAAGTCCCAGCCGGTGCCACTTACTCAGGACTGGCTGAAGGAGCTTATCGAGATGGCTTCGGAGACATCTTACGCGTCGTGGGATGAGATGGACTTTGGGCAACGGAAAATGAAGGCTAGCGTCACTACTATCCATCTTCTTGGGAAACCAGTCTTCGAGGTCAAGCTGGAATGGCATGTTACGCATGAACTTCACGCGTCTCAGAGTTCCCTTCCTCGCTCGGAAACGACAACAAGATTTTTCCGTCGATATGAACAAAAGCCTCTCCCACATGCTTGACAGAACAACCTGACATTGCAAACTGTGTTCCTGGGCTTTCTTTTCTCATGACATGGCTAATTTTATCACAGCTATAGCTCTTTGAATGGTTTGTATGATACAAGAGGGGCAAGGATTGAATTTTGTCGGAGCTGATTGGTCCCTTCTGATGCTTGAAAGTCCCATGGAGCTTCGCAAAGGAAAACAAAGCTCCGCCACATGTCTCCAACGGGCCATCGAAATCGTGTCATGGCCAAAGCGTCTCTTCATATGGAATTCCAATCGACGAGGTAGAACTTGCTCGTATCTGCTCACCACCTCATTGCCATGCCTCTTGGCTCTGCACGATGGACTAACACGACTTGGCGATCGCTTAGCAACATCCATACTTACGGTCTTCACATTGCCTTTAGCCAGGTATTAGAAGATCATGCTGCCCTTAAGCATCTTCTCCCGGTAATTCCCTCTGTGGCGCCCCACTCTTCGACTTGCGACAAGCACACGTGCTGGTACGAAACTATCTCGCAGCAACGCACCATGCACACGCTCTTGTTCACGAGTCTTACGCTGGAACTTCGTGCTGCCTTCGCCAACGCTGACGGAAATGGTCTTATCGGCTGGGGTAAGACAATGTACAACCCCGCCTGCGCCTTCGCTTGTCGGACAGTAATTAAATCCAACCCGCTTCTGTGTACGCCTGAAGACGGTACCGTAAACTACGGGACCGTGCATTCACCAATCTACACAGCACCGGAATGTTTCACGCGCGATCCAGCCTTTTTGCGAACAATGGCTGTGTGTATAGACACCTACTGTTCTGTGAGCGACCATCCAAGTACGGGGCTGATTGAGGAATACTGGGCATCTCATTTGGCGACAACGACGGTTGGGAGTTACAAGTGGAAGCCGGCGGTGTCGTATGCGGACGCATTGACGGCGGGGCGCGAGGATGAAAGGGTTGCTGCTGCGAATGAGACAGTGCCTGAGCATCATGAGAAAATAGGGGATCTCAGGCGCCGGCACAGTCATGGAGCGTCAGCTCCACAAGAAGAGACGTTCTTTACCTTCAATGTTTCCAGTCCGCTTCCCCTTGCGAAGAAAAAAGCGCCCATGAATGTCACGAGTTTTGTCGACCCTGTGTCATGGCAGAAGGCGTACAACGGTATGCGAGATTTTGAGACCAACGAAAAGGGACACTCGACTTACAGGTAACTCGTCAGAGACTTCGGCACCTGCAAGTTCGCACTAACCATTCCCAGCATCACCGTAATGCTCGTAGCCCTACTCCTTCCCATCCCCCTCTCCCTCCTCCGCTTCGTCCCAGGCCTCCCTACAAGCACCGGCTGGTCCTACCTCCAAGCCACCCTCATCTACCCGGCGACATGGGGCCGTCATCATCGCGAGCCCGTAGGCGCCGCCATTGGGGGCGGTATGGTGCCGACCCGCGGGCAGGCCCTCTACATCGCTTTCATCAGCATGCTCAACGTGATATTCCTCCTCACACCATACGTCCACACGCATCCCCAGACGACCTTCGCCTCGCTTAAAGAGCAAGACATCAGCATCATTGGCAACCGTGCCGGCGTCATGGCCATGGGGAATGCAGTCGCGATGTTCGTTTTCGCCGGGAGGAATAATCCGTTTTTGTGGGTCACGGACTGGAGTTATAGCACATACTTGCTCCTACATCGATGGCTGGGTTACTGGACAATTTTACATACGGTGCTGCATTCGGTTATGTTGCTGGCTTACTACAAGCTCCAGGGATCTTACGAGGACGAGCTTGCCCGTACGTACTGGGTGTGGGGTATCGTAGCCACGGTCGCTGTCGTTGTCATGTTCCCGGCGTCGCTGCTAGTCGTGCGGCAGAAGGTGTACGAGGTATTCTTGGTGTTGCATGTGGTGCTGACGGTGGTTTTCGTCGTTGGATACTACTACCACATTTGGTACTGCTACCAGTATAACTGGGGATACGAGATTTTCGCGTATATCGTGGGAGGGATTTGGGGCGCTGAACGAGTTGTGCGACTTGTACGCATGGCGCTGAAGGGATCGCGTACAGCGACGGTGTCGGAGGTTCCGGGGTCGAACGGGGAGGTCCTGAAAATCCACATCGAAGGCGTGCGTCCAAGTGGCGTTGCGTATTTGTGCTTTCCAACGCTGGGATGGCGGTTCTGGGAAACGCACCCTTTCTCCGTCGCAACGTCCGAGAGCAAAAGGAGTGCTGCCATGGACGAGGAAATGCAGGCATCCGCTTCTGCGGTAAATGGCAGCGAGAAGGCCGTTGCTACTACGGAACGCTCGCTCAGAGACGGTTCAAATCATACCAGGGACTCGTCAGCCTGGCCGCGCAACGGCGCTACCTTCATCGTGCGCGTCCGCACAGGTATCACAGCAAAGCTTGCCGCCCGACTATCGGCATCAGACTCGCATCGAATTCAGCTCCGCGTCCTCGTAGAAGGATCCTATCACTCCAACGCAGCAGCACAGCTCGCACAGTGCACTCACCTGCTCTGCATCGCCGGGGGCGTCGGCATCACCGCCGTCCTGCCTTACCTACACGAAATCTCCGCCCCGCGGCACGCGAAACTCTTCTGGGGTGTTAGACAGCGAGGTATCTTAGACACACTTGGGTCTGAGCTAGATGCTCTCCCATCGGCGGTGCAGGTGCGGACTGTGGTTGGAGAGCGCATGGATATCAGGGAGATTCTCCAACAGGAGACGGCTGTGACAGGTGCTAAGCGGGACGGCGGGAAAGAGCTGCTGGGGATAGTGGTTTGTGGACCGGCGGGTATGGCTGATGAAGTGAGGCAGACTGTGTCGAAACTTGGGAGGGGTGCGGAAACTATGCGGCCGTTTGTCTTGGTTGACGAGGCGTTTACTTGGTAGAGAGTTGCTTCAGGATTAATCCGCCCACGCCGTAGCTATGTCCTCGCCTTCTGTTGAGGGTGATGCTGCTTTGTGATCGCTGTAACCTGAAATATTCGAAAATTAATATGAATCGCTTTTGCCTCATCGGCTGCCGGTTACCAAGAGCTTGCTTTTCGTCAACGCGGCTCCCAGTTGCGGTGGTCTCTGAGACATCGAGGTAGTGACTCGATGACGTCATTCCACCTATGAATCTGTCAAACATCATCCTAGCTTGCGCGAATAAGTTGTAACGCAAGAATCGAAGGGAAGCGATTAGCATCGGCTCGGAATGAAGATGTGTCAATCGAGTGTGGATACGCTGTCTCGCGGTGTGGGGTACGTTTGCTCCCCCGGGTAAGCGCTTCCGTATCCGGAGTATAAGGTGCGAGAAAGACGAAGACGCTCCCCAAAACACGTTGAGCACAAGAACCAGACAAATACATTGCCCAATAGCCAAAAGAGATAGTTTAGACCAGACAGCCATGAGAGTCGTCGTATTCGGCGCGTCCGGCGTGCAGGGAGCCCACCAGGTCCCTGTTCTCGCGAAAGCAGGCCACGATGTCGTCGCCGTGAGCCGCAATCCCAAGCATCTCGAAGTCGATGGGAAGACAATCGAGACATTTGCGGCCGACTTCGCCGACAAGGCCAAAATCTCAAAAGCCATCGCAGGTTCCGACGCCATCTTCCTCAATCTGCCCTCCACCTCCTTCAACCAGTCCGGCCCCATCCTCCAAGGCGCAAAAGACATCGGAGAAGCCGCAAAAGAAGCTGGCATCAAGCTCATCGTGTTCAATACGAGCATGCCCGTTCCGAAGGAAGCGCAGGACATCAAAGCGCAGGATGACCGCAGGGAAATGAAGCGCTTGCTCCGCGAGACGGGCATGCCGGTGGTCAGCATCGAGCCAGTCGTCTACATCGACAATCTCCTCGAGGGATGGGCACTCCCGCCGATTCGCGACCGCAACACCGTCGTGTACTGCCACAAGCCGGATCTCCAGGTCTCGTGGATATGCCACCACGACGTCGCGCAGCTGATGGTGGCGGCTCTCCAGCGGCCCGAACTCGCGGGGCGGGACTTTGCCGTCGGAGGCCCAGAAACAGTGCGGCTCGAACAGCTCGCAGAAAAATTGTCGAGGGCTTGGGGAAGAAAGTTGGAGTATGAAAACCAGACTGTCGAGGACTTTTGCAATAAGATTGGCAAGACGATGCAGGGGAGAGGGCTTGAGACGGAGAAGATTGTCAGCCAGATGTTCAAGGCGTATACATATTACAATGAGGCGGAGGACGAGCCGTTCAATATTGACATGGCGCCGGTGTTGAAGGAGCTGCCTGTTAAGCTGACGCCGATTGAGGAGTGGGCGAAGAGGAGGAGTCCGCCCGGGTGGTAGCCAAGCAATGAACAAGTTCTTCAACTGAGTACCGCGGCATGTTGGGGGCGAATGTCAAGGCAGCCAATCAGAACCACAGCAGGCATGGCCTCTGATAGGGTCGCCAAAGCGGTACAGAGTAGCCTCTTTGTAGCATTCTGGATTGAGAATAGATGTTATCCTTGGCAGCTTTCACTATTGTGCGTTCCTTCCGGTGCCTGGAAGGTAGCACAGTGTGTGCCATATCGGGCCTAGCGTAGGCAGAAGTTCCACTAGACTACGCTACGTGACGGCGCTAGCGAGATACATTGGCTGCCCACCATCTCGCTTTCACATTTTCACAGTGAGACTGTCATCGCAAAATGGGCTATTCAGAGGTGATTCCACGTCTGTCCAGATGCGGAAACTTTTGTGCTGATGTCTCCAGGTTCTATGCAACATCTGCGGCGTGAGTTTCAACATTGGCCGCATCCGCACGCCAACCGAGCCTCGCAGCGCAGCATGGAGTCGCTTTGGGCCAGTGCCGTCGGACTTTCATGTGTCGGATAGCCCAGAGAATCGATACGGTTCTACCGAAAGTTTTGTCGATGGCGTTCGAAACTCCTGGGTGGGAGAGTGCCCTCGTGACGCGGGGTGTATGTTCACTTTCCGCAAGATCAGAGATGTAGGCGCAGAGGTGCGGATCAGTCCAAGAGGGAGAAGAAAGCTGGTCATAGAAACGGGCACAGAAGACCCACAAGCAGAGAAAGATGACGAAGAAGACGGAGACTGGGAAGAGCCCGGAGATGATGACGATGACGAGCGGCTGGAGTACGCATCAGACCTGGAAGACGATGCTTCTGGAGAGACTGATGATGTGGATATGGAGGACTCCGAAGATTCTGAGCGCGAAGAGTATCGACGCTTCTGTGTTCGTGCGCTAATAGCCAAGAGTGACCCATTTGGACCTGGCTGGAGTCATGTCAACCAGAACAACCCTGCGCATCCCGCATGGTATCGAGGTAATTATGTTGTTGCAAAAATAGATGGAGTTCAAGACGAGATGTTTCCTCTCTTCTACCCAGGGAGAGATGGTGAAACAGAATATGGCACGGACGGCAGCGCCTCCGAAGACAGTCTTAGCGGTCTCTCGAGTCGGAATCTTGGTCACTACCTGGGGGGTAAACTCGGTTATGACCTCAAGCAGCAATACCACGTTGAACACATTGCAGGACCCGGATGTCTGAACCGCGCCGGGTACTCCGGACATGAGATCCGCGTGGAAGAAATGCGCGGCTGCCAAGTCTCCCAATGCCTTATGCGCAAATCCACGAACTTTGAGCCGTTGGATGATGATGAAGACTTCGAGCGAAAAGGAGAGTTCTGTTTGAGCGGGTTGAGCGACCACATGCCTTCACGAGACTCGGACAGCCCACGCGTTAAGCCTCCGCGACACGGCTGCGAACGACCTCGCGCGGAGAACACCATCTGGGATGAATCTGAGATTGAACAGTTCGCGATGCCTTTTCATCCGTGGTGTTTTGAGGTCTTCAAGCGTACCTCAATGCTCGAGCACGGCACCATTGATGCGGGCGGGTTGACAAGCTGGTGGCTCGAAGAGGCCACGGCCGATCGGGTATTTGAGGCCCGAAACCATAGTGATGTGAGCCAATGTAAAGCCCAGGAGTGGGATCATTGGAAGGGAACAGAGTATTTGGCAGCTAATCCGCTATATGTGCCCAAACTGCGGGACATCTTGCAACAGGTTATCTCTACGGAACCCGGATTTAGTCCGCGTAACAGCGCATTCGCCATTTCACAGGGCACAACACCGGACGCCTCTAAGGACATGTTTGTACGCTTGCCAACCGAGTTACAGCTAGAAGTTCTCGATCATCTTCTCTCTAAAGATATCGCGTCACTGCGTCTCGCATCGCGTGCTTTTCGCTATCTTCCAATCTCTTACTTCCAGAAGCTTCTGAATCGACAAATGCCATGGCTTTGGGAAGCGCGCCCCACACCTACCACGCCCAATCACTTACCGTACTCTTTCTGGGCGACGGTGACGGCGGGCGAAGCGGAGATAAAGTTGCAGGAGACACAAAAGGGAATCGACTCTCTGAATGAATATGTCCAGATTGTCTCAAAAGAGATGCCGGAGCTGAAGGATGTGCTGGAGGAGGCTCTACCCGCCGAAATTCAGTCATTCCTTGATGCCCAACAATCGAAAGTTGAGAACAATGAGGATCGGAGGCCTTTCTTTCTGCCGCCTGATCGGACGGACTACCACTTACTGTATGTGCTCATCAAGCGACACTGGAATGAGCTACGGGGCCTGCAAAACCGAAAGCGCATCTGGAAAGAGTGCGAGTGTATTGGGAGGCGTATATCGCGCATGAGAAATAAGGGGAAAATTGGGCCACTGGTGCGGCAGTTTTAGCCTGCGTTTTCGTTGGGACTGTGTAGTTTGTGGAGTCGATGTAGCTTGAACCGTGGTACTGCTCCACACGAGCCATACATATGGTATAAGAATTTTTGCAGCGTGTACAAGAGTTCGATCTCAACTTGCTAATCAATATTGTCAGCACACAATAGCATCGCCCTCTCAAGATTCAATCGGAGTGTACTCATATCGAACCTTGCTAACCGTTCAACACTGATACCGACTTCTACAATGACCGAAACCCCACAGAGTTCGCGTGCTGCATTACGCGCCGACGACCTCGTTTCAAGAGCTGGAACGCACAGGAATAGTCCTCTAGCGCTTCACTCCAGTATAATATTGCAGCCGGGAGCCTCTTTATGGATCAAGTCAGCCTTTCCATTCCAGGTCTATCCCTATTGTGTCTCGCCTCCTCTACTTCCGTCGAAGATGTTATCAGATGGTACGATCTGGGTAGACGTCGAGGAGAAATCCTGGTTACGTTCTCTGGTCCCACTCAACTCAGGCTTTGCCAAAGGATGGAACAGTATCGCGACTGAAACAAAACTCCACATTCTTGGCTACATACTCACCTTTGACAAGCCTCTATTGTGTCCTTACGTGGTGGAACTATGCCCTAGATACAAAAGGGAATGGAAAGAGCTGTCCTGCCTTCTCAGCACTACACCAGAGATTGCGAATCTTTCCAGACAGGTCTTCTACTCCAAGAACACTGTTACCATCACAATGCTTACGCAAGATAATGGCTATCACAGAGTGTGTCGCGAGTCCGGCCCCGGTACCTATTACAGGCTTCCACCACCAGGGGTTCTCAGATTCCTCCGCAGGATCACAGTCGTGATTGGACCCTTGCAAAGTCACTGGGATCGACTACACCTCTTGACCTACCTGAAAGAACGATGTAAAAATCTTCAGCAGTTGACAGTGCTTCTTCAATGGGACTTGTCATTGATGGTTGGAGAGGTCGATTCCGTCAGCGTGAATGACGACCTTCACACATGGCTCACCGGATTTGGTATCCATGATTGGAAAACTTGGTCGTTTAGCTTTCACGTGCAATTCGATTTCCTTGGGCATCCCTGCTACCATGACGAAGACGACTGGGTCATTGATGGTTTTGACGTGGTTCCAGCTGATCCTGCAATTGAGGAGTACCTTGACGATGCCATACGAAACAAAGTCCGATGCAACTCCGCAGCCGGCTGTCTCTCAATCAAAGCTTGAAATCATACTCCGAGTTCTACCAGGCTCCACTGAGGTGAATCCCGAAAGCCACAGGGATGGCAGCTCCGCTCTCTCAGCGCCCACGCAACGAGCAGCGCTCGCCAATTTCATTCAGTACATCGACGAGGTTGGGATGGCTGGCGTTGGCGAGGGAAATCTATTTCGCCTGTTCAGTGCCTTCATGATGTCTTCGGGAATGCACCATGGTCGATGCCTCTTCAAACGCATCCTCTCTCGAGAGACCTGCTGCAAAAGCCCCGTCATAGTCCAGGCTTACATAGAAATTCGGCTAGTACCGAATAATGTACTGAAGACCGCCTCAGAGAAAGGATAAACTGAGCATACCGACGAGATTAAGCTCGAAACTCTCAGCCAAAGCCTTTATCATGAACATTGCACCAGCGAACGTTTCGAACGTGAGCTGGGGTCCCGGTCTTGTAACTCTGACCCAGGAAGAGCAGCTGTACTCAATGAATTATATAGCATTATGCTTTAGAGCTACAGCTCTGAGATAGGGTGAAGACTTGCGTGTTCCCTTCAAACATTCTGTTCGATCCTTTACTTCCTCAGAGCCCCGGGGATCAATCAACTCAAATCTGCGAAACAACGCTACAAATTATCCCTGAGCAGCGAACGCACCAGTGAATTCTGGCTGTGTAGGTGAGAACCATATTACCTATCTCTGGTAGGCTCCTATGTAGAGTTTACGTAATCCTGCGACTACGGAGATAACGTATCTTGGCAGGCCGTGCACACCCTCACCTCATGCACACCCCGCCTATGCAACAACACAACTTTGGCATCACCACCAATATGGACCCAATCAAGGCCGCGATAGCAGCAATCGAAGCACGAGATCCAGTAGAACAACTTATATACAGAAGTTTGTCACAGAGTTTGATATTGATCGATCTACGTTGAGCCTCAGATACAGACGCGTCATGACATTGCGTACAGATGGTCTCAACAAACTACGCAACCTCAGCTATGGACAAGAGATAGAACTCAATCTGGCAACTATCATCCATATATTAGCTCGGCTCGAGCCATCAGAGCAAGGAATACGAGAAAGCTTGACGTCATTACTCAGCGCGTCAGATTGGAGGAAGATCGATCGCCTACTGAGGGCTGTCGTTGATATAGGAGGCGACCATGAGGCCAAGAAGCTGAGTCGAACTGTACACCATATCTCCGTAAAGAAACAGCGCTTAGAGCATATCAATAAAGGCCTGCGCGAGGCTCTAGTGATACAAAAGAGGCACTCAACGCGAGGCAGGCCTTTGCCTCTTGATCGGAGCGATGAGTATCATGGTGGAGCGGTTTTCTGGTCACCTCACAGCATACAGAGGGCCCGCGATCGTCAACACCAAAAAGAGACTGATGAGGAGCAATTACGGCGTCAAAAAGCTGATCAAGCAGAGGCCCGTCGGGCCAGCCAACAGCTCAAAGCAAGACTTCTCCAGGAGAGGCGTGTTGCTCGAGCAGCTGCTAGAGAGGCATGCGCAAAGCAGAAGGCCGATGAGGCCTCCCAGAGACGCCTTGATCAACAGGCACGCAGGGCACAAAGTCAACTTCAGAAACGTATCAAATTGTCTCAAAAGGGTAATAAGAAGGCTCTAAAGCCTCCTAGCAGACCTATCAAGAAAAAACAAGCTCAGCGTGAGGCTGTAGGTATGGATGAGGCCTTATTCATGGCAGCCGCCCCACAGTCGCGCAGCGGCCGAATTATCAAAACACCAAGGAGATATCGATAATCTGAGTAGCTAGCAGTTATCTATGGGCCTCAGAGACCTCAAATCCAAAAAATCTCGTGATGATATCGTTTGTAGGCGTCTCTACAGCCTCATATTACTGAGGTGGGATTTTGGTAGTGCGCGTGCATGAGGTGAGGGCGTGCACAGCCTGCCAAATAACGTTAACCTTGGATCCTTGCACCTGCATATGTACGGCCCTCTCTTTCCTACCCACCCGACCTTCGCATTCAGAAAATTGCTCCTTCTCTTCACAAGTGTCTATGGACTTTCGGAAGAATAATTCTTCTGTACATGCGAAGTCATATGCATAAGAGGTCCACAATTGCCGATGACGTGCGAAAGCCCCGACGTTGCAACATGGATTCGTCCCCACCCCACGCCGAGACGTCTGCAAACCAATCCCAGCATGCACCGCATCTTCGGGTGATCCGTTCTAGGCTACTAGTAGGGTACGCAAAATTTTGAAGGCGACAAAGATGCGTCAGACACGTTTTTGCCTGCTGCCAGAAGGCCTGACTCAGTACTCATGGTCATACATTACCGACGTCAACTTCGGAGTCTCAGCGACTCTAGATACAGGTCTTTCTCATATTAAACACTACGCAGCGATAGATGGCAGGTGCGACGTTGAACCCAGCGGACGAGCGCACACCGTTGCTGTCAGAATCGATCGTGACTGCGGCCGAAGGAAACTCTGCACCCTTACTGACGGAGCAAATATCCAATGAGTATCGGGTGACCGACTCTGCGCGCAGCCATGGAAAGGCAGCAGATGAAGAGACGGGATCCTCAGGTGGTCTGGCGCGCACATCCATTCGACAGGTGGTTCTTGTCCTACTGATCGGAGTCTTCATTTCCAATGCGGACGGCTCCATTCTCTTGGCCGTACACCCTATCATCGCTTCCGAGTTTGACGCTCTGCACGACTCTAGCTGGCTTCTCACGAGCTTCGGACTCGCTGCAGCGGCGATGCAGCCCATATACGGGAAGATGAGCGACATCTACGGCCGCAAGTCGCTTTTACTCGTGGCATACGTTCTCTTTGCAACGGGTTGCGCCTATGTTGGCGTCGCTACAACGATGAAAGATGTTATAATAGGCCGTGTTATATCTGGATTGGGTGCATCTGGGATGACTGCTCTCGTCTCTATCTTGATCACCGACCTCGTGCCACTGCGAGACGTAGCGACATGGCGCTCGTACGTCAACATCGCTGCAACGACCGGTCGCAGTATCGGAGGACCACTAGGTGGCTGGCTCGCGGATACAGTGGGCTGGCGCTGGTCAATGATGGGGCAGAGCCCTGCGGCTGCTATCGCCATCGTCCTCATCGCCACGGTTCTACCCTCTCACACCCAGTCCACCTCAGATGCAGTCGGAACCACGAGAGGAAGTAAGCTTGCTCGGATAGATTTCCTGGGGTCATTATTGACTACCCTCACTATCTTATGCTTCCTTCTACCGCTGCAGATTGGTGGTGATCGCCTACCGTGGTCACATCCGGCTATACTTGGTCTGCTTGGAGCTGCATATGTGTTCGCGGCACTTTTCGTTCTGGTTGAAGCCAGATTTGCAAGGGAACCGGTCATCCCGCTGACTTTGTTCCAAAACAAGGACGTTGTGCTCTCGGCTTTGATCATGATGATTCAAGGAATGGCTCAAATGGCGGTATGTATTCTGAGCATCAGTCTGAACTCCGCACTAACATCCACAGCTAATGTTTGCGATCCCTCTCTACTTTCAAGTTACTACCGGTGCATCGAATACAGTCGCTGGTGCTCACCTCTTCCCTGCCGTTGCGGGTAACGCTGTGGGTGGTCTATTAGCCGGAGCGTTCATTAAGAGGTAACCGAATTTCTGGAACTCCCGCCCAGCCTGTGCTAACGGCGAACACAGGACTGGCCGATACAAGACCATCACTCTACTCGCCATTCTCTCCGCATGCGGCGCCTATCTCCTCCTTATCCTTCGATGGCACGGTCACACCAATTGGCTCGAGTCGCTATACATCATTCCCGGCGGCTTTGCCATGGGTGTCGCAGGCTCGACGCTCTTCATCAGTGTCCAAGCTTCGATCGATTCAGCGTATTCGGCCGTTGCCGCTTCTACGCTGTACCTGGCCGGATCTGCTGGAGGTGTGATTGGTATGGCATCTTCAAGCGCTGTGCTGCAAGGCTCGTTGCGTCTCATACTGGATCGGAAATTGGGAGAAGGAGGATTCGAAGGTCTGAAAAAGATGAAAGTAGGCTCACACACTTTGGGAAGATATTGGTCACCATAGCTGACATTTATCTAGATCATTGAGCGTGCAGTTTCCGATGTTCACTACGCCGAACACGCAAAACCTGCCATCTCGCACATCGTTGTCGCTTCCTACGTGGATGCGCTCACTTGGACTCACGGTAAGCGACAGATGATCACTAGCAGTGCGCAAGCTGACCGGACCAGTTCTGTCTTTGACATGTTCCATCCTGGGCTTTGTTTTGACCGCATTCTTGACGCAGCATAAGCTGTAGACATTCGATTATGCCACAGAGTGTCTCAGCTACAGGCAAGAGCAAGTACAAATTCGTACTAACGCTCAGCCTCACCGCATATCCAACTCCTTGTATCGGCACTAGAGCATACAATTGGTGGTGCAAGCCCACAATTGACTTAATAGGTGCCACCAATCATCTCTCACAAATCTCTTTATCCCCCAAGCCTACTTCCTGCATTTTCTATCTTCATGTCCTTTTTTCTACTGCCACACTCACTATCTAGACGCAAGGAGGCATTTCCTTTTATACCACAACGAGCAAATCCCACTACACAATGCCATAAACATGAGTACCACAAGATTCAAACAACCAAATCTCCAATAGAAAGAGTTCAAGCTCCTGGTGGCGACGCGGTGGACGATCCTGGAGATGCACGATCACGTGACCTGTATGCGTCCAGTGACGCAAGAAGCGGAGATCGCACATCATCGCCACATGCGTGTAATACTGCAGGAGACAACCATTCACGGCGCGAAAGGATGGCTGTCTGATTGCACCACTACAGCTAGTTCTCATCACTGGAAGCTCGGCAAGCAGAGCATCAGCACGCGATGCAGCGGTATCAATGGTGAAATGCGGAGACATGGATATAAGAGCTATCGACATCATACCTAAGCCCTGCACCTTTTCTGCTCAAAGCGAGACTCATAGAAAGGCATTTCTTCTTCCACAACATAACTCATTGATCACATATTCGTTTATACCATGGCGCCTCCAGCTGCTGACCTTGACTTGTCCGTTCGTCCTGTCGAACATCAGGCACCACCCAAAGTGAGATCCAAAGGCGAAAGCGGATCCCGCTTAGAAAAGCCGTTGGTCTCCTCCAGTTCGCTCGAACAATATGAGCATGCCAACGTTACACCGGTCATTGGGGAGGAATTTCCAAAACTGCAGCTCAGTGACATCCTACATGACGATACGAAGGTCAGAGATCTTGCCATCTTAGGTATTTCCCCAAATTCCCAAAAAATAGACTTCAAGCGTGCCAACTACCACCTCAGTCTCTCAGCGCGGCGTGGTCTTCTTCCGCAATCAGAACCTAAACATTGATGATCAGAAGATCTTGGGACAAAGGCTCGGAGAGCTCACGGGCAAGCCGGAGACATCCAAGGTGACTAGGACGTCTATTTCGCCTGCAAGTTCGTTACGTTGACGATGCACAGCTCCACCGCCACGCTCTAAGCAACAGCAAGCGTGGCATCGCCGTCGACGAGAACGGAAAGCTCGACGACGAAGTCTCGGTCATCTCCTCCGACCAAAACCGCACCTTCTACGCCGACCGCTTCGGTGCAAACTCCAAGCGTCTCGCCAGCGAAGGCTGGCACGCCGAGTACGCCCCCCCTACGCCTCCCTTTCCCCCTGCGTGCGCATCTTAACCCGCATCCCAGCATCACCTTCGAGCGTATCCCCTCCGATTACGCCATTCTCAAAGTGCACACACTTCCCGCCGACGGCGCCGGCGGCGACACCCTCTGGGCCTCCGGCTACGAAGCGTACGACCGCCTCTCGCCCCCGTTACAGAAATTCGCCGAAGGCCTAACCGCCACGCACCACCAGCCCAACTTCAACCGCGTCGCGGCGGAGTTCGGCGCCGAGCTGATTTCTACCTCTCGCGGCAGCCCTGAAAACACCGGCCTCGACTTCGCCGCCAGCCACCCCGTCGTGCGGACGAACCCCGTGACGGGCTGGAAGAGCCTCTTCGGGGCGGGACACCAGCTCGAGCATGGGTGGATTGACGGCGTGACGGCGCGGGAGAGCGAGATACTCAAGGGCTATTTCCTGCAGGTTGTCGTGGAGAATCATGATTTGCAGGTTCGGTTCCGGTGGCGGGAGAACGATGTCGCGATCTGGGATAACCGGAGTGTGTTTCACACTGCGACGAATGACTACGCGGGGAAGAGGCAGGGGAACAGGGTGGTAGGGTTGGGCGAGAAGCCCTTTTACGATCCGGGCAGTGTGTCGAGGCGGGAGGCGTTGGCCCGAGAGGTTTGAGGAGCGCTGTGCGTGTGGTACGTGGTGCTGGAGGGCATCTGACGGCTGGGTGCCGAGTCACGAACATGCACACATGAACAACGTATACCCTTCGCTACATGCTATATGCTGCATTCTCGTTCGATAAGGACAGTGCCTTGTCTGATTCATCGTACCTCCCAAGACCTCGCCTGGAGGTAGGTATGGTGTGAACACCCGCATTATCTACCACACAACCACGCACTCCGCTTCGGAGTATATTCTGTCCATCATGCGAACCTGATACGTGCGTTCTGAAGTATTAGATTGGTCGATACAGACGGCGTCGACCCATAGAGGCATCTTGGTTCCTCTGCGACGGTACTCGAGCAAAAAGAATGCAAATTGGGCGTTGCCAGAAGGGGATGCGCGTTGCATGTTATCTGGACGGGGGAGTGATATGCGCCCCAGCAGTACGAAAGAGCGTGATAGGAGATTGGAGTCGTATCCAGACATGTCTCTGAGAGTTTGCATTGTATTGTGCGCCAGCCCTGCTCAGCCTAGTGCCTAATGCGACAAGGGCACATAGCTGTACTAAATCTTTTGAATGCGCAGAACGTTGTCGTCGCATAGCTGTAACGTAGGAAGTAAAACCGGAGAAATATTTGGCCATCAAAAATAAGATAGATAAAGGGAATTTTCTTTTGCCATCAGTAGGCCGTGTGTATAGAGGTTGGAGCATAAGCAAAAACAGACAGGCGCCATCATCACACATGTACATGTACAACACGCCGCACTTACAACGCAAATAGCCACCCGGGATATCATACAAACGTCTCATCCGTACTGCACATTACAGGCGTCACGCCTTCTCGTCCTTGGAAGGCTTCTCATGCGATATCTTCTCCGCCGCTTCGTGGATCCGCTTCTCGGCTTCCTCTAGCGGCTGCGTGATGTGCCTGGGTAGCGCGTCCTTGGCCGTCTGCCCCGGCCCTGCAGTTGCCTTCTCCAGCTCAAGCTTCTCTTCTACAAGTTTGTCTCTTGCTTTGATGGACTGCTCGACCTGCTCGACCGCGCGCTCAATCTCGACTTCCATGTCGGGCAGGTGGAACTGCTCGGCGATGAGCTTGCCGTTCCAGCGCTGCAGCACCATGACGTCTTCCTTTCCACCGTTGGTTAGCGACTCCACCACATCTGCGACCTTCTCTGACTGCTCTTTTGTGGGCGTAGGGGCGGCGCGCGAGATGTCACGGGTCGGGTACATGAGGCCGGCGGTGTAGGCTTCATCGAGCTCGGTGGAGGGGTTCGGAGTGGGGAGATTGTGCTGCAGGAGAAACTCGAGGTGCTTTGAGCCGGCGAGGGCTTTCCAATAGGAGTAGGCGCGGTAGACGAAGTAGAAGAAGGGTAGATTGGGGATGCTGGTGCGATTAGCAAGGCAAGGGCTCACAGGTGCGTGTGACGTACACGGGAATCAGCGCAAAGGGCGCGGTGAAGGGCATGGCGACGATGCTCCACAGCATCTTGCTGCGGTACATGCCCTGCTTCTCCTTGGCCAGCTGCTTGAGGATCTCGGGCACGCGCTCTTTGTGCAAGTACTGGCCCGGATATATGACCTGCCACTTCTCGGTGCCCTCGGTGATGGCGAGCTTGCGCCGCGGCGTCAGGGCGGGCAGCGTCTTGAGCCCCCACTCCTCGAAGGGGATGCGGTTGAGGGCCTGGTTGCCCATGTGCGTCACGCGCTTCTTCCAGTTGAGCGGCGCCTTTGCGTCCGACTCCCAGGCGACCCATGTCTCGCTGGCCTTGTTGGTGAGCTTGTCGAGGTACCCGCGCTCGCTGGCGGCCTTGTCGTGCAGCTTCTCGCAGTAGATGAGCGAGCGCCGCGTGGACACGGGGAGCAGGAACAGGCGCATGGCGGCGGTCGCAACGGTGTGCAGCGTGGGTTAGTAAGCGCGCAATGGCGCAGATGCGAAGCTTTTTAGATGGGCGACGCGCGAAACATGATGGCGGTGCGAGTCGCGGGCGCACGCAGGCTAGCGGAGCGTCGACATGGAATTGTTCGCGGCGAGGACGTCATGGCGCGCTGTGCAGGGCCAGGGCCAGGCGCCGTGGGTCCTGGATCTACAGCTAATCTCGCCAGCAACGCGCCTGTTTCTGCCCTCACCACCACGGCGAGACCGCACGCTCGCTGCCGCCGCGCCAGACACCGAGCCAGCCAGCAGCAGCAACCCCGGGCGCATCCCCCGAGCATGTCGGCGCACACCGACTGCTGCTTCGCGCCCACGTAATCGCCCGTTGCCGTGTGCTGCCCTGCCGCCGCCCACGCTTGCGCGGCTTGGCTGGCGCCCGTTGAGCTGCCTCCACCGCGGAGCCGCCGCCGCCCTCACAACACGGGCACAGGCACCCCGGAGGGCCTCTTGAATCTAGCGGAGCCACGGCGTGTAACATGACCAGCAACCCCATGGTCGAAGCCCGCAATGGCTCGTCGCCCTTCCTGCTCCCCTCGCCGCCGCCGCCCCAGGGGCACCTCACCACCGCCCCTTCAGCAAACAACCACCTCCAGCCCTCGCCGATCCCCCCGACCGCCTCGAGCCTGAGCCTGCAGCGCCCGCTGTCGGCCACCACCGCTTCGAGCAGCCGCGAGCGCTACTCGCACGACCAGGCCGACGGCGCCAACAACGTGCGCACGTCGCACAGCCAGTCGGTGTCGTCGAACCCGCTCACGCTGGCGTCGTCGCGCTCCAAGGACACGCAGGCGGCCGACGACAGGCAGCACCGCATCGCCCGCACCCTCCCGCCCTGGGTCCAGTCCGCCGACGACGACGAGCATGCCGACCACGCCTCGTCGCTGCTGCTGCCGCGCACGCCCACGTCGGCCCGCCCGGCCTCGCACAACTACCTCCCCACCCCCAAGTCGCACGTCCCGGGCCGCCGCTTCGACCACGCCCGCGAGCATGCCCCCGTCACCCCCAAGACGCCCCTCGCCGAGCAGGCCTCCAAGTGGCAGCAGTTCGCAAAGGCCTCCGACCTGGACCGGCCCCCGTCCTCGCGCGGCCAGATCGTCGACGACGACTGGATGAAGGAGAACATGCCCGATCTCGAGGCAGAGTGGCAGCCCATGGACCAGGACGAGAAGAAGCCGCTCAAGGGCTTCTTCCTCTTCAGCTCCGCTAAGCGCGCCCGCTTCCGCCGGGTCCTCATGACCCACCCCATGGTGCCGCTCGTCGTGCGCCTAATCGTCCTTACCTTCTCTGTCCTGGCGCTTGCCCTGGCTGGCTCCATCTTCCACCGCTCCGACAGCCGCTCGTGCAAGAACAACTCGTCTACCTGGATGGCTGTGATTGTCGATGTCGTGGCCATTATCTACACCGTCTACATCACCTACGACGAATACACCTCGAGACCCCTGGGCCTGCGCTCCCACTACGCCAAGATGCGTCTTGTCTTCCTCGATCTCGCCTTCATTGTCTTCGACTCCGCAAACCTCAGTCTGGCTTTCCAGGCGCTGACGGACAGCCGCTGGGCGTGCATGGACGGCACCGATCTGGCCGATCCGCGCAATGGCGGGTCGGGCTGCCCCTACGTGAAGAGCATCTGTACCCGGCAAAAGGCGCTGACGGCTACACTGCTGATTGCGCTGATTGCATGGCTGACTACCTTTGCCATCAGCACCATGAGGTACGCCCCTTCCATTTCCGTTCAACCAGAATTCATGCTAACAAACACCCAGGATTATCGAGCGCGTAGCGAGATAACTGTACACAGCTCTACTTTCTTACTCTACCTACTTATTTTGCATCATCCCACCCCCCAGTCCGCCCATTTCCTTTTATACTGCCCGTGTGCTGCATAGCAAGGCGTTGTTGGTCTTCTCACACGAATCACGTGATCTGCTTTGTCCATTTGTCGTTCCTGTTACCCATGAGCACCATCGAGGCCAGCGTTGCCTCGCCTAGATAGATAGCACCCGAGACAGAAGCATAGAGCATACCTGCCCGCATACATATAATCTTTCACTTCCAACACTGCCTTGTAAGCTTGTCTTCCAACCATGCCGTCTCTACGCCACCTTACCCCTCGCCAAACACAAACCTCTTCCAATTGTCCCCCAACCGCCTCACGCCTTCGTCCAGGCCCCAGCCTTTGATCACGCAGATCCGCCGCACCATGTCTTCCAGTCTCTCATCCATCTCTGCACCCGCAGTGTGCAAGTCGCTCTCCACGAGCAGCATGTCGTCGGGCACCGTCTCGATCATCTGCACGAAAGCTTCGGGCGTCTCACCCTCAAGATCGTTGCCCAGATTAATGGCGGTGGAGAAGGAGGCGAAGAAAGAGACAGGAATGGAGGGTGAGAGGTACTGCTTGAACGCGTCGGGGGACCCGGAGTACGAGTGTAGGCATATACGCGGCGGGAATGGCCTCGGTTTGTCGTTATCCGCGCCCTGTGAGGAAACGTGGGAAGTAACGCTGGGGCCATCGGTCTCGCGCTTCTTCCTCTCGCGCTTGGAGAGCACAGGGAGTTGATGCTCTTGCCACAGTTCTTTGATGGTGGAGAAAACCAGGCCGTGGGCTTGCACGCCGTGCAAGCTTACGCCGCGATCGAGCTCTGCCGCGAGCTGCAACTGGCGCTTGAATATCTCCTTTTGGTGTGCGGGCGCACAGCGGAATGGGGTCAGCCGTCTGCCTTCCCGGCCGCCGGGTGTGAGTTCGTTGTCTTCGCGGTCTCCTGGGTTAGCCTCCGGGATGCGGAAGGAGCGGTCGAGACCAATTTCGCCGACGAGCGCAAACGGGTACTTTTCGAGATTTCTGCGGGTTTGGGCAAGGAAGTCGGAAAAGGGCGTTGGGTCTGGGAGGGAGAGGTATGTTTTCTTATCCTCTTCGCTTGGGTTTTCGCGTTTTGGGGCCAGGACGCTTTGATAGTGTGCGATCTTTGCGTCTCCTGTCAGAGCACGCACTCCGCCTGATGTATCCCGGTTTGCGGAATCCCCATCCAGGTACATCATGTGCGCGAACCAAGGATGCCACCCGAAACACGGCACCATGCATTCTTCCCGCTTCCACTTCTCGTAGTCCTTACTCTTGACGCCGTACTTGTCTGCCACTTGTGCTACGAGGTGCTGGTCTTGCGCTCGCGTGCCCATTACGGTTAGGCAGCGGGCGTTCATGCTTGGAAGGGCGTCGATGCTCGACATGATATCCGTTGGGTGACAGTGCGCGTCAAAGACGCCGAAGTGCCAGGGGAAGTCATCTTCTAAAGAGTTGGACATTGGGTGTGTTGTTGGTGGAAAGATTGGCTTTGGTAGGTTGGATGTTCAGTAGAGGGGTGTGTGAGAGCCAATGTCCGGCATGAGAAAGCAAAGATTGTAAAACGATTGCGCTTAACTGTCTCAAGATGTGATTAATTTTTTAATTGTGTATACCATTGTGCTCCAGACGATGTTGACGACAACTTGAGCATGACGTCGCGGTGCGTTCTTTCGCGTGGGGCCCGCACGCTAGTCCCTACCAGGCCGGTCTGAAATATGCTCTCCTGCGTTGCTGTCAGAATTGTCCGAACCTCTGGACTCCCTGCGACCACAACCCAAATCTCGACGCAGCATCTACAACGTGGCGAACAAGGATAACAGTACACAGACTCTCGAGGAATATCTTGCATACCATAGCTGAGCAGGTTCTCCCTCGCATCTCGCGTCTTCGGAGTGGCGAGGTGCAGTTCCTGAAGTCACAACTCGTCGGACTCTGCCAGTGGATCCTCCAGTCTCTACCAGCCGCATCCGAACTCCGCCATCTTGGTAATCCACTCAGCACTACCTCTGATAGCTGGAGGAACTCCACACCATGAATCCATTCACGCCTGTCACTTTTTCCTAGAAATACGAATATGACCTCTTGATGCTGCCTTGGTTGCATCCGAAGTCCGTCACGCTTTCAAGGGGCAGTATGGCGCGAGATTGGATGATTGGCTGCGCGGTACATCCAGATGCTAACACAGGCATCGAAACAAGTATGCACACCGCTTGAATTGTATCCAGATGAGTCCGCGTATGGCGTGGGAGCCGAGTAGCGTGCGTCTCGAGTGCTACACACGTTGCCCTACTTGGCTTGCGAATGGTAGGCTTCCCTTGTCCGTACGATCCAGAGTTCTCAGTATATATACTTACACCTAATACTATTTCTTGCTGCACATCCACTTACAAGCCTCCCTAACGATTCTCTTTCACCTCATTCACCCCTGCCTCTCCTCTTTACCCTACATTTCCCGTAACTAGACACCTACAACACCCCTCAAGAAATCAATGCCCGGCCGCCTCCAAAACAAAGTCGCCATCGTTACCGGCTCCGCCTCTGGCATCGGCCGCGCCATCGCCCTCCTCTTCGCCGCAGAAGGCGCCTCGGTCATCGTCACCGACTTGCAAGAATCCTCTCTCCTCGCTGCCGCAGAAGGCACAGACGGACACCTGACTACCGTCCAAGAGATCGAAAAAGCCGGGGGTCGCGCCGCCTTCGTGAAAGCCAACATCTCCGTTGCGTCCGATGTCGAGGCCCTCGTCGAGGAGGCCATCACGCTATTCGGCAGGCTGGACATCATGGTGAACAACGCAGGGACGGGTGAGGACAGGAAAAAGATCTGGGAGTATCGCGAGGAGCAGTGGGATAAGATTTTGAATATCAATTTGAAGGGTGTGTTTTTGGGGACGAAGTATGCAAGTAGGCAGATGGTGGGGCAACAGGCAGGCCCATCCGGGGATAAGGGGTGGATCGTAAATATTGCGAGTATCTGGGGGCTTGCGGGGCAGTCAAACTACAGTATGTTGAGCATGGTTGAGGCATACACGACGTGCTAATAGATGCAGCGGGCTACACGGCTGCGAAACACGGCGTTATCGGGCTGACGAAGACGGCGGCGCTGGATTGTGCGCCGCACCGCATCCATGTTAATGCGCTGTGTCCTGGCTGTAAGACACCGAATTCTCCATGCCTCCTCTCGAAAGATACTAACGCTGTAGTCACCAATTCGGCAATGACGCATCATGTGTTTTCGGATGAGGCACTGAAATCCCATTTACTCGAGAGGCATCCGTTCCGCGGATTGGGCGAGGGCAAGGCACGTGCTTCAAAGCGAACATTGGAACCGGAATTGGGAGCCAAGACTAACGAGAACGCAGGACATTGCGAGAGCAGCGCTGTTCCTGGCGAGCGAGGATGCTTCGTGGATTACTGGAGTCGGGATACCGGTCGACGGCGGATACAGCAGTATGTAAGGCGAGAAAATCGAGCATCGAACTCGCCATTGTACTGTATATATTCCAACAATTCATCCTCTAAACACCTACTTTGCTCCAACACACCCCTCCCTCCCTCACCCTTCCACAATCTTAAAATCCGGCATGCTCCGCCCCGCTGGAAACCAGTACTCGCTATTCCTCTTCCCTGCCCCCAGATTCGCAACCTCCCTGCGCACTAGCCACTCCCAATATCTATTTGCATGCAGCAGATCTGCGCCAAAGCAATGCCAGCTTACTATCTTCAGTGCGCCATCTTTCTCCATCGTGACCTTGTACTTTGTCACGCAGCCGCGGCACTTCCACACCACGTCTTCGCCCGCCTCTGCGGCATCAATCTGCTTCTGCTCCAGGGACGTAACATTGCGGAACATGGCGGGCTTGGGCGCACTGCTGCGTTGATCCGGTGGAAACCCAGACACGATGGCGTGCGTAAGGAACGGGGTGTTTTTGCCATCAGATGTCTTGCCGACGTATCGCGCCCTCTCCGCCTCGGCTGTTGTCGTCGATTGGTGCGCGCACAGTCTTAATGGCAGCGCTAGTACGGCTGCAAGTTTGAGTGGGGCACGGGATTTGGAGCGGAAGACGTGCGTGTGCTGCAGGACGAGGCGCTTGTCGATCCAGCTCGCCGAGGACGTGAGGTCATAGCTGAAGTTTGGGTTTTTCGAGGTCGAGTAGTGCCCCGCGAGAAGCTCAGCAGCCGCTGGGTCGGTGTCCCGTTTCTCAAAGACGTCGTGGATGTGCGCGTGGAGCAGGCTGTACCCGCCTTCTTGCTCTTCATCCCACACCTGAGGGAAGTAACCCACGACTGCCCACTGGCTCATACATACTTTCGTCAGTTTGGTGACTTTATGCGTCCGCGGGGGCTTCAGCGGCGGGTGCAGCGTGTTGCAATAGACGCAGAGCGTCAAGTCTGGAGGATTATCCCGGATGAGGCATTGCATGAGGTGTCTGCGGCAGTAGTACTGGTGTTTTCTGATTTCTGGATGTCGCCAGCATTCTGCGCCGATGTACTGCAGGGCGAGCTTGCAGGTGAGACTAAGGCAGATGAGGGCTTCTGGCGGGAGAAATGTGGTGATATGTGTGAAGAGCTCGAGGGGGAGGCCGAGGAGTTTGGAGTGGGAAGCATTTGGGTCGGTTGAGGATTGTTTGTGATATTTTTCAAGGACATGGGCGAGCGTAAGGCCATTTCTTTTTGTGGGGGGCGTGCGTTTGGAATTGGTCCGAGGAGGTGCCTTTGTTACCCCTGAGGCCTTATTGCGAGCTGGTTTTGCATGTGTTGTTGCTGCTCGAGTGCTACGTCGCGTCGCGGGTTCACTGCTTCTGGTTTTCATCTTCCTCGTTTATGTGTCGTCTGGATAATGATGTTCCGGAACTGTGGTCAGATATAGTGCGATGTGCATTCAGGCAACGATGCGTTAGCGTGGCGCTAAACTCTTTAGTGCGATGGATGCCTGCGCTAGCACAAATGCGAGCGATGGATAGGCGATGTTTTGCAATTTCACGGCCGCAATGGCTTGTATTTGTTTTTAGTGCATTTAATCTCCCAAGTCAGTGGAGGAATTGTGTGAGGAGAAAGGTCAAGAAAAGTTTCTCGAGCGCCGATATACTTAGCTTGGTTCAGAATCAAAATGCTTGAAGTACTTAACAGAATTTCATAAAGTGATGAGTCTCTTCATCACCGGGCAAAAGAAAATTGCAACACGAAAGCTCATGTAAAAGACTATGGTAAACTTTCCATCAGCATATCCCAGCCTGTACCAGTGTCAACTTATCTTCCAAAAAAGCCTACAAGGAGGCATCACATGAAATTATCCTTTTGCTGTTCAGTCAGTTCCACGGAGTTGAAATCTTAAGATATTAAAATTCAGTATAGCAAGGATCGTGGCGACCTTTGACCAAAAGGTGAATACATATGATCCAGACTACGAATCCACCTGAAACAGTGAGTCTAATGGAAACGTCATTTTCGCACAGCCTGGAACTACACATGCGTAGACGTAGAAGGAAAATATGTATGGTAAGTTCTCAAGTCTCAGCCATGAGATGTGAGGCCCCAGGCTTTCAAACCTCCAATACCCAACTCATCGCCATGCCCACTTGTTCTTCTTGCTTCAATGGAACGAGGAGCGATCTTCAAGTGAAGAGAATCTGGGGACAGATGTCAGACTTTTATATCTACATTCATGGTAGAGAATTGTCGGATGGCTTTTCGGTAGAGGGCTCTATTACCTGCTTTGATGCAGGTGTTAGTCTTGAGTAGCCCGTTGCTCTCGATCACAAAGAATCGCATGAGTCAATCAGATTGCTCGTTCTATGGAATGACATAGCCTAGAACATGTCCTATTCGCAACTGCGTTTAAAAAGGTACCGGAAGCTCAAACACAACATGCACTCAAGCACTGTGAACTTTTGATGCAACACTTCTGCGATAAAGCAAAAGCGTGGGGAAAATAGCTCACTTCCAACCAAATGATGATACATGTACGATAATGCGAATCGGGAGCCATGTGGAAGTCTCAGAATGCCCTGTAGTCTGCTGAATTTCTCAACAGAGACGAAGGAGATCAGGGACTTAGTCATATGTATAGAATTTTGTTTGGTTGGAGACACATACAGGTAAACACTCCATCACATGGATTTGTATGCACTTTTGTTAGACACCGAAGACACGCGTCCCAGGCCTTGTGAAGTTGTCGAGTCTTTTCGAGACTCGCCCTCGCAGCAAGCCATAGTATTGCTTTCTCTGCGAGCTTGAACAGCCGAAGTAGAACTCCAAGCCAAAGTTACTAGGTCACGGAGATTTGAAAAGTCCATGCCGGGCTATGAGCCTTGATCGAGTAAACCTGATCGAACAGAGCAGGTACTGAGCCATGGTTCATATCTACCTTGATTTTAACTATGCCAAAGGGCAGGACTATGTCTTTGTCGTGAAATAGTTTGGGCAGACAGAAGGACTACACTATATAGTTGGTGACTCTTCCCTTCGTGCATAGAGCAAGCACCAATCCATTATGCATTCCATCTACGGATTTCGGATAAGCCGAATGGGCGGGTGGGTCGTGGACATGGCGTTGGGCATGTTTGGAGGGACAGAAAATTCGCACCATAATGCCTTGACACCGGAATTCTCTTTCAAACCAGGCCAGCCACGGCGCAATGCGACGCTGCTTGTCAAATTTGAGAGTGCTGGAAGATGGAAGCATGCTGCTGGCCTAGCGGACTTTGCAGAAACGAAAGGACCGCCCCATAACTCGCCATGATAGTGATTTGGAGACGCTGAGGGAGCACACCATGGTAGGCAGTTGTTGAGATCTTGGACACGTCAATCACGACGCCATTATGAGCATTTCGGATGTGTTTTGAGAGTGCCGAAAAGTCAGGCGCGCTTTTGATGTAGGACCCTACCGTCGCTTGTATCGCGGTATAATCTTCACAGGGCATTGACGAACCGCACCATAGGGGCTACATAAGTGATATTTTGCACAGTCAAAGGAACCTGCCATGGGGCTAGGGATTTAGGGATTTGAGGCAGCGTACGGGCACAAAGCCATGCTCTCAGTTGCGGATGCTTATCGTGAGAACCGGAGTCATGTAGGGTGAGGAAAGAAACGATCTCCGAGGGAGAATGTGCGAGTTTATATACACAAGACAGAGTCCAAGTTGGTCGAGATGAGGCAGACAGGAGCGGTATATCTTGGTGATGATGCGCATCACCTATCATTAATCGGCCCCATAGCACGCCAAGACGAGATCGATTACAATGATAAGTGATCAATTACATCGATCTGTATGTCCCATTAAGTTTTCGATGCCATACATATACAATACAACACTATTACCAGGTCCCAGACCCCAAACTCCCACCTCATCCCATCATAACACATAGCGGTCAACGCAACTAAAAGCTCAAGTCGCACAACGAAAACAAAACAGGGTATCACTACGAAACAGCGCGCTGCGGTGAGAGAATTTGTGAAGCGAGTGCGATTTTGTACTTGGGGATGCGGTGCGGGCTAGGCGTGCTCGTGTTCTCGGACATGACGCCGTTAGTGGTAGCTTTGCGGGAAGCAGGGGAGGGCGTGATGGGCTCGCTCGGGACGCCGTTGGCGGGCTTGTGATCGCCGTTTGTCCACTCTTGGTTTTGCGGGGACGGAGTGTCGTTGAGTTGGGCGACGAGATCGTCGGAGGAGCGCTTGGTTTGGCTGAAGAGAGAGCGTTGCTCAACGGTGCTGTTGGCGATGCCGAGGCCTTCCATCTTCGCTTCTGCAACCTCCTCTGCTTGCGTTTCGTTGTCGGGCTCGGTGGAGACGGCGGAGGGAATGCTGAAGTCGTCTTTTGTAGCGGCTTTTCCGCCGCCGAGGGCGCCGTGGACAGCCGTGGTGGCTGCTTTCAGCGTCATCGGTGGGTGTGGTATTGTTGGCATCCTCCCAAGCATGTTCAATCGAGTGCCAGCCCTCGCCCACTGCCAAATACCCCTCGGGGGCGATGTGTGTTCAGGCTTCGCGTTCTCGTCCATGCCGTTCTCGCTGACCGTGTTGCTAGCCCGGTGTTGGTGAGACCCGCCGTCGGAGCTTGGGGGGCGGTCGGCGAGGGCTGGGAGTGACTGATTCTCCTCGGTGAGCGGAGGGGTGGGAAGGAGTCTCTCTGGGGGTGTGACTCTCCGGAACTTGTCCTTTTCCGCCTTGGGGCTCGGCGGACCCGCCGTTGCGTGCTCCGTTGACGTCTCGACTGTCGAAAAAGCCGGACTTGTGAGGCGGCGGCGTAGAGGGCCCGCGCTGGTCGTCTCGCTCTGGCGGCGAGCGTGGCGGGGAGGCGGGGCTTGTAGAATTGGCGGGGGACGAGGCCGGCGGGGTGGGAGGAGAGTCTGGACGGACTTTGTCGAAGGATCGGAGCTGACGGATTTGAGGGCGCGGCGGCGGGTGGTTGACTTGAGTGCTGGCGTCAATGCGTGTTACTACGTTTCTCGAGTACGAACCGATGGACTAGGGTGGCTCCTCTTCGTCGCAAAAGACGGCTTGAGCATGCGGCGGTGCAGGTGCTGTGTTGGGTGGTGCTATTTACCTTGCTTGCCCTTGCCCTTGACATGGCAGTTGGGGCCGTCGTCGTGGTCGTGGTATTCGCACTGATTGCCGGTATCGGTCGGGTCGTCGAAGAGCATACCTCCGGTGCCGTACTTGATCGCCTTGACGAGCTCGATGGCGAAATCGGTGTTGTTCTCGAAACACTGGCGATACGTCTCCACGTCTCGGTCACTGTCGGGGTCCATGATCTGGCGCGCTGCAATGCGCGTCATCAGGCGCCTGAACGGCGAGTCTTTCGGGCTCTTGCGATAGATCTCGTCAATCTCTTCAGCGTCCGGGACCAGCTCCGCTTGGTTGAGGCCTTTGCGGTATTGGTCCATGGCCACGTTCTTGAGTTGCGGCATGTCGAAGCGGTCGCACAGCAGGTAGAGCTTGTGACAGCTGACGGCGTAGTCGTACTTCTGGTTCGCATCTGGCATGTCGGACACATCGTCCAGCTTGCCCTGATAGAGCCATTTCACAAGCAGTTCGAAGCCCGCCGGATCGTGGTCCGGTAGGTCGAGGCTATCCTGTCGCTGTTTGCCATTGTGACCCTGCAGTTCCGACTCCAGCAGCTCGGAATGGTGGCAGAGGAGGTTGCGGTGCAGCGCCCAGTGGCGCCTGCCCTCGCCAACATAAATATCGATCATACGGCCCGAAAGGAGTCTATCACGCTGCAACTTAGCTTTGGCTCGCACATGGAGACGGTGAGAATTGAGTCGGTATGCCAGACCCGGGCGGACAGGAAGGCATCGCGCAGCGGCCCGCGACACTTGAAGACGCGCTTCGTCGGGCGCATGTGCATCGCCAGCCGCATGCGACTCGCCTTCCGATGAAGAATCGGATGCGCCGTCGGATGCATCAATGGGACAGTCTAAAGAGGAGTGAGAGACGTACTCTGCATAAGTGGCAGCGGGCACGTCGCCAACAGTGCCCGAAGCCATGCGGGTGCGTCGGGGCGGATGCGCGTATGCGAAGTCACGAAAAAAGACGATGCGCTCCTGCCATCCCATGCGGCGCGAGGATGGCGTTCATAGGGGCAGCAGCAGAACGGAATGGAAATGGAGATGGCGCGCAATAGTCGCGATGGGTGACACGGCTGATGAGCGCAGCGGGAAGCGGGGGCTGGGGAAGCAGGGATTATCCAAGTGTCGTCATCGTCACGTTCCACAACCACCACCTCTGCGAACAGCTTGTGGCCTTGCCCGACTTCACCATTACAGTTGCGCATGCGGTCACATCTGTAATCGAGAGCTCCCAGACCGTAAATTTGCACTGGAGCTCAGTGCACGTGATTGCAGCACAGCCTTACCCCTGGAGCTCTGCAGGAACAAAGTGGCCTATATGCGCAGGGAAGTAGAAACCTCGTGGAGATACGCAGGTAAAAGGCTCAGCAGGTGATCTACAGTGTAAGAGCTATGTACGGGGAGTATAATAAACTTACGCTTCGGCACTACACCGTGGAACCTAAGGACCTCAAAAATCGGACCTCTCCATTCTTCCACCCCGTCCTTGTCCTTAACCTCCCCCTAATTCTGCGTATACCTCCGCGCGTTCTCGCCTGAATCTCCTCCAGTCCAATCGAAATCCGACATGGGCGGGCTCGACACGTCCGACACAGCTAATCATGGTCATGTCAGCGAAACGTCTTCCATTCACGCGCCAGATCGCGGCACTCACCCAACGCAAATAACGCCCAGCTATCAGCATTATTCGCTGGCGTATCGCTCGGCGCTGCATTCGTAGCACCCCTCGCCAGCTGTGTGCAATCAGGCATGCCATATTTGATGTCCCTCTCAGCGCCCACGACGTGCGCCAGCTCATGCACGAGCTGGAACTCATACGTGTATCTATACGTGGCGATCGGATCACCGGCTTTCGGGTTCAGGTCGGCGAGCGTCTTGATGTTGGCTTTGCCCCCCGGAAGCGCCACCGGGCACACCACGAGGTTGTTCCCATCTGCAAAGCCGACCGACTTGTCGTCTGCATACTCATCGGCGTTGCCATTCGGGTCGAGCTTCAGACGGTACATCCAGAGGTTTTTATCTCTTCGGAGCGATTAGAAAGAGAAAAGCGACATGTTGGCAGTGTCGTCACTTACTCTGCGCACCGCGAGGCACCCTTGCCGTTGGGAGGGTCTACACAAGCAATTGTTACGGGCGGCCCGATGGCAATGTTTTGGTAGAACTCTGCCTCGATAGTTAGCCGGGATGGATTTTGGTTCTCGCAGACTAGTATACCTAGCATCTGATCGTGAGATGTGAGGCTGTTCTGCCCGAACAGGTTCAACCGGGCTGGCTCCCACCAGAGCTCGAAGGGACTCTGGTTGACAGCGTTCTGGTTCGAGAAAGGGTCGTTACTGGTTAGAACGTCGATGGTGTGCTGAGCCATGTGGAGCGCTCTGGGCCAGGCATCTTTGATCTGGGGATGATTATCGCAGCTCGGGTGCCAGGAGGGGTCAGCCCGCTTCACAGGACGAAAAGTATTCGCTGAGTTGTCGATATGAGGGAGGGAAACCGCAGAGGTCGTGAGGGAGAGGGTCTGAGAGACGAAGTAGGCAGCGAAGAGCTGCTCGAACGTCATCCTTGAAGTGAATGCAGAGGAAATGCACAGCTGGATTGGAAGGCTCGGTACGGGCAGAACTCGTTCATGAACATCTATTGTCGCGTAGGTAGAAAGGCTCGAGGAATGTCAACGCCACGCACTGTAGGGAACTTTGGGCGCAAGATACCTTGCGAATACGACGGGCTGTTTGTATACCTCTGCGCAAATAGTAAAACCTCAAAATATCTGCGCTGATCTTCTCATCAAATTAATGCTGTAAGTGTCGTATCATGATACCAGGGGCGGAGAAATGGGGCGGAGCAGCAGTAGGTCGGCCTGTCATTGGCTGCTCGACGAAGTAGCGTTCGTTTTTGTAGTATTTTAAGCTTTCTGTGACTACAGTCTCCGCCTGGGGCCAGCCTGATCGCTCATCATTGATGTAATTCGACTTGTCCTCCACTCATCCCAGAATTATCATGGGCCCGAATAGGTGAAGAGGCCCACCTTCTCTCGTATGCGTCGGGGGCCTTGACGTACGCAAGAGGCTGATCAGCACCTATTCCTTCCTCTCAACTTCTACAGATTGGTTAACTTGTGTTTAGTCTCGCCATCCAAATACGCGCCTCTTGCTTCTGTACAGTACGTCGACAGGCGGTCGGCCTTCATATCGAACTTCAAAGACTCAATCCCATAAATCATGGCGTACATCACACTTTTCTCTTCTCTTCTCCCTGCGACGCTCTTTTTCAGTCCAGCGCAAGCCGCAGATTGCAATCTTGCCCAATCACGTCGATCGGGCGACCCTTCAGGAGCGGCTATAGCTTCAGACCTCCGAGGACAAGACAACGCACTTCTGCAAAGTGTATGCAACGGAGGCTTTCCCCCAGGAAGTGATATCATCTCAACCTGGAATACCGGAAGTCAGATATACAATGTCACTCGATTCGATAGCAGCCAGCCTCTGCAGTACTGCTTCGACGCCTTCGACAACATCATCACGCAATGCATTGAAAACGACAACTACTGGGGTGGAGACTGGAAGCTCGGGAACGAGATTTACGCTATCTACGATTCGACGTGGCCGGAGCATGTTCTTGAAGCGGAACTTGAAAGTCCTCCTAGCAGTTCGGCACAGGATGTCTCTCCTTCCTCTACACCGGATCCACCGGCTCGTGCTACCGTCGTAACGACTACGATAGATGGATTTCCCATCACTCAGACTGCAAGTCGATCAGCTACGTTTTGCTCCGGAATATCGCTGACTGGCGATCATAGTTCGTTCCAACTACCATTGCAGATGCCTCGCCCACGACCTCAAGCACCACAGTCGACGGTGTGGTTGTCCCCCTCATCATTGGAGCCGGAGGGGTTGCCTGGAGTAGCTCTTTCCCATGACACGTTTTTCATGAACTAACGCGACCCAGTACCTTTCGTCCCCGTCGGCGGCGCTCCCCCAGCTGTGATAACGCCACCCGCGGACCTTCCCGACGGCGGCAACGGTGACGGCGATGACAACAGCGACTCGCAAAGCAGCGCACCGGAATCTACCAGTAGCTCATCATCGAGCTCCTCTTCAAGAGCTCTACGTGCTCCCGACGACGTTTTTCCCGCGGATGCTGGGACCGCGACGTTTGACTCTGGCGCTGCGGCGCAGATTGTGTTTTTTGGGGCTGCGGCGCCAACGCCTACCCCGTCAAGTAGCAGCGAGGCTTCTGCGGAACCTACGGTCGATTCGAATGCCGAAGCCAAGAAGCTGTGCCATGAGAGGTGTGGTTCAAAGCCTGGGTTGACTACGTCAGATGGGCAGTGGTGCCTGGCGAATTGCGGATGCTTTTTGGGGGCGGCGGGATGTTGAAATCGTTATTCTGATTTTTGATAAGTAATAGAGCGAAACTTCTCATTGTTGATTTCGCATAATGTTACCATGCTTCAGTAGTTGTTCCTTCCCATGCCGCCAGCTCTGTCTTACCTGTGAAATCTTCCAATCGTTCCTTTCCTTCTCGTATGTCGCTTACAGTATGAAATTGCCCCTGAATCATTACAATACGAGTAATGAATGCACAGCACGAAGACACAATGGGACTTGTCAGATAGATGTCTTCTGCGAGGTCGAACGGCTGCCTTCGCGAAAAGATGGTTAGCTGGCATGGGCAGTGAGCGAACCCGACTAACGCTTCGACCTAGGGAAAGTCGGGGCGGATGTAGACATTATAACGCAGTTGTGAAATATCAAGACCGCGTAGGCGAATGGAGAATTTGGTTAAGGCATAGAGATGGCTTGCAGGTCTTGGGTCGCAGGAAGGCGTTTTATCTTTCCTTTTGTTCCTTTTATTGACCTATTTCATGTTACATTTTCCTTTTTCGGAAAGTCGACGTTTAGTGAGGGTTTCCGGACCCAATGGTTTACCTAATGTTCAGCCACCATAAACATCTGAAATGCCTCAATCACGATCGAACACAATGAGTTTGAGAGAGAAATGGAGACGCGTGAGAGACACTCGATTTGATCACGATATGCAGTGCACTAACAAGCAGAACACGAATTTACAGCTTCGCGGCCGGCGTTCATGTACCACCTCACATTCAGACATTGCCGACCAGCATCAAAGCCAACCTGCCTATCTCTAGGCGCTAATCACACGCTGCTTCTCTGCCTTGCGCATCTTATACCTCCAGTACGCCCTTCCGACACAGTACAAGGCACCCAGAGCCACTGCAGCTCCAGCAATGAACATAACTACCATCAGAACCTGACCAGTCTGCTTCGAATGGTACCCCGGGCCGCCGTCGGGCGAAGAGGCCTGTGCCTGGCTTAGCCCAAGAAGCCCCGTGACCGTGCCGTTGCGAAGCTGAAGGCGACCGTTCGCATTGACGACGGTCAAATCCTGGCATGGCCCGTGAGTTGAGTGGAACGTGTTCGCGCTGGCCAGTGGTGGAGGGATATCCGGCAGGATGGGAGGCTCGCAGCCTTCGCAGTCTGAAGATGCGGGTCCGGTTAGATTGAGCATGGGATTCCTGCCGTTAGGCGGGCAGGGTAGACCGTCATCGTTGTGATATTCACAACCACATTGTGGGCAAGGAAGACCAGTGTGGTGGTTATGTCCACAAAGGGCGCACGGCAGGTCGCCATCGTGGTGGTGCCCACAATCGCAAACGGAGCACGGCACGCCGCTCTCATGACAGTGTGCACAAGAAGCACAAGTGCCGCTATTCTGGTGGTTTGTACCATTGTGTGCCTCGTTCGTGGTGTTTTGATGTTGTGGGTAGGGGAAAATGAATTGACTCGTCGCAACAGGAGCCCGCGGGGTTGTGCTGCTCGGAAAGTAAGGATAGAAAGGTGGCATCTTTGCTCTTTCAAATCTGGATCTGCAGTTTCTGCTACAAAGTTGCTTATTATCGGTCGTTCGTTTTCGAATTTAGTTGATCAAGGGGAAAGAAGGCGATTGTTTCTTATACCGAGATGGCCCATCATCGATGCGTTCTATCGCGGTGTTGTGAAGTGTGCATTATGCATTCTATGCGTTGTGTAGAGACTCATGGAATAGACACGAAGAAAGGCCGTTTTTAGAGTCCCTACCTGTGGTGGTCCTGTGAAGCAGTGAATTGCACTGGATTCAACATTGTCGAACTCGGCGGTTTCCAGGGCGACGCTCCATGCCCCTACTCCGCCGCAAGATGCAGCTCGCCTCACCAAACGTCTTCTTTTCTTCTCTTGGTTTTCGCGGGCGCCGGTGTCTGAACGAACCCTGATGCTTGCATCTCCACATCGCGAAGGACGTCCGCTTCCGGGGCTTTCACTTCCGCCTCAGCCTTAATGCGCTTGCGCTCTTTACATCGCTTAATTGTGTTTATGTAGAAGAGCCAGATTGTGGATGAGACGAAGAAGGGTGCGAAGAGACACATTGCGATAAAAGCGGCCAAAGGGATGGGCCCGATGGTGGGTAGGAGATCCTCTTCAGTTGGAATTTGCGTAGCCATGCTGGAGGGCTGTCGTGATGTGGTTGTTTGGGTCCCAGGGGATGAATAAATACGTCACTGCGATATGCACGCTCGTGGTGTTGGTGGATTTGTCTTGCGGATGTTGAGTACGAAAATCTCTCAGTCCAGCTGAATTTCTGTGCGGAGTCGGTCCAAGTGTGCCGGTGGAAGGACCTTCTTTTCCCACGCTATTGAAGCCTCGAGGTGGTTGAAGCTGCGGACCGAGGACAAAGGAGGTTGTTCACGAAAAACATGGTGGCGCAGGTATAAGCGCTGATTGTGAGAGCGACATGAAACGCGACATGCTTTGTTTGTGTGGTTGACACAAACCAAAAATAGGCATGAAACGTGACATGGGTGCTAGTGGCCTCAGGAGCCCTGCGTGAATGAAACATCACGTGACATATCACCGGCGACCCCATTCACCAGATTACATTGATCCAGGTAACTTAAGAAATACATGAACTAATGGGAGAGGCATTATATGTTATGAGAATCGATACCTCGAGAACGAGTTCGCTATAATTAACAATCTCAAAGATAGCGAATGAGGACGACGAACTTCGACGTGAAATATGATACCGGATTTGCGGCACTATCCACAATGAACACTGTGGCTCGATTATATCCATAATGGTCTCTAAAATTTGGTCAGGCCACATACCGAGTGGTGCTCGCAGCCTAATCGTTGCGATGACTATGCGCCTCCTTCCGCGCCGCATTGTAGTAGCCAGCACGGTTTAGATAGATCACCAGGATAGGATCCTCAGGCATAGCATTCCCTGCGTAACTCTGTAAAGGACGAGCCATGGGAGCCGGCATCGCTACAGTATGCTCGTTATGCTGACCATAGCCGTCCACATGGACGGGTCGATGCGGCAGTGGTTTGTCGAGATTGTGTGCCAAGTATGTCTGGCCATGGCTCTCCAAAGCTACTTGCCCAAGCTAACCATATGAACTTGAAGTGCCGTGAATAGATTGCACATTTCGATTGCGGCCGTAGGGAGGCAGATGTGCAACAGGCATGCGATTCACTTCAATATCCGCGTTCTGCGACCTCTTCCCTCGCGGCTTCTTCTGTATGCCTAGCACGCGTTCACCACGCTCTTACTTGCAGTAAGCAAAGAAAATCACATCTAAAAGAACAAAGCACTCAGCGCCCCCAAGAACGTAGGAAAGCACTGAACGGGAGGCGCCGGTATACTTCTCATCCTGCGTAGGATCGTTATTTTCAGATACATGAACGGCAACAACAATGGCGACCAGCGCCATCATGCTCGCAAATCTCAGTAGATTGCAGCACATAATCGGGAGTGTGGTTTGAGTACTTTGCAATGCAGAGTCTCGCCTTTCTTGGCAAAAGGAGGAGTTTGTATAGATATTATTAGTTCCTGACCATGGTCTTTGCAATGGTCACAATGCGATAGCTTGTGAATATATAATGATGAGGCATGATAGGGGTATCATATTTCGACGTCTAGAGCAATGACTTTAGGAACAACCGAAGAAACGAAGCCCTTATTGAGTTGGTGTAGTTATCGAGAAAAAACCATTAGTACTCATGCGTTTCTGTGTGATACTCGTGGTGTTGACTTGCTAAATAGAACAGTGACTTTGCTAATCCACTCCGCATGAATTACGCTCTATCCAGGATTCTGAATGTTGTACAATATGACAATGCAAGGTTCCTGTATGGGCTTGTTTTACACGTTCGTGATCAAGAAACAGCAGAACTCAGATCACGACTTCGTCTGCCACGAGGAAATTTCAGCGCAAGCAATTTACTTCACTTGACTTCCTTTTATAACATCCAACTAAGTCTTAATTACTCACTCCCACCCATTTAGGCGGCAATCAGCACCACACTATCCAAGTCGACCTCCTTCGCTGAGCTCGGCGCGCCACTGTATGTGAATTCAAAGTACAGCATGGCACTAACGTACGGCGCTCCTGCCAGGGGCGTAACGGTGCTCAGCTGAGCCAGCGGTGCAAACGTGGTGGATGAAACTACTGAAGAACTCAGAGCCACATTACCTTGGCCTGGAATAACAATGTAAGCCGTCACCATTATTTGGCCCGCAGTCGTAGCGCGACGGGCGGAAGCGCTAAGTCGGTAGGTGACACCGGGACAGAGAGTGACGGCCTGTGCAATACGCTGGGGAAGATTCGCGTTGGTTGCGGCGATGCGAGCGCGAAGGGAGAAGGTGCCGGCAGCGGAGGCGGCGTTTGTGCGTTCGAGGTTGACGTCACCTGCGGGGAAGGTCTGCCAATTCCCGTTAAAGGCGGATTCGAAATCGCCGTTGGAGACAACGTTTTGAGTCTGAGCGGGACATGCCGCGGCTGTTGTGGTTGACGTCGTCGTGGTCACAGTTGTGGAAGTTACCGTGCTCGCAGGCAAAGTAAGCGTCGTGGGTTCTGTGATGGTAGTCGGCTCGGTTATAGTGGTTGGCTCAGTGATAGTCGTCGGTTCGGTAATCGTCGTGGGCTCAGTGATTCTATGTTAGAAGTTAGCGGGTGAGGTCTAGAGACGAGCAGATCTGACATACGTAGTTGGCACGGTAAGCGTGGTTGGCTCCGTAATGGTAGTTGGGACCGTGATCGTCGTGGGCTCAGTGATGGTAGTCGGTTCGGTAATGGTGGTCGGCTCAGTGATGCTGCAGATTCATAAGAAGGTGGAATTTTAGCCGTCGGCTTGCACTTACGTGGTCGGCTCCGTGATCGTTGTAGGTTGGGTAATGGTAGTCGGCTGTGTGATCGTCGTAGGCTCGGTGATGCTAATTTTAATTTCAGCACACGCATCTTTGGACGAATTGCATCGACTTACGTAGTTGGTTCTGTGATCGTGGTGGGAACAGTGACGGTCGTGGGCTCGGTAATGCTGGTATTTGATCAGCGCATGTTATCTCGAGAAAATAGGCCAGACTGACGTGGTTGGCTCGGTGATAGTTGTGGGTTCTGTGACCGTAGTAGGCTGCGTGACCGTTGTTGGGACCGTAACTGTCGTAACTTCTCCGGCTCCAGGCAGAGTCAGAGTAGAGGTGGTTGTGGTTGCATCTCCTGGCAGCGTGACACTGCGGCGAAGTCAGCAGACGAAACATTAAGCAGGACTCGCAAACACATACGTGGTGGGAATGGTCACAGTTGTCACGATACCTTCCCCAGGGATGGTGACAGTAGTCGTAACTGGAGGAAGAGCCGAGCAGGTCTGGCTTTGTACAACGGTGGTCGTAGGGCTGGTCGACTGCGGAGCCGATGACGAAGAGCTGGAGCTGGAACGAGCGCTCGTTGACAGAGTGGATGATGAGCGAGTAGACGATGACGGAGATGAACGCGTGGAGGTATTAGTAAACGATAGCCTCGTAGAAGCGTGGGTAGACGAGGGAATGCGAATAGACGATGCGGGAGCAGGGCCTCCATTGCAGGAGCCGAATTCTTTTTGGCAGGACGGTGCACCACAGTAGTCCTTGGTACTTCCACAGTATCTAGCCAGCAGTAAGCAAAGGTGGAACGATCAACTTGTATTCCAAGGCGTACCCATATTTGGAGCAGCAATTACCCCACGCACTGCCCTGGCAAGTTTGATGCTTATGGTCCTGGCCACATCGTGAATCTCTGGACACGGGCTTGGAGGTTGAGGGTGATCTTCGCTGGGGACTGGCAGCAGCAGCGCTCACGAGGAGCGTCAGGCAGAGGATACTCTTGGATAGCATCTTGAATACCGTATTCAGTGCAACAGCGTCAACGACGAACGAGGGCAGGACCTAGCGGAGAGAGAAATGCAGGGTCGCTCACTTGTCGATTGCCATGGTGTTCTGTTTGCTAAATACCTTTATCGCATAGCTCTGGCTACTCATGTGTTTTTACCTATTGCCCAAAACGTGAGCAACCCATGTTCACAGGCCAAGCATTGGCAAGAATGACAATATAGGCGAAATCTTGAAGCGCTAAAGGACATAAAGACACTATACTACAATCGAATGGCAAAGCGCTCAAAAAGGATCGCTAGCTGTCACGCTAGTGACCTTGCAAACTAGTGTGGCCGCTTTGGAAATTCAACCTTTGGGCAATCCAAGTCCCCTACTTTTATCCTCCCTGCAGATCCGGAGGCGCAACCCATGAGTTTGGAACTGGTAGTTGTTATCTCCATGACCACAACCTTTACATTATAAATACATGTGGTATCTTCGCGGGTCCGTCTGTCGTAGGTCGTTTGTACCATATTTTTTCAAACATAGGCAAAAGGGGGGCTCATTTGATTCTGTCTGTGGGCTGGCATGCGGGGCCGAGCGATGATATCTACCTATGGTAGCTTTGTGGCGTTTTTGCGCGCGTGGCAGCCCCCTCGCCGACTTTGTCTGTCCAGCAACCAAATGGCGCCACCACAGCCATGGGCCCGGATTCGTGCAAAAAAGCTCACGTTGAGTGTAGATCTAAAAACCATCTGCGCGAGGCCAAGGCCTATGCAGTGAGCTGCACATGCACAACATGAATCGATGTATCAGAGAACCTGTGAATTGAGTTGGACAAGCAGCATTTACGCGTACCAATCATCACGGCGGCGCACAACTCATCACGATGCGGCGAAAGGAGTACAGAAAGAGCACTTGGAGACGCGAGCTGCTGGAACCTGATGCCTGGTTCATAATGGGCGTAAATCTAGATCAAATGATTGTGATGTACGATTTTCGACTGCAGGCAGAATATTGTTTTTCTTTGGGGGCCAGGGTCCTTGCAGGGCGGCTCGCCTACCCTTGCTTCTCACATTCAAACCTTCGATCGCAAGGATTGCTATGATTTGCTGGGCTAGACCATCGCGAAATGTTCTGTACCGTAGAGTAAGTGTCCGCCCCACTGCTAGGCCTACCATGGAGTTATACGAGTTCTAGCGCTGGAGCATGCGCTAGTGGAGACATTCGAGTCGCTTTTAGGCTTCACTACTACAGGCTCCGCGGGAAAGAGGAACCCGAACGTTCCGTGAGAAGTGATGGGCCGGCATCAAGCGTTGACAGACTGAACTGACAACGGCACGCACGGTAGATACCAGCCACAGATGGTCCAGGGAATTGTTCCCATTGCGCGATCGCACGCAGCCCTCAGCAAACTTCCATATCACGAACAGAGAATTATCATTAATGAATCTTCAATAGAACCGTTGCTGATTGCTCGAGCTAACTTCCATCAGCTTAGCCTTGTCGATTTATGACAGAACTGTTAGAATCCTTCATAGCTCTACTCTTTCTCCTCACGCGACATGAATGGAATGTTCGCTCATAAGCATATGGTGAAAGTCATAGATATGCTTGTTGCTTACTATAAAAGTCGATGAAAAAGTGGTCTAGAAAAGTTATGGGATTCATCATCCCTCGTTAGGCTAGTCTCTTCCATCACGAATGCGAGCATCCAAGCTCAATCTGTACTACTCAGAACTACCGATAGCGATGGTCTTGCCCATGGGAAGTCGAGCCATACACAGGCACGGTGTAGAAGCCATTCTTGTTCGGATAAACCACCGGAACCGGAGTTCCAGACCTGAGTATTGGAGCTGGCTTCCGCACTCCATACGGCGGATGCCCATGATCATTCTGTGGACGCCGAGGCAATGGCTTGTTAAGGTCTCGGAGCCCATACCCCCCGTCCGCGGGCTTCGAGTTCGTCTGCTGCCTGGGCCAGGCGTATGGGTTGGCAGCTTCGTTAATTGGCATCACTGGACGCTGCCAGCCGTACGACGTTGGTGCAGGATGACGGTGAGACTTCACAAGTTCACGTGAAATATTCCTAGTGGCGGGCTTGCGCTTCACCCCTGGGCAAACGCGCTCGCCTCGGCGGTACTTGGCCCAAGCAAAGTAAATCACTCCAAGAATCATGAGGCACCCGGCTGCCCCGAAGATGTATGAGAGGACAGGACGCCCAGCACCCTTATCCTTCGCATACTTCTCACCACCAGAATTTTTCTCAGCCTCCGTAGGAATAGGGACAGCAGCGACCAGCGCGAGCAGGAAGAAGATCTCGAATGGATACAACGTCATTTTGTTTTTGCTTGAGGTTGTCCGATTCTCTTTTCGAAATTGATCCTTATTCTGGAAAGTGGACTGCGGGATTATATAGCGAGCGACAGTGTCTGCAAGTCGTCATCGTGAAGACCACATTGCGAAGTATTGTGTGTCTATGAACCCAGGACATGGTGGGGGAGGTTGACAATGTCCATGAACATCAAAACATAATCGCAATCTTTAAAACAGGACAATTTGAACATACTTGTTCAGCATTTAGTTCAGCATTTACTTGTAACGTTAAACAGATATAATTTAAGACACATTTTGTCTCAGATGAAGGTGTCTAAGTACCAAGAGGTGTGAGTGCTCTCGAACATCGATATGGCAAACAAAGGATAGGAACAGTCATACGGGATGGGGAAATAAGCTCCTCCTAATGCTGTATAACATATCGTTGCGCTGTAGGAGAGCGTTGATATGGCCTAGCCTCTGCCTCCCTCATGTCTCTGCTATAATGACGACTAGCCCCTCCTGGCGCACCACTAGCATTTATTATCTTATGCTTCGCCAACTCCGCATCATGATGATCTGGGCCGAAGCTCTTCTTGTTCTTCTGCTTACGCCATGCCCATCCCGCCAGTGTAAGGAGAAGTGCACCTCCAATAATTGACACAATAATCGCGAGCGTGATTGCGGAGCCGTCGGAATGGTGGTCATATGGTACGTCGGGGAATGGAGCTGATGTTGCTGATGGTATCCCGGGGGTAATCAGAGACGTAGATGGCATTTCTGACGTGGTCGTGTCCCCGTTTGGTCTTGTGAGTAAAGCGTCAGACGGACTGTACGCCATGGAGGCTATCTCTCGTGCATGAAACCGTTCGTGCTGCGGCTCGCTCTCTGGGTTATCATCTATCGCGATGGGTTCGTGAATGTCGGCCGCCGTAACGGTTGCTGCATGCGAAGATAGCAGGTTTGCACAGCTGCCAGCAGCTGCGAAGATGAACGGAAAGGTTAAGAGCATCATTTTTTCTTAGTTATGAATTTGTCGATTGGTCGCAGGCTCAGCTGTCGATCATGGCTTTGCGCAAAAGGATGGAGCACTGGGTTGATTTTAGGAAAGGGAAGCTTTCAGTTCTCGAACACAAGTGTTGTCGGAAGAAAACAAGTCCAACAGGCATGGTGCAACGCTCCACATCAAGGGATGTTGCTTCCCGTCCTTCGCAACCGATAGCTGTTGCCACAACAGAGCGCTGGAATGTGAGCATCGAACTCCGCGAATTCCGGCATGGGAACATCAACAACATCTCTTTGGCGCATAGCTTTTCTTGTACCAACTATGTACGTGTAAATCGAGAGCAATAGATGGAAATATAAGGTGCATCCCAGAGTGGAGAGACACGCCATGTCCCGAGGGTTCGGGCGCCCGGCGCGTCCATTTCTAGAATTTCTAGAGCTGTAATTCAAATGAAGTGTTCATGAATTATTCTTCTCTCAGTCTGATAGGCTTCGACAAGGATCTCTGAGGTGCTGGTTGTGCTGTCAATCGTTTTGCCGTCGTCAAAAGAACCTTCAGCGGTAAACCCCTGTCTACTCGCGACATTGACAATGTCTCTTGATTTCGGAGGCTTTCTGTAGTAGAACGGTTAGCGAAGACTATGGTCCTAGTCTTTGAAGATTACTTAGACATTACGAGTGAGCTCGCCAAAAGCCCCGAAAGGCGGGGCCCTAAGTAAGCGGAATCTGCTAACTAAGCTTGGCCTGTATCAGCCTACATTAGTGCGCCTACAACCTGTCTATATATTATTGTCATGAATTTCACGCTATGCCCACCTTGTAAGGACCTTAGAATAGATGTGGAGCATGCTGACGGGTTTGTGTCACGTTCAACTACGTGTCCTATACTACGCTCACTCGAAATGTATAAGGTGTCTAAACAAAACTATTCAGATATTAATACAGAATCGTCCTCCTTAGGTTGACGAGCGCCTGCATTAAGCAGCATCTCAACCACTTGCTCGTGGCCTCTAGATGAAGCTGCCTGTAGCGCGTTGCCGTACCTTCCACCCTGCGCGTTAACCTCAGCGCCCTTGTCGAGCAGCAGCTTCACAATCGCCTCATGGCCTCTACATGAAGCTGCCTGGAGCGCGTTGCCGTAGTGTCCACCCTGCGC
>NW_017253364.1:1607608-1798192 GCF_001642045.1 Paraphaeosphaeria sporulosa | reverse complement strand
TGACCTCAGCGCCCTTGTCGAGCAGCAGCTTCACAATCGCCTCATGGCCTCTAGATGAAGCTGCCTGGAGCGCGTTGCCGTAGTGTCCACCCTGCACGTTGATGTCGGCTTCCATGTCAATCAACACCTGGGCAATATCCACATCGCCGTCAGAGCACGCATAGTACAGAGGGGTGCTGTCATTGCTGTCTTTCTCATTGATGTCGCACCCTGCCTCAAGGAGTCGATTGACTGCGCTAGTAAGTCCTGCAGAAGCCGCCAGGTGTAGCGCATATGTTGGGGGCGCTTGCTCAACCCATTTCTGCCTTAAAGTGGGAACATTGTAAAGGCTTGTGCTATACACGATCGTACCAGGAGTGACTAGGAAGTCCATGCGATTGAAGCGCTCCTTGATAGTCCAGTAGTCGTGGCCATCTCGCAACACCTTGATCTGCAGGATGGCTGCAAGAGATGCACTCTCTTGTCGCAAAATAGTCTCCAGTTGGTTTATAACATCGAGAGAGAGCTCTTCGCATCTGATGATATGATAGTCGAAGCTCTGGTATGGATAGCTGGCAAGACTGTTGTTATTGAATCGGCAGTGTAGACCCCATACGTCACGAGCTGGCTTTCCGAATGCTGTTAGTCGGATGTACGCGATACACGCTAAGCTCAATCGTGTGTGCACAGCTTTCGAATCGAGAAGCTGCGCCCGTATGCTTCTGTGCGGCAGCCCTTGAATAGCAGTTGTCAAGAATTCCTGCACTGTGTAGTGAATCGGCCGGATCAAGCCGTTAGCTTCTTCCAGCAGATTAGCACAAGCCTCAAGGATTACTTGAGGTGAGTCGGTCTGCAGATCCTCTCTCACTTTGCAATTTGAGTTGACTGCAAGCGCAAGTTGTAGTTCTCGAGTGCTGAGAGGCCTCCGGGTATAGAGGGTCCAAGCTAGGCAATTGATTGCCAAATCCCTCATGTATGGAGTCTGGGCTTCGATCCGCTCCAGAATCCGAACGTAGGTGTCCGGCAAGCCCTGGGGCAATGCGTCCAGCGCAGCTTCTACCACTGCGTCTTTTTGAGCCTTGCTGGCTTGACAGAGGCTGTCCAGCTGAAGGTTGACCCAAAGAAACCTATGTCACAGTCAGCCTGAAAGACTTTTTACCAACCGCTGGACGAACACTTACATCCCCTCTGCCTTTGTAGCGAGCGTCCGAACAATCTTTTCCTTGAGTCCATCGTTGGTAACGTAGAGCGTCTTTCCATGCTCCCCACCCTGTAGTTTTTCAACCTGGCTGCGAGCGAAAGTCTCAATATCGGCGGTGACGTTCTCAGTCTGGATTTGGATCGTGGGTATGTGTCTGTCACCGAAGGCTTTGGCGATGTCCATTTCGTTCCGACTCGTGACGAATACCTTAACATGGCATCGAACTTGAGCCGTCACTATGCCGGTGATGAATCCAAGAATATCTCCTCGCTCTTGCTCTGGACACTCGTCTAGAGCGTCGAACACCACGTATACCTGAGGCAGATCTTCGATGAGGGATCTGAACCTTTCCTGTGTGCCCACCAGAGATGAAGGCAAGGCATCATGCTTGGTTTGGAGCAGGTCGCGGGGCAACTGGTCCTTTCTTCGACACAACTGCTTGAGCAGTGCAGTTACGATTTGATGAAGCTCTTTCAGCCGCGCGTCCCGATAGTTGTAATAGGCAAAACAGAGGGCGGCATCCTCTCGTAGTCCAATCTTCGTCGTAATGTCTTCGATGACGTTTGACCTAGACTGCGATTAGGATCGAGGCTTTCCAGGCAAGACAGGTGCCGTCTTCACTTACGCAAGCACAGATTTACCGATTCCAGCTGTAAGTTATCATCAGAACACGTCTTTAGAGTAAGATTGCAGTAATGCTTACGCTTGCCGTGGCACCAGAGAAGGGATGAGGCCGGGCTGGTGAACCACTGCTGATACTTTGGCTCTTTTATCAGCCAGTCGCACGTCTTTTCATGCTTCTTCGCAAAAGTGTCTTGGTGAGTTTTCTCGAAGTCGATGCTCGATAGCCAGGTGAGGAATGCCGACCTCTCCTTCCCTGAACATCTGTTAATCACGAACATGAGTATGTGACATTGGAGTGGGCGGTCATACCTTCTTCTTCACGCCTCCTTGCTTGCTCAACCTTTCTGGAGAAGTCAAAATGCAGCGACTGGACAGAATGCAGCAGTACGTCAAGGTGGTGCTGCAGATCTTCTTTGATGGTCGCAAACTCAGACTCAAACGTCTCCCAGTGCTGGCGCATGAACGCTCGGAGAGATGTCCACTTCCGCTGATTACCTTCGGCATCGACGAATACGCGGCGCGCCTTCCGGCCGAAGCCGAGCACGTTAGCGTAAGCATTGACCACTGTCGTTTCTACCAAACTAATATCTGCCGCCTTCCCATATTCCGCTAGAGGGCCCAGGTAGTCTTCGAAAGTGCAGATCATGTCGCTCAGCTTGCTGAAGTACATCGTGAACTTCAGGGCGAGGTCGATGACGACCCTTACAGAGCCAACGACCAGAGATGATATCTCAGGACTCGCCTGGATGCCTATAGCGACGCCTCCCATGAATCCATCAAGCAGAATCAGGAACTTCGAAAGACGCTCAGCGTGAGGCCTGAAGGATGAGTCGTCCTTATGCGCCGCGTCGTAAGCGTGCACGCGGGAAAGCAGGGTTCGCTCGTCAATCATCTTGGATGCCTGCGCAAACGCGGCTTTCTCGGCCTGCGGGAGCTTCTCCAATGTTTTCGCTAAGGCCTTTTCTAGCACCAAGCTACGCGGCGTTGTCGCGACCGACAGATCTGTGCTCGATGCAGGCGGACATGGCGGGGACGATAGCGGTGGAGCGGGAGAAGATGCTTGTTGTGCAGGCGGCAGAGGAAATCTGTGGGGTGGTGCTGAAGGGGTAATGTCTGACGTGAACAATGCTCGAACACGATTCTGCATGCGGTCTCGTTTTCGCATCATTGATGAAAGTCGTAGGTCTGATGACTGTGTTTGTTAGTTGGTAAGTTTCTCCACTCATGCGTGCGGCACGTCTTCGACATTGCGGGGCAAGACTGAGGCTCAGCAGGCTGCGCCTCTTTGCAGCATCGACCTGCAATATGCATGCCTGACATCGTTTGTTGCCAGCCTGCTACAACACAGGTCGGTTAATCGTAACAGAGCAAATACATCAGAAGCAAGGAGAACCTATGGCTGTGCCTCTAAAGCGAGGTAGTGAGAAGGCAGGGATGCGCAGTCTGTTCGCCAAGATCACCAACAGTGACGGATGTTGTGTTCAGTGCGCTGATTTCTGCCAAGAAATTACCCGGTACGCATCTTGGGTACTGGTAAATAACTTTGGTGGCCACTGCTTGCAAGTACCAGATAGCCCAGGGACAGAAGCCACCACTGCCATTGAGCAACTCAGATAACGCCTAGCCTGCGGTCTGAATGCATACGACGAACTGCCAACAGTAGAAGCACCCGCACAATTGTGTTTCGCAACCCCGTTCCTGCGCGTGCAACCGTTGTCTATCTGCGCGCTCATGTCCTCCCCTCTCGATACCGTCCCATATGCACCCCACGAGCTCTAACCTTGAGTCGTCGCCTTTGGTTCAACTCAGCCGTACTTCCCGCAGAACCGGGCACAGGAGCTCTCAGCCCCCGTCCTCCGCTATAGCTGGACGAGCCGCAATCTCCATCTCGCATTAGTAGCACGACCATAGCAAAGCGCGATGATGGATACACCGACGACTCGGCCAGTTACGGCGAGATATGATAAGCCATACAGTAATCACTGGGCGAAAGCGAGCACCATGGCAGGTGGTGTAGAGTCGTGTGAGGGACCTCGCCACGGTCTGCACTAGCACGGTAGTAGTTCAACATGCCTGATGGAACGGGCTGCGCCAGAACGAGGCTGACCTTGTCCATCATGGCGAACTTGTTTGAATAAGAAAGGAAAGACTAGGAACGTTCTAATAGACTCGAAGCATGGAGTAGAGGACAAAGGTACGCGGTCGTAAAGACTTCTAGAAAGCTATAAGCGTGCGCCACGCCTATTGTAAGAGTTGTCGTAACGAATAGGCGTACCGCTGATTTAGTGGCAACAAAATGCACATGATATAGGCGGAAGCTAGGGAAGCTGACATACACTAAGCTTTCTTAGCGCGTACCGAGCGTATGGTCTCGTCTGTAAGAGTCTCCTCCTCCGCACAACGGCGCTCCTGGCACGCTCGTTTCTGTAGTAATTTCCAAAGTCCCAAGAAACGAACTTCCTGGACGCACTATCTACTCAGTCGTCCGCTAGACAGAAGCTCTCTCAGAATGCTGAGTAAACAGGGGGATATCGCTGAAGGGTCGTTTGACGGCATTGACGGAACGATCGAAAGCAAGATTAGCACTGTAGAGATCCTTGTCGGAGCTTATTGACCTGAAGAATGGTTAGTCTATTAACATCCTGTATGAACGAGAGCTCTACAAGTCTGCACATTGAAGGCGCCGAAAGTCCAGATTGCCAACCTGTCTCGGGACATGGTGTGTCTGTCCACTCAGGGATGCACCTTACATGGATCTGCACCCATTGAACTTCTAACAGCGTTTAGACCCCAGTGAATGCTTTCTTAACCCATTCGTCGTGCTGACAAACCCGCTCTTTCCTGGCTCGCGTAGATCGATTGGGCCCACTTTCATCGACCATACCAAATAATCGGGGACTTGTCGCCTTCCCCACCTCATTCCTTTGCGCCTGGGCGTATGTGTCTTTGTCAGCAGTCTCTACAACCAAATTCTTCTCTGAATTAAGCATTCGTGAATCTGAGGGCTGAGAGATCTCCCCGGGAGAGACCCCTCGTGTAGCTTTTTCAATATCAGATTTACCCGCGCGTTTGAACGGCCAATATGACCTTATAGTGGTAGTAGCATCTGCTGGGGGTGCATCGTTGCTCGAACGCTTTCGACTGCGAAAACGAACGACGAAGATTATTATATGACCGCGATGAAAGTGGCCGTGATAGTATACTTTTTGCTATCCGTGGAGAGCATTATTGTCGATATTGTCTACAAATCAGTAAGATTGGAGGTTCTGTGGGGAGGTTTCGTGCAGATTTAAGTGGGCAATGAAGAAGATATGCGCATGTCCTGCAATTTCGGCTAAAAATGGTGATCCAACAACTACAATACCAACAGAGATCTTCAATCTGATAGTGATGCCTATCTGGAGAGTCAATAATGCGCACATCAATCGGGTGGTGATGTCAGAACTTTCTTCAGAAATGCACTACGACATTGGTATTGACCAGCTAGTCGTGAGCCATCGCCACAGCGGCCTCCAAATCCTCTCTCCGTGCATGAGCCACAGGTCTCTTTGTTATCAGAAACCAAAGTGCATGGATACAGTCAGTTGCGCTGTCGAAAGGTGAGCGAATGCGGGAATCAACGATGCCATCGCGGCGGAAGCACAGAGCTGTGGCGAGCCCAGCAAAGATGACAACAAGTGGCACTATCACCAGAACGGCCACGAGTACTTTCACTATCATGATGTTTAGACACTGTGTGGATGTGGTGAACTTTATATAAAGCTATGAAAAGGCCGGAAGTAGATACTAGCAATATTGTAGCGCTACGTTTTTCTTTTGTTTACAGCGCTATGGGTATGCGTTTACGATGGACAGGATAGGTCATCTTGGTGACGTGTCAATCAAATCTACCTATCGCATCACAAATTTATAGGAACAGGTCATTCTGGCAGAAAGCTTATTGAGAGAGGGCTTGGGAGATAATCTGAGTCGTGGGAAGATCACCAAGCTATGTATCGAAACCTGTCGAAAGGTCAGACGTCAGTCCGGGAAATGACTGCAGGGACTCGCTTTCGAAAAGGTAATTCGCTCGCCGTCGGACGATATATCGAGCGCACATAGATTAAAATCGACCCATCCCAAATCCCATAGTATGTGCGAGCAGATTTATCCCAGCCCTCTGATTCTGGTTATCATCCTTCTCCCGGCGTCCAGAACGCGCATTTTCAGCCTCAGAAGCCCATTCATCCTTCGTATGTATACTCCGGATAAAATTGTCACCATGCGGCTTGATGAACTTCTTGAATTTCGAGTAGAGTCCTTTTTTCGGACGTGGCAACTCTTTCCCATCTGTATCCTTGCCTGCTCCATCCTCAAAAGTCTCCAAAAGATCAGGCCACATCTCCTCCACCGTAAAAATCCCAATCTTCGCGCATTTCCTTATATTCACATCACATTGCGCCTCATGGGAAGGAGTAACCTCAGGAGTCCCTTCGATGAATGGCCTGTTTGCATCTTGTTGTACGCTGTAGGCGCGGCGACGTCGACGATGCTCTCCTAGGCGAAGTTTCCGAGCATACGCGATATCCTACATGAGCCTCTCCCTTCGCCAGTAGCCATAGTATTCAAGATTATCATACGGACGGGAGGAACTGGTGGGCATACGCGTTCCATATCAGCGGTGAATGATCTGAAGACTGCGCTGTGGGAATGGCGAAGGTATTTGTGTTGCTTTACCACTCGCTCAGGGAGCGCTTCTGCACCGAACCGCACGCCGTGGAACGTATTTGAAGTGCCATCGCATAGTGGGGACTTGGGACTGCGGTAATTGGTATAATCTGGAATGGCGTCATCGATAATATCCATGAACGTACGAGGCTCGACTTCCGTAAGATGCTCGAGGCTAGGCGCATCGGAGACAGCAGACGATGTGCTGGCGGTGTCGTCGTCTGGACCAAGCAGGTTATGTGTAGAGGAACCTGGCGTAGTGACTTCAGGAAAACGCAACTGCTTCCTCGGCTTTAGCGCGATGATCCTAGGGATCCTGCGGGAGAAGGAGTTTTTTCAACATCTGTAGGCAGTGGCGGCATACCTTCGGGCCACAGGGGAATCGTGAATGGATACATGTCTTAGTTATCGGTAGTCCAAGTTGTAGTGTGTCGTTGAATCAGATAACCGCTGAGGGATGCTTCTCTGAAAAATCAGAAGAAGATGTGAAGAAGCGCTGGGGTATGTTTGATAGTGTCTTTGGCCTAGGGATTGTTACAACAGGGGCTTTCGATGTCAATTATAAAAGCCTATGCGTATGCCTTTTATTGTAGTAAAAATACAATGTTAAACTGTCATCGTGCTTCGAGAACGTGACCGGGCCGTCGCCGTTCGCCTGGGTGGTATCTTCCTCACACTCATTGCACCTCCGGGCATTTTTGAACCTCAAAATCGGTCATAGGAACCGCTCACAACGCCTGCCCAATGAAATCACGTTCTTGAACATCTCCTCCACGCATCAAACACGTATACATTTTCCTCCGCTCGTGGTATTTCAACAATTCCTCATATTCAGGCACCCAAGCTGTCCACCTTTTCCATGTCCTCCCAGCCCACGGCAATGAGTGCAACTTCCGCAGCTGAAAACCACTTCGCCGTCTTCCATATCCCACGTAAGAGCCTTCATTGCACGAGTTCGGCCAAGTTTCCTGTACCGATTAGAGTGCCACCGTAGGTATACTGCAGGAAGGCGGCTTACCCTTGTGGCTTATGTCGACGCCTCGTCTGTCAAGCCCGGACAAGTCCAGTTAATCCGTCAGCATGCCATCGCTAATATGCCCCAGGAAGGCGCCTTACACGTCTCACTCGTCTCCCGTCCGCACCTCCTGCTGTGACTCGACGTGAAGATACTGCTGTTTCTGTTTTTGGGACCACGCGAAACCGAGCACGATGAGGCCAAAGATGGCGAAACCGAGGTAGGCCAGGCCGAGAAGGGCGGCGCCAAAGAGAAGGCGGGCGATGGGCGCGGTGACAGTGGACATTGCGTGCGATTTGTAGAGGTACGCACGCGGAAGCTGGCGCGGCTTGTCACTGAACACAGGAGAGAAGTGGTAGACATGGCTCGGCTCGGCAACGCTCAGACAATTTGAACGTGGTTATGCTTTTATCAGCACGTGGCGAGTGCGTTGAGCATTGTAAGTGGATAAGGTTGATTTCAGCACGTGGCGTGCGCCAGACAACTCAACGAGTAAAGACTCGCATGAAGAATCCATTGGGAGGAGCTGTAGAGCTCTTTCCTCCTATAGCGTTCAGTGGTAATACCTTGCCACAACATGAGCGTCCTTCAGTCGCCCTATCGACATGGATGTCTCAATCCGTTCCCGAAAGCAGAACCTTGACATGTCCGAATCCGCGAATGTACAAATGCTATCCCAAAACTCATGATTCTAACACTGCATCGCAGGCCACAGCGCTCACCACCCTCCAGCCGCCTGTCCAACGCCCCCAGGAAGCCGCTCCTTCTTCCATCCACCCTCCGCCTCTACCTCCTCATACTTTGGCAGAGTGTCGACGCTCGGAGTACGGGGCACATCAAAGCGCGTCACCTCGTTGAGGACCACAGTAGCGTCGTTTCCCGCGTCCATAGCGCGCGACGGATCATAGAAAACAATGAAATTGTTGTTGTCAGCCCGCACGCTCGACACCCAATGGCCATCGCTAGGAGAAAGCTCACGGCGGATTTCAGTGTCGCTGCTTCCCACAGAGGGCGGTGCGCCGGCCACCTCCGCCGCGCCCGAGCCCATGCGCTGGACATGCATGGGCAGCGGCATCGACACGCGATGAGACAGACGCCGTAGCTGGAGATCGTCGCCCGCGCCAGTACGGCCATCTCGTCCGGACCCGAGATACAGCGGGAAGATAGTTGAGGCGCGGCGCTGGTGCAAAACCTTTTTGTCGTGGGCGCGCACCATGTAAAAGACGAGGACGCAGAGGAGCACGAGGACCGACACGCCGGCGATGAAAGCGGCCAGGATGGAGGGGCTGTAATTGTTGCAGGTGTGCGCGTCCTGCGAGCAGTCGATTGTGCCCATGGCGCTGAGGTGCTGGTCTGTTGTGTCCAAGTCGGTGGGCAAGAGCGGGTCCATGGTCGCGTTTGGTGACTTCGTGGGTGAGTTTGCTTGTCGAGTTTGTGCACGGGGAGAGGGTACTTAGGTTGGGTAAGAGTATGTTTGTCTTACCTGGTGAGCTGGTCGTCACAGAACCGTCCTGCCAAAGGCGAGGGATAAGTCGTTCGTTGGGAGTTGCCGGGGTGTTCACTGGAGCGGAGTCGAGCGGAAGCGCGCGAGCAACACGCGCGGGTTGAGCGCGTTTGAGTAGTGTCTTGACGTGGGGGAAGTGGCTCGAGGTTAGGCTGCTCCAGGGTGCTGCTTGAGTTCGAGTGTCCAAGAGCTCATAATTGGGCCTGTGCAACCAGTGCCGATGGTGTCCACCATCTGACTCGAATTCACACGACTACTGATGCAATCCCCCAGAAGCGCACCTTGCGCATATCCTCTCTGTCTTAGAAACTAGGGATCGACTTAACAAAAGCTTAACATATCCATGAGCAGCAAATTGAGATGCGTTAAGAAGTGGATTCGACGTACTGTCTGCGAGATGGCCATGTCCTCAGCTGCAAGCAATGCTTTCTCTTGTGGTCGACTTGATAGATTTCATTAATCATATTCAACTACCTCCGTCGGAGGCAGACAACAGATGCATCCATTCCATACTCGCCTTACTTATCCCTGTTCGCCATCATTTTCTCAAAGCTGCAACTGCACGCCTCGATAACATTCCCCCACGGATCCTGCATGTATAGCGCCACCTGCCTCTCCCCCTCCCCCTCACAACTCGCTGGTGTCACCGCCTCCCCAATCTGCCTTGCTCCCATCGCCTTAGCCCTTTCCAAAAGCCCCTCAGGATCCGGATCCGTAACGGCAAGATGGAACACCCCTCCGCGGGTATAATTGAAACCGGCGGGTTCCGACATTGGCGGGTTGATGAACTGGAAAGTTCAAAGCCGACGCCGTTGCCGGTGGCTAGGAACGCAAGTTTCACTTTGTGCAGCTCGGCATCGTAGACACGGAAGATTGGGGCACAGGGGTCGGTCGAGCGGTCGCAGCAGATGGGGGCACGCAGGCGGCGGAAGCCGAAGAGGGTGGTATACCAGGTTACGGCAGCTTCGAGGTCCGGGACGTGGAGGGCGATGTGGTTGAGGACGCGGTTGTGGGGTCTGATTTCATAGGTGGTCATCCTGATACGGGGGCTGGAGGGAGTCTCCTTTCGTTGATGGGGCGAGATCTGGGTAGAAGTCGTTCGGCAGCTGGAGCGTCCCGCCATTCTCGCGAATGTATACTTTGGGAAGTATAATTCCATCTCAGACACGTGCGATCACCCGTAAACATACACATTGGTTGGACGTAAGCAATAGCGTGACCACGGCACTCCAGCTCTTGCACGAGCGGGTGTCCTTTTCCGGCACACCACTACTACCCTGTGCTGCGTCATACTATCAGCGACAACCAACCCAAGAACCAGACTATTGCAAAGAGGGCCGCGAATGTGGGGTCATCCGACAGAAAGTGTGCCCCGTCATGCGCATCACGCCTGCGTTTTCATGAGCTGATATTGTGCAACAAAAGCAGCCAGTTGAGAGCTTCCAGATGGCTGTCCGTGTTGCCCAATTCCCATCCACAGCGCTGCCTGATACCATGGGATGAATTTCCAAGACATCTAATAATGTTTCAATCGCCCAGCTGCTTGTGGGATTCTGGGCTCGAGCTGCCCGACGTGTTGCTGCTGCTTCCACTCATGCTTATAACGCTAGCGCGCCTCGAATGCTGAGAGCTCAGGCTGAGCGGTTCCATTGCCGTACTAAGGGGCCTCAAAATGGGTTGCGGCGGAAAGTACTCGTCGCCGTAGTCATCTTCTAGGCCAACGGTGCGCGGCGTACGCTGGGGTGTTCGCATTCGGCTCTGCAACGGGCTCATTCGCAACACTTCGGGGCTGCCGATCCAACGCTGGTCCTCGCCAGTATGCCTCCTCTGGTGGCGTCTCCCCGGCGGTATAGCCAGAGGTAGTTCCAGCCTCTTGTTCATGCCCATCCAAATGGCTTCCTCCTCCTCGCCCTCGTAGTAGCGCCATCCGCCGACGCCTTCGAAGTCGCGAGCGTTTGCCATCCGATTGACATTGACAAGTGATGCCGAGGAGCCGCTCTTTGTATAGAGTCGCACAGCAGGCGCGGCGCTGTCCGAGGACGTGCTGGTACGGCGAAAGCGCGGCGGGGATACAGGCGGGACGACGCGTCTGGATGCAACCTTTGGTGGCTCAGGATAGAGGTACGCGTGTAAGAGAGCGACGCCGAGCTCGAAGTAGACGATGGAGACACGCACAGTAAGAAGGGAAAGCGCAATGCCCGTCGTGATTGCCGCGAAGATGGCGAGCGGGAAGGAGACAAGGAAGAGCAGAGGAGGACCGAGCAGATGCAGCGGGTTCGTCAAGATGCCCATCTTGTCAGCTATGCGCTGCGTTCCGCACGAGTTGGCTGGCAAGGCGGCTGGGTGTGTATCATGTCCGCAACATACCGATGAATGGGCTGGCGCCACTGGCATGTGAATGAATCGACGTTCGCGGGGAAGCGCCGTTGCCAAGCCGGAGCCGTCCCGCGTCATTCTCAACATCCAGCCTCACTTCAACACTGGTCTTTGCGTGTTCATCGTCGCTGGAGTCGCTCCAGCCACTGCTTGACGCCTCCACACCGGGTCCTGACCTTTGAAGGCTGCACTCTTGTTTCAGGCATGCGAGATCGAACCCTTGACCTTTGGATCTGTAACAATGGAGACCACGGCTCTACAATGAATTGATGCCTGATGGCGCCCACTAATCCGTTCCGATCTACCTCTTTGTCGTTCGCTCACGTTAGATAGTCGAGTTGCTCAGGTCGTCGTCGTTGTCCTCACTTTCAAACCCTCGCCCTTGCACAACACGCCTAGATCTTGGCCGACCATCACGCTCGAAGACATTATTAAGATTGCCGCCAGAGACTTTCCTGCTACGGACACATCGGCTCCTTTCAAATCGCGCTTAACGCGTGCTGAGAAGCGCAAGTTCGCTAGCGGGACTAAAGGAGCTCAAGCTTCACAAGGCCTCCAGCGGAGCAGCGCGGAGCCAAAAGATGACCTTCGCACATTTGAACCTTCCAGGATAGAAATTTCTAGGCTGTCACCTAAAGAGATCGATACCTATATCGCCTTGCTCTAGGCGAAGGCGCGTGCTGCTAGCTTAAAGGCCGCCAGTCTCGCCCATCGGATAACTCGCGACCACACCAAGAACGAAACAGCAGGCGAAAAACCAAAGAAGGAGTTGAGTGACGAGAAACTCGAGAAGATTGAGAAGAGAAGGCAGCTCAGAATAGCCAAGGAGGAGGAATGACGGGCAAAGAAGGCGGCCGATACTGGTACGGAAAAAGCAACAGAGACTGCCCCCACTTCAGCGCCTGCAAAATCGCCAATTCGAACTGCTCGCAGTTCGAAACCGGCAGCACGCCGTGCTTCAGCCACTGTCCGCTCGCAAGATCGTGCTCGTTCCGCTAGTATTACTGCGCCTGCGCTCCGTCACCCAGACGACGTGCTCGATAATCTCGAACACTAGGCCTTCCTCGCGGTCATCAGTTGCAGGCCCTCTACGCCACCTTTCTTTTTATGCCTTACTGGCTTCCACAGAGCTGCGTCTGTTTTCACGATTGTCTTCTAACAATGTCCACTCCATACCACCCCGCCTCGTTTAGGCCATGTCTTGTAGATACACAATTCTTTCACCTCCCCTGTGTAGTAGCCATCTATGCAATTTTATATCTCCAGGTTTTTTCCCTTGGGTTCGTTCCCCAGACCAAACTTTACTTTCCATCAACCCCTCAACCGAGCCACCCAGCATGGCTCCGCTGAACAGCACACTCCATCTCGTCTCGGCAAGCAACAGCGCAGCAAATGTAGATACCACCCGGAATCCCGGCATCCAGATTCAATGGGTGCCCCTGCTCATCTTGGCTTTGCTCGTCATCCTGATCATTATCATCATCGCCATGCCAAAGGGTTGGATGATTGACCTGTACGATCGAATCTGTCGCATGACGAAGCAGGGCCCCGCCATCGCTTCATCTCCCCGCCGAATCTTCGCGCTATTCTCATCTCGCAACCGCGCCGATGACCAGCAGCTTCGTATCGAAGAGGTTAACCGCCAGCGCCGGGAGCGTGACGCGTCCTTCATCGATGTGCATCTCAGCGAGCTCCGTGGTTTCCAGAAAACGGAGTTGCAGAAGGCGGAGCGTTTTGAGCCCAATGTGTTAGAGGAAGTCAGCTCGCCGTTGCCTGTCTTGCTTGCATCGCGACAAGGCACGTAAGTCTTTCCGGCCGAATCGGTTCCTTGGCTCGCGGACTTTGGGGGTTCTGCGGTACTCCTAAGTGGTGACATTAGGCGGAAAATAATTTTGAGATGACTGGCTGCATCCATTGTATGGCATGAAAGTATTGGATGCGCTAGGATGCTGGTTGGATCCCGCGGAGCGACGATGGCGCCCAAACCTTAGAATTGGGCAGCGTAGTTCAAGGCCGGCATCTCTCCATGGCGTTCCAGCCGCATTCCGATCTAGATGCGTGCTCGCGGAGGGAGTATGCTTGCTGCCGATTTTCATCCACAGACTGCTCGGCATAGTCTGCTTTCTTCTTATCATGCTCTGGCTCGCAATTCTTCCATAGTACAACGAACCACACCTTCGTGAACTCTGCCCACTTCCAGCGTGCCTTCCTTGTGATGTATCCATCCCACCTTCCGCCTGATTTCCTAAGCGTTTCGAGTCTGTGGCTCGATGTTCGGGTCCCACAACGGTACAATGAGCGCGTCGACCAACAGGCCATGGATAGCGAATAGCAGATACCATTACCAGACACGGCGGGCCCCACACGCACAGTATGGTCACTTCTGGGTCGTACTAGTTAGGGCCTCTCGTACGGTAATGCGCCTTTTTGAGGGACGCGACCTCGACACTGGATAAGCCTCCACAGTCAAGGCAGCGTTCTCTTTCTTGGGCAGTATCAGTGTTTGCGATCTTGGGTTTTAGAACTGCTTTCTTTGCCGAAGACGTTCTCCAGCGATGCTGAGCAATCCTGATAAAGCGCGGTGGAGACACGACTCACACCTAGTAAACAAGCGGTTTGATAGAATCGCAGATTGCTCGATTCCGGAACTTCTGAGTGTGATTGTCAAATGAGAGATTTCTTGCTTTGATGCTAGAATTGCAATCTTTTGTTCCAGCTGATATCACACCTAGTATAACGAAGAAGGGACTTTGCACACGGGCGATATATGTTGGACCACATCTGCGGTGAGGTGAGTAACTCCCAGAAGAGTATAGCTTTACACATTCACATAGCATTGAACGGCGAATTATCAATGCTATGCAACAAGTTGTATTCCAATCTATCCGAGAAAACTGAAATGTAGGAAGTGCACCATCCCAAGATCCTGTTTCTTATGCAGAACAGGCGTCGGTTATGCAATTCCGTGGAGTTTGAACATGCTGAAAATGCTGCAAACCTTTCTCCCGCTCTTGAAAACATAGGGATTTGATGCTGGATGCTTGTCCTTTGGGAAAAGAGAAACATGTGGAAGGGCTGTTTATGCATCTCCTGTTCAGTTGAAGAGGCACATCTGCATGCAAGGGCGTGATTGCCAGAGAAAGAGAGAATGAAATGTGAAAAAATTGAATTGGCCGGCCGTCGAGTTTCGCTGGCGTCACATCTCAGAAATCCGAATGAGTGGAGACTGCTGGCCTTGAGAAAGTGGAAGATTTTCTTTTGGGGTAATGCTTGCGTTACCACCCACATCAAGACGCGCTCTTGGATAGAGGAGCAGAAGCAAGCTCCTGGAATCGAGTGGTGTGAGTCGTTGGCGCCAATGGGTCTGCGTGTTCGAGAGGTCGTCCTGTATGAAGTTAAAGTTGATGGAAGGGAACGGCCTGAACCGACCACTCTAGGTCTGTTCCGGAATCGGCGTAGATGGGCTATGCTACGGAGCCTGCGCAGTGTGGAAGAGACCTGAATTCTTTAAGAAATCAAAAAGTTCGCTAAGCTTCAGCGATTAGACCTCGCGACGCTGAGTACCCGGGGACGCCCTTATATACTAGCAAGGTCTGGCGCCTACAGCGCGAACAGGCCTGGTTGAGCCCTATTTGGTTATATGGTTGGAATTGTGACGCCACAGTCGTGATAGAATGCAAGGAAACCTCTTCTTCTCAGGTAATTAAATCGAGTAAATCTTGCGGAATGCCTAATTGTGACGGTTTAGGACCGTAGGTATCGTGCAATGGAAATATTGAAGGTTCACTGAAGTTGTATTACTGTGGTTCTAACTGAACTATATAGCCATAGTGAGGCGATCGTCAGGGGAGTTGACTTATTCAGAGTTTCCTAATTCAGTAGCTGAATTATAACGATTGTCGCGATCCTCAGGAGTCCATGAGAACTCGGTCCGAATAGGATCGATAGTAACGTAGATTGAACTGCGACACTAATTCATCCGCCGGCATATGCAATAGAAGAGAAGATGTCGAGTCCAAGTGACATTCCTTCCTCAGCTGAGATTAGGGGTGGAATACGAGCCGTAAAAAGAGCGGCAGTGATACGCGGCGCCAAGGATTCGAGGGCAAAGGTTGTACGTACGTGAACGGCTCGAGGTCCTCGACATCCAGGTTCCTGTTGAGATACCCTTCCTCGAGAGCGAAATCGAGTCGAATACCGACAGTTTTGGAAGCAAATAGTACGTGTAACCTTCGTGGCGAATCCAGACAGTGTTTGGTGCGAAAATACAGATCCCTGTACACATATTCGACAAGCGTCGCCTTCAAGATTACGTCCTTGGGTCGAATCTTTTGCTAGTATGGACGTGAGATTACCAAGTCACAAAACAAACCCGGAGGCGTGGGGTTTCTCCGGAAACTTGTTTATACGCATCGCAAACATGGATCTTAAGAAGGGACTTGAGTAGATGGGTGATATATTATTAACAGCAGAGACTTTATCCATTTCAAATTCGAGTTCCTTAGTGTCTAATTTGTAGAAGGATGAGAGGATTGCTAGCCACTATGAAGCCCTGGCTGATCCCTTGTGCATTCAGACAAACGACTGCGTTCCCATGCACTCAGCACACAATTGCGTGTCAAATTCGCGCCAATAAATGAGCAGATTCGATTGCGGGCCTAATCCAGGTTTTTTTTGGTTTTTTTGGTTCCTTTTCGGACATCAACCTGGTGAGATGGATGTAGCTCCTCCGCGCGTGAGGGACAGCGCAGATTGATCCAGCCATCCTGCCTCTTTCTAGATTGACATTCGGACTCATAAAGCCTGTATAAACGTTTGTGGCTGTGGTTTGCATCTCACGTAGCTCTTAGCGGACCATGGCGTGGTTCAGCAAGGGTAGACTGGATGAAGCAGGACGGCCAGAGCGTCAGCCAGGGCCTCCCTCGAACACGGCTCAACCCCCTTGCCCCAGAACTCAAGACAAGCTTTGCCTTCGAACGTCATATCGCGATCCGCAAGCTTTTTACGTGTTTACGCCCAAGCAATTCAGCAACAAAGGCCCGCGCGAGACCGTTAATTGCGCCATGCTCTTCCGATTACTCGCTGAGGCCAGAGCGCCTCCGAGACTTTCCGCAGCCTACTCTCGACGGTTCTAAAAAATTCGACAAACAAAGAGTTGGCTTTAAATGTTGGTTGTTGTTCGGTCCTCCCCAGAGCACGACTTCGCAGCTCGCCTACAAACTTTGCAAGCCGCACGACGCCATCGTCGGTCTGTCCCGCCGCTTGCGACATCATTCTTTGCAAGTGCTCACATATTTATAGCTTTTCCCAAAGCGGAGCTTACTGGCTTTGGACGCACACTAAGGTGTTGTTGTTTGCGTGGCGCTTCAACGGGGTTTACGATCAGGTTGACGGAAAATTTAACTTTGACATGATGCACCAATCCCAGAACACATATAGTACTTGGCGAGCAGATGCAGGGCATGTTGTGCAGCAGGCAAGAGAAATCCTTGAGCTCCAGTATTAACGTGGCGCTTTGAAGACAGATACTGAAGAATGTATCGTGCAGTGCAACCGCCGCTCGTAAAGTATTGTCTCTCCCAGATTAAGGAGACCTGAAGTTCTGTTACTGTCGTACCAGCGGATATGAGAACGCCACCATACAGGTGACAGTCAACAGTATAGAAATCGCCAAATTGTCCAATGCGGTCGACCAGAGAAGAGTGGAACGTCCGTCTATTAGCCAAGTGGGAACCGCCAAGAATGGCGCTCTCGATTACAAGACTGGAACTTCTGCATGCTCAGAGAGGGAATCCAATTGCCGCCAGTTCGCGCGGCCGTGCGATGAATGCGCCGCAATCCTCTGCTCATCTCCACGCCCCTTCATGTGTCCAAGACGGGGAAACGGTTGCTTGGCTCTATGGTCGTGGTTTTGAGTGCCAGCGCTGGCGCAAGCCGGAAACCTAGCTCAACGCGCTTGCCCTCGGTATCACGGAGCCGAGCTGAACCAACATCGGACGCTGGAGCACTACATCTCTCCTTCATCTTGCGTTGCTACAGCATCACCGAAAGCTCCTGTTCCGGGCGCCTGTGGTAATGTTTGCATCCATGATCATCGGGCGGGGTCGCCATTCCATGGCGATCGTTACACTCGTGCCGCCGTAAACCCAAGGAGGTTGGGTCACTGGTGCGGGAAAGAGAGCTTGTAGTTCAAAAGCTAGAATCCGATGCGACGATGGTCTGGGGAAGAAACAATGTCTGTGTCCTGTTGGTTGCTTTAGCAAACCGATATGGCGGAATTGTGTATTAACGTAGCTGAAAGTACAGCAGATTATTGCCACTGCTTGTGACCATGGCCTGCTTCTTGCTAATGTACTTGTGGTCAGTTCTACCGGCCTTCTTCTGCTCAAGAGGACCAGAGTATGGCATACGACCCGAAGGTTTACGGTATCAATATGAGATGGGTGAGAAGCGCGGGTTAATGGACTCAGCTCTAGTCAGTGAGCGCCAACGGCTCGGCTGGAGTTTTCTCTGGTCGGACAATTGCAGAATGTGCGGAAAGATGTTTCCAGGATAGACTTTGGTCACGCACTGCCCGCTTTCAGCGTATGAGGCGATACTTGGTGTGTTGACGCGACCGCGACTGGCGTTCAGGCAAAGGAAAGGAACCCATCATACCTCAATGGCAAGTTAAACGCTTTCCAGGCTCATCTAGAAGCAGCAAAATTACTTTCACTGCAGTATAGCGAGGTGGCTGGGGATTCACTCACGCAACCTTCTTTACACCCGTAAACCTCCCGTCGCCGCGGCAGGAGCAGCAGCGCGCTCTATATAAACACCACCTCATTAATACCCACTTAACACACCAGGCTTCGATATCACCACTCCCACCACCCGCTTTACCTCGTAAGGCCGACCAAACACACGTGCGATAACACTGCAACTATGGCTTCGCGTCGCTCCTCCCGTGGGCCTTCTCCTCCGCCGTCCACCCGTCCCGCCCTGCTTACTATGAGCTCCGATCCTGTATCACCTGAGTTCCCCGACCAGACTGCTTCGGCTGGGGGTATGGGTTCACAGGAGATGGGCAACAACCGCGCTGTTACACATGCGGGAGCCTTCACGAACCGTAATCTGCTGATTGACCGGCGCCATTTCCAAGAAGGCGAACTTTCCGCCCACCTGCCTGCATCTACAGAGTATGCGGAGCCCGCATCATGTCTTCAGGCATACAACAAAGTCGTGTCCCCAGCGTCTGTGATCGCCCCGTCTCAGGTAATTGTTTCCAATTTTGGTCCCTATACCTCTCCTAACCTTCACCAGGATCGATTTGCGTCGCCTATATTCGGCGTTACTATGACGGGTCTCGGTGCCCGCATGCAACTATATTACAACAATGCGGGCTTATTCCCCACATACGGTTTGACTGTCCGCCATGGCCCTTGGGGCTCCACGGCGCCAGAGCGCGAGGACAACCTGCCTGGCAATGAGATTGTGCCTTCCAACCACCGCGTGCACTTCTCAACCACTGCTGCCCCGACGTGTGCGCAGGACCTATACAACGAGATCCCCTTCGACGTCGGCCTTCCATCACAACGAGGCTTATCCGGCGGTCGTGCCACTGCACCTACAAATCTCATTCCCCAGTATGGCGTACCGGAATCTGATATCTTCGATTTCGATCGTGAATTTGGGGTTAACAACGTCTTCGCAGATGCCAATCGGGTTCTGCATCAGGAGCTGCCGTCTGACCCGGCCCTGCCGGCCACTGGCTTCTTCCATACCGGCCCGACGTACTTGCCTACCGAGGAGCAGTTGTCAGGGGAGCGTGACCTCACACCGTCTGCACCTTTAGGAGGTCAGGAGCAGTTGCAGCATGAGTTCCAGGTCGCACTCGTGCGTAAGCTTACACTTCCATCGATGGAGGCTTTGAATAGGGCTGCGGATGAATGTAAGCAGAAAAACTTCTACAATTTTGGGATCGGCCGGAAGACATCAACTTTCCATAGACCTCCATTCACATCTGCAGATGCTGATTACGATTATGCCACGCCGCCATCGACGTCATCCCCAATGCCGCCCCGCAAGAAGGTCAAGCTCCAGCAGGCCTTTGCCTCCGCAAACCTCCCACCCGCTCAGGCTCCTGTCTTTCCCCAGCCCGCCCAGGCTTCGGTGATTGTTCAGCCCGCTCAGGCTGCTGTAGTCTCCCAGCCCGTCAATGGCGACCTCAAGTCCAAGTGGTCTCCCGTCGGCGAATATCTCTTCGAGAAGCCTGCAAGCGACCTGATCCGTGACGCCCGTAAGCCAAATCCCGACGACTACTCCCAGGGTGCACTCGTCTACCGCGTTGCGACTAGCACTACCGGCCGCCAGACCAATTTCACTTTCCGCCACCACTACAACGTAATTATCAACTGCTTGCGCGACGAGCTCGTCGCAGAACTCAACCGGAAGCTTCGTGTCGACTTGTCTGTGCAAAACTTGCACCTCATCCGCGACTTGCCTACACTCTTCCCAGGTCAGCGCATAGGCGTGGCACTCCGTCGTAGGATCGAATTTGCGCAGAAAGCCTTCCAGCGCCGAATTGACTGGATGGGTTGTCCTGAGCACTATGACCTCATGGCGTCCCTGAACTTCTCCAAGCCCAATCTAGACCTGGTTGAGTTGGATCGATTGGTCAAGGCCACCGGCGTCTGGGTCTTTGAGAACTGGCAGGCTGATCACCCTGGCCAGCAGCGTGGTTCCTCTTGATTCTGGGTACCTCTCGCAGCGGAATGGGGACGGTCCAGACAAGACAAGAGACTTTCGGCTCGTCCCTAAGAGCTTCTGCGCCTTTCTCAACTTCTTTCTTCGGGAGTCTAAGTCACGACCTCTCGGCATATGATTGGGGCATTGAATGGGGTTTGTTTCTTTTCTTTTCTTTCGCGATTGTACAATAGTTGCATGCATAGCGATGGCGAAGGTGGATTTTGCTTTCCTGCTGGCAAACAACACTGGCAGATGACTTGGCTACTGGAGATCCCCAGCACAATCAGCGAGGATTGTCGATGGATTTAATATCTTCATGGAGTTTCTCTAAGGATGGTTAAGGCTTTTTCAGTCACGGCGAATGGCTACCGACTTGAGGCGTTATTTGGTAGCACTTGGGTTCATCACTCTTCGCAATTCGATCCCCCATTTCGCAGCTGTAAGCTCTCCTTTGTAGTGAACACCACTTGCATAACCTGAAAAACACTCCAATGAAGCAAATTGCTATTTTCCTCGTGAATTGTGTATGCCAGTCTGAGTCCTGCTGTCGACCAAACTTTGACGATACTACTGCTTCGGTGGGTGACCAATGAAATGGAATTTCAAACACGCATATCGCAAAGTCTGCAAAACATGCCTGTATCTGATCGCTTCAAAGCGCATGGAAGCCCCATGACCAATTAGGTGAATGACCCCAGCAACGATTTAGCCGTATTAGGTAAGGTAAGGTGGTCACCTAGGCGATGACCACAACGAAAGTGCACGATCGTGGTCGGCCGCGCCATTCCCTATTCTCTTCTCAACAGTGCCAGGACATCGAACCCACGCCTAGATTTACTTTACACGCCATGCCGCATGTCTTAGTCCCCGGACCATGGCTGCGGCCCTATACCGCCAAGAGCGGCAGGCACTAAGTGACATATCCGGTTAGGTGATCATGCCGACGACTGGTAGGTTCATCTCTCCGTTGGACATATGTGGAGAGTTGATCGCGACACGACTTTGTATGTATAGAGTAGCATCATATTTCAGCAGCCCATGTGATGGCTGCTGGGCAGCTTGTCCTGCCACATCCCCAGCATGAATCTAATGGCCAGGCGTCTCGTTTCCCTGTACCGCAAGCACAATGTCTTATAAGCCAACAACGCGAGTGCCGCCTAAATACGACACTCCGGACACAGGATATAATAATATCCGCAGAGCCTGACTTATGGAGCAGCGTAGTGGCTGTATCGCAAGAATAACCCGTCACCGGTTGCTGGAAGCATTGGACGTCAGTGACGGTGGCCCTCAAGCCTGGTGAGTTGCTGGCGGAGTGGCCAACGACATTTTTTTGTTATAGCAGGACCGTGTCACTTGACATGCTTGGGACTTGGACCACTCGATGGATTACAGCGCTATCTCTGCGCATAACGAGCACATGCCGCCGAAAGTTGACACGTCGAGTATCACTGAAAGATTGTTCCGATCTCTGGGCACACCTAACAACTGTATATATACTCTGGATGATGCGTGGCAGGTACTCGTACTACTGTCACGCTCCTCATTGGAATTAGATGCGCCCTTAAAATCCCAGGGTTTGAGACGGAGCTGAAACTTGCGTATCTTGACGAGATTCAGATCCATACCAGCTCTTCGCATGTTCCACTGACGGAAAAATCCCTTGCAATTTCGGTTTGATTGGTGTAGGGAGTTGGGATAAAAAGCGATGTTCCACGTTTGTGCCTACATTGTTGTGCTGTTTGGAGTTTGTGATCATCATGAACCAAAGTTTGGACACTGCTTACCGAACACACCACGTTCTCTGTTTTGCTTGATCGCGCGCTGTATTGACGATTTGTTGGGCCTTCCGTATAGGTTCAACGACTTTCTCAGAGTTGGTCTTCCTTTTCTATCATTATTTCCATTAAAGTCTTTTCGTACAAACTCCCTTTTCACGGTCAAGCAGATATTACACGGGGATCCATTACTCCTCTACTCAGGGTTTTACTTGTTTCCCCACTCCCGTTTCGGCAAGTATTCAGACGCAGAATACCAGTAAGATCATGTCCGACCAGACATCACCATATCTCGGCTACCTCCCAGCAAAACCATATAATGCCACCGCTTCAGTCCCAGAAACTATCACCAACGGAAGATTTTTCAACACAAAACCTTTGTAGACGACGATCTTGCAATCCCCGAATTTAGTAGACTTCTCTTAGATGCTGAGCAACGCGACTAGTGGTCCTAGACATACTGCGCCAGCCTCATAAATCAATGCGCGCGAGGAACCATTGCTAAATGATGGTCGGGAGCAATCCTCACGGTTCAAGGTTTCCGATCTTGATTCATCACCGCATCATCTTATTCTATATTAGGATTGAAGCGACAAGATATAACAGCTTTGCCAAGCAGCCTTTATGCCGGTGAGGCTATACAGCCTCCAGCAAGGCGAAGCCATTCGGCAGGGCGAGAGCGATCAAGGCCTTCGAAACATCTCCAAAGGCATATCACTCAGGTGCGAAGACTGGATTATCCGCCTGCCAGTGACTTCCTTACGGGAAACAATGCACCTTGGCTGTCTAAAGTAAGCCAGCGCTTCACTGCAGATCCCTTGGTGATTGTCCTCATCCTTCAGTCAGTACGATCCGGATGCTCATGTGTTGTCACAGCTTCAATTAGAGACTTGGTTCAACTTCTCACGCTCGCGCAACAATGACAAGACTTTGAGCTTGAGGGCCACTTTTGGTCTTCTACACAATTGACCGGGGACAAGTTCTCGATGCTGGGCCCGACTAACTTCATTCCTCTCGCTTGCGCGGTCAGATATGCACGGTCGCCGTTCGTGAACGGCGAGCCTTGTTGCGACATTGAATTCCACGTGAAGAAGATCCTGAGAGACAAGCTTGACACGAATGGACGCATTTTGTTGCGCGAACTTCACCTGGACTACATTCGCCGGTCGCCGGTCGGGCGGACTGTGCCGATTGTGTTGTGGTATATCAGGCGATCGAATATGCGCAGCACCCGGGTCAAAGACAGATTCACTGGACCATGGAGGGCATCGGGACTTTGAGAGAGCGCCCTGGTCTTCTGCCATGCATATGCAGCCATAAACTCGGGGCGATATCGCAAGATCGAACTTGAGCGGTTATCCGTTTCGATGGTATTTTATATACTAAGATCAGAGCGCTCCGATGCAAGAGGGAACAGACACCTCGTAGAACAGGTTCAAGGGTATGACATGTACAGACAGTCTTTTGACAGAATACGTCTAGTTCCGCAGCAGGTTACCGCTCGAACAGGTTCGAAATTAAATGAAGTCTAGATAACTATTGTATGTCGTCCATGTGTGGATCCCGGAGTCGTTGAAGAACAAGCGAAAGATCGCTTGCATGGTTGCCGGTAATGTAGTCATGAGTCCACCAGTCTTCCTTGGTATGCGCTTCATTTTGAATTCGTAAAACTGCAATTTATTCGCTCAATCTACGCCGGACATGCTGCCCTGATCCAAGCTACATGTCATGTTGCAGAGCGTACACGGAGATGCAGATTTCGCAGCCCAAAACTTGGGAGTTGCCCTAAGCCCCGCGGAAAAGGAAGGTCACACGCTAAGGTGAAGGAAACCATGGCTAAGCATTGTCTCGTTCACCAACGGACCCACTATAGCCACTAATCAATGACCTTCTTCCAGGAACATTATGTGGTAAAATCGGAGCCATGTCGTCTTGGTGAGAGAAATAATGGCTTGCAGCAAACAAGATGACTGTTAGCTGCCTTCACCAAGACACCAACAGCCAGGAAATGAAACAACTTCTGGGTGTTTGTCCTACCCGCTTTCATATGCTCTCAAGAAGCGGCTTATTACTTTTCGACAGATATGAGTTGCCCCAAGGCTTGCTCGAACTCAAATTTGCAACACGCAGACGTCGATAATGTCAGTCTTTCGGTGTCGGACGGAGGAAGAGCGACTTCAAGCGGAGCGGGATCATGAAGTAATGCGGACCGCGCAATGAAGCAACATAAAAATGGTGAAACTAACATTTCACAGTTTATATGGGGTGTGATAGACAAGGACGAGAAAGTCCTCCGTCAACTGCCACCCGGCTCAGCCGAGCCACAGACCTTCCTGCGCTTCCTCCAGCAAGGGAATCTCAGCGATGAAGCACTTGCAGCATTCGATCCCGAGGCCCTCAAGATTATTTTGTCGCTCCGTCGAGAGATAAGAGAGAAGAACCGGGTTGACCTGAGCGAGTGGCATGCCGAGTGGCTACAGGGTGAGCAGCAGCGCAACGCATGGGTCGTACCGCCTGGCGATGATGCCTCCAGATCGCTGCTCATGCGGCCTGCAGAGATCGACCTAAAGACTCACGACGTGGCGGCGCAGCTTGTGCCATTGAATTACTGGGGTGAGGATGACGAGATGCCGGCTGGGACCCTCGAACAAAAAGAACGCTGGGCGAAGGAAGCAAAGACCGCAAGATATCCGGAAAATTTCAACGCGCCAACGGTGCCGACGTCCGCAACCGTCAATAAATACGTGGCAGCCCCGAACGACCTTTCACAAAGTGTGGAAAAACGGTTTCGCAAGATGCAGGAAACCATCGAAAAGAATGAAAGGCCTGCGTTCGATAACCGACAGCGCTGCCCTCGCCCAGAACTTTAGCTTCGGCGGTCACTTCGGACAAGCAGATTACTATGGGTACAGAAGAGTCATGCAGTTCGGCATTTTGGGAAGACTTGAGAGCGTTCTGGTGCGCAAGGATAAGAGAATTCGGAGCATTGGAACGGTCGAACGGCCCACCAATTGCAAGGCTGCATGATATCAGGCGTATGAGATTCTCTTGGACTTGCAATCTTTTCGTTTTCTGAATGGCTCGAACCCAGCGCATGGTCGCAAAATGGAGCAAGACTTGTGAGCCCGTCCATATTCTCACCGCAAACTTTCCTCGTAATGAATATAATTGTCATATTTCACACTGATCCATCTCAAGCACTACTTAGGTATTTCCCACGCACAAGGATCTTCGGGGTGTGGCCTGAGCCCGCGGGCGAGACAAGATCACATGACTCATCAGCACTCACACCCGTTGCACCCGCAGCCTGAGACCTTATACGATATTCAACGTAAATCCAATGTTCCCTTGGCCCACGCATCCTTTACCGTAATGTCTTTTGGCTATCAGTCGCCTTGCACCGATCGTATCAGTTGGCCACTTCCACACACACACCGTCCTTCTCGGGCCAAAAGCTTAGCATATCTTTGAAACAACCCCACAAGAACTTGGTTGCGACAATCCCAGCTCGGGTTTTGGCCGGGACTCAGATGCGTACATCTCCAAGAAGCGGCGGGTGGCAGGTGCAGAGCCAGATTGGCAGGCGCAGCTACAACACGCCTCGGAAGGTGCACCCGTTGAACACTTGAAACTCCAGCAGAACATTGCCCGAGCGTGTCCTGTGAACGGAAACATTATTAGCAACAAGAGTTTGGGCATTCAACCGCCATCGTTGCCCCAAGAACCGACTGCCGTTGACACAGATCAAATGCGACAGTCCCTTCTGTCTACCACTGCGTTTTGAAGGATCGAATCCAATAACCCGTCATCTCTCACGTCACTTGCTCGCGGCGACCCAGGCCGCGCGACATTGACTGCACGTTGTGCCATGAGTGGGGCTAAGAAACCTGAGCTGAACCTAAGGATCAGATCACTGGTATTACTACGGTAATTATGCTAGCATTGATATGGAGTAGCGCTGGGTGACTCTGTCGCACTCATGGACAAGATTACCCAGAAATCAATCCAAAGGAGATAGCGACATCGAAAGGTGTGACTGAAAGGACGGGTTTGATGGCAATGGGTCGTGCGCTGGGCTTGGTCAGGGCATGCAAACATGTACATAGCAAAACGGAAATGCATCAAAACTTTGCAAACAGATTCGTGTCCATGAAGTGCCGTCTACACCACTAACGCAGCCCCCATCCCCATCATTAGCATTGAAATGCCTGCCCCCCAAGCTGCGTCCTGTGGGGCACCTCCCATCATCATGCCTGTAGCACTGGCCGTCCCCATACTCATACCGCTCACGCTGGTCATGCTCATCCCCGACATCTCAGACATCGTCTTTGTCGTGCCAGTGGCCATGGACATGCCGGACATGTTCATCTTTGATGCGGCAGTAGCGATTTGCGACGCCATTGCCTACAACACGTTAGCTCATGGTAGTCAAGTTAAGAGAGGCACGTACACTGCCGACGGACTCAGCTGACGCTGCAAGGGCCGCGTTCGTGGGCTTGGATTCGCCCCACATCATAGTCACTACTGGCATCGCTGAGGCTGGTGTAACGGATGACGCTGTTTACGATATTAGATTTCTAGAATGACTATTTGATATAAGAAATTTGTCCGTATGCATTACCTTTCTGGGCAACAACGGAAAGCGCAAATAGAATGACTGAGCCGAGCATCTTGAGGCCATGCATCTTGAGCAATTAATTACGATGTTTATCAAGAAAGATTATTGACAGAAATGTAGCTGCGCAGCAGAAGACGCGATGGAGCAAAGAAATGGCGATTACCTCCCCTAAGACTACGAGAGCAACATAATATATACCTGCCTGTGATCTTGTTCCAGCGCTATTGAGATTCATGCAGCCCGTCATCGAGACTCGGAAGCGAAGCTTCCTGTCGCGTCTCACACCACAAGATTGGCACGATCGCCTCCACCTCATCATGATTGGCTTATCGCATGCAATAGAAACTACCGGAGCTGTCAAACGATCGAGAGTGTGTTTGAAGATAGAGAGCCTGTTGCAGCGCCGTTTCATGGTCGCCACTTGCTGAAGGGTGTAGCCGAGGCTTGCCGGATGAGGGAAGGTTGGTGCAGGGGCGGGGAAACTTTGTTTGGACCTCAGGCTACAACGTCAACCCTCTCAGAACGGCGCAAACACCACTTTCGCTCTCCTTCAAAATTCGATAGCACATTGCAACTTGATAAGCTGGTTGCTTGCGTGATCAGTATGGTTGGTGATACCCTCAGCGACGTGGCTATGGGCGCGGTCTGAACTTCAGCCTGCCTTCCGCATCGAAGTACTCTTCGTCAATGTCTCCCTGAATGCTTATATGTGGGTCGACATCGCGCCTGCGCATCGAGGCCAGTGTGCCCTCAATCATTGCCTCCAACCAAGCCGCATCTTCCTCCTCTTCTTGTTGATGATCTTCGATGGAGATGACAAGTTCGGCGGATGCCCAGGTTTGCTCGCAACGAAACTGAGCGATGCGCTCCATGTGCTCTGGGCACTCTGTCCACCCAGTCTCACCAAAAGTGGTATGTTGCTCGGCAGCCCACCGGAGGTTCTCTGCCCAGCAGCTTAGGTCCTCGAATTTCAGGCTCTTGATGGTGATAAGATGAAGTGGACGAAAGGGCGCCATTGTGCGTGGGCCGTAACCGAAGGCGTATGCGTCAAACGTGTCATCGGTTTTGGGTGACGGCTGTGCTGAGAAGTCATATAGAAGAGCTTGGAACGACATCGCGGCACGACCAATGACAGGCGGCTTCACCCACGGCGTGGATGGTGGCACAAACTCTTCGACTTGGTCTTCGATACCGCTATCGTCAGCTCCCAAGAAGTCTATTATCAAACGAACAATTAGTGACTAGAAATACTCATCTACCACAGATGACTTACCTTCTTGGAGCTCACGCCTTTTAAGTGACGGGCGCCCTCGACGACCTGACCGCCTGGGTGCTTCCCCGTCGGTTTGTGGCGTACCTGAGCGTCCACGCTTTTTCGGTTGTGTAGTTAGCTCAGATGGCCTATTCCTGCGAGGTACATGAGGTATAACATGTTCCCAGCGCTCGAAGATCGGACGATCCATGTTTGCCGCAACAGGGTGCGTCGGACCTCCGAGGTGCGCAAGCAACATGTCGTAGTTGGAAGGGTACAGCCACTCTTCAGACGGATTTTGGACACAGTGCTGGATCATTCTTGTCAAGTCCAGCGCGTCATCGCCATCCGGCATATGCTTGACACCATCCGCCAAACGAGCAAACCGTACATCGGCGTCAGGTTTGCGCTTGTCAGAAATGCTCAACGAGGCTCTGAAGCCACTCACACTCAAGCTTGTTGCATTCCAACCACGCAGCTTATCGGCGAAGTACTGTAGGTGCTTTTTGAGAGTCCAGTCGCTGTGGCCAGCATGCCTCATAGCATTTCGCACCGTTCTGTAGCAGTACTCCGCGGTCCATTGTTGCTCGAGCATACGATTGGTGTTGACGATGGAAAGGATGGCATCTAACGAGATACCGTTTGATGCGAAGCGATAGACTATGTCTGGAGAGTTGAGACAGCCCGGGAGGAAAGTGAGCAGCTCGATCGCGGTAACATTTGCGTTGGGGAAGCGCAGATTCCTTGTCAGGATCTCTACAGACATGCCTTTTTCAGAGTCCGATATATCCAGCGGAGACATTACGGATGACAAAAGGAGCAGTTGGCGAAAAGCCCGGCGGAGCTGTCAACGATGGGTAGTATAGTAGTTCCAGGTTGCGTCTGCACTCAAGAGAAGGGTACTGTTAATGCATGCAGCTGTCAGCACACAAACACAATTCAAATTTGGCAGGAGCACAGTTGAGCGCGCCCGGGCCCGGGCCCGGGCAACGCGGTCGCGATAGTCGCCATAATAACAACAAGAGCGAGCTCTGTCGCCGAGCCGACTTCACTATCAACCACACGAAATTAGTGAAGTCGAAGCTCCGCACAAGCTTTCTTCACTTTTTGCTCTCAAACTCTCAACTACTCACTTTGAATTGGGATTTCACAACCTTTTGGAGCGCTTACTTGCAACCGTCTTTAGAAACTTCACTCTTGCTCGACATTACAAGGTACAAGCACTCACCGCAAATTGACCTGTTGTACCAGCATTATGGCTGCAAAGTCAAGGAAGGCTGCCAATTTAGGCCAGTCAGGCAAGTCAGGCAAGAAAGCTTCTCAGTCAGCTAAGTCCCCCAACGACGACAAGGTCTCCAAGACCAAGAGGGTCGACAAGGCGAGCAAGGCATCCGACACTCCTGCTCAGTGCACCATACGAGTCGCCAACGATTGCTTTGGCCAGACGAGTCCTCACTGGAATCTGCCATTCCACTTAGGCAATGCCACTGCCGCCGAGCTCTTGGCCTACCTCCCGCATTCGCTGAAGGGCGTAGATGTCGTCGATCGTTTTGTGATGAATGGGGGCAAGGCCATGTTGATTGCGTTTATGCGTAAGTTGTTGATGTTCTCATTGTCATCGCATCAACTGATCAGTCTCAGTCAACACATACCGCACCATGCGCGATGACCGTGTCATGTCTGCGAACTCCATTTGCGTCATGATGCAGTGTTCTATGCGAGCTTACGGGGTCAAAGGATGGACCGCCGGTAAACATCAACACACCGACGTCCACCTAGACCCTGCGCCGATTCACGATCCCGACTCGCTAGATGTGTCCAGCTTCCGCACGCCATGTGTCAGCCATCCCAAGAAAGGCTTTAAGAAGCTCAAGAATCTCTTCGCTGAACCGATTGAGTTCCGTGACCTCGCTCAAGGCGTCAAGCAGCACCCTTCAGGTGACGACGCGCTTGACCTCACGCGTTGCGTCCTTTACGCTGTCAATCACCCTGACGAGTCCTGGCTCTTTCCGGATGATTTTGTTGACCTGGTCAATCACCTTGGCGGAGCGCAGACCCCCACTCCATTTCACTGCGACAAGCAAGCCTTCGGCCGCCACCTAGCAGCGCTCGAAGCTATCACTGCCGCCACTCGTAAACGACAGCCTCCCGCTGCACCCGCTGCACCTGTCACACCTGACACTGCTGCCACCCCCGATACTCCCGCCACTCCCGTGACGCCCGTGATTCAGTACCCTCACTTTGGCACGACGAACACATCCGGCAGCATACGCGGCTCAGAGACGGACCACCTCACGGGCGACTTCTCGGGCGACTTTGTGGGCGAAATCCCCGGCAACTTCACCGGCAACTGCTGGGGCGACGCGGCGAGCCACTTCACGGGTCACTTTATTGGCAGCTACGATATGCGCAACTTCGATACGCACAACTACGACACACCCGACCTGGACATGCGTCTCGCAGCGCCAAAGAAGCGCAGCTACGCTAAGTTCAGTGCTCCACGCTTCGACACCGCAGCCAGCGGCGAGAAGCGTCGTAGCGGTAGACTCACCACTCAAGCGGTGAGCTATCTGCAAGAGTCAGACTCGGACATCGACGCGCTTTATAAGAACAACGAGCACGAGCCGCCCACTAAGAAGCGCAAGTCAGCCCGCGCGTCTTCCGCCGAAAGCGAGTTCACTGGCAACGTCACCAGCGACTCGGAGAGCCTTGGAGATGTCACCGGCGAGACTAGCGACGAGTTCCTCGCTCCCAAGCCCAAGCGACCTGTTCGTGCCTCAGCCGTGAAGGGCCGCATCCTCACACAAAAGGCTGTTCACAAGGAGACGCCTAAGACTCCGCGCGCCGCCAAGGCCACCCGACCATACACACCTATCGTCTATGCTGTGCCCATTTCCGGGATGCCTCTCACGGCCGCAGCGCCCACCGTCCCCGACTACCTTATCGACCCCACCCTTCTTGAACGCACCCATGATGATTCTGTCATCGACCAGGCCATCTTTGCCCAGGCGCGGGCCTTGGAGGCTCGTGCTCCCGTCCAGATCACAGCTCCTGTCCTCGACTTCAATCGCATCGTCATCCACGACCGCAACGTGTGGCTGTATGCTGACAGTGGCTGCGTTACCCGCGAGGACATGTTCGCTTCTGCATTCTGTTCTGAGCGCTTCGACGGCCCACGTGAGCAGGCTCCTTTCCGCGAGCTGCATCGTCTCTCCGACCCGGACCCCCTGGACATGAGCGACTGGGCTGAGAATATCCGCTGGGCCAAAGAGCAATGGCTGTACTTTAATGCCGATACGTGGACCGAGTACGGCGACCACCTCGAGCAGATCACCCAGTGGAGGCGCGACCATGGCTGGTGGAGCGACACCGCCATTGCCACTGGTTTCGAACAGTAGAAGTGCGACGCTCATACAGAGCTTGGCCTTTGGCTTTCTCTTCGGTAAGACATTTCACTACATGCTGGCTTTTTTTGACCCTGACTTGACTTCACAGAAACTGGAGTTTGATATATCGGCATATATCGATATCCTGTCCTGTTTGGGCTGGTGGGTTAGAGTTGTAGTGCCTGACTCCCCCAATGGGGTTGAGTTGGCACTGCTCGACTCGTCCACCAGCCCCAAGGCTATTTCCTTGTTAGCTTTATGTTCTATTTGCCGGCATTCTGGGTTGAGTTACAGTGTTTGACTCCCCTTGGGGTGAGTTGCACTGTTTGACTCGCCCAACAGTAGCAGCGCTGATCTTATGTGGTTCTCTTGTATACAGTTGCTTTGGTGTTCTTTTGCCGGCGTCTTGGGTTCACCTGGCTGCTCCGACTAGTGTAGCTCGGACTAGCTCTTATGTACTATAGCTCAATGCAGTGTGTGCTTTCGAAGATGTCTTGAGAATTACGTGTGAAAGGTGATGTATCTACTGGATACAGTAGCGCATCAAAAGCTGTGAGAACTGTGTGTTACCCCAGGTTAGGCATATGCGTAGGTCGATCGTACTCGGTAAGACCCTACGAATTGCGCAGGGATAGATCAGAATGCTCATGCGTCGCAGTAAGTTTCGAGGGTAGCGTGTTGGTCCAGGATATGAGTCTCATTCACGAGCTGCTATGGGTTCTGGGGATCGTGTGTTATCCTAGAATGAGGATTTCAATTCACGACTGTAGTGAGCTACGAGCGGGGCGTGTATACCTGGTCTATGCATTGTATGTTCACTCAGGCTGGTCACTTCATTCATGAGCTGTGGTAGGCTTTGATCCCAGTGTTCCCCCCGACTAGGAAATACATAAGCGTATCATACTCAGGAAGACTCCGCAAGCTATAACAAGGTCTCCTATTCCATTCATAAGCCGTAGCAGCTACCCATAATGGTACATATATCAACGAACAGGCCGCGAGATTCAACACCGGACTCGATACAGTTTCCACCAAAACATGTCTCTCCGTAATCTAGAGAAACCCCAACATTGACATTGAGTAAGAAAAAAGAATGAAAGAGAACAGAGCAGTGAGGGCATGGCTTTCGTGGTGCCGCTGGGTTTTGAGCTGGCGGGCACCCATGGGAGAACTTCAATGATGACGACGCTTCTTCGGGGCGGGCTCGTAGTCGCTGGTAGAATCGTTGTCTGGCTCATTAGTAGGCACGTCGGAGTGATCGATCCACGAAAAGTCGTATATGTCCTCTACACAAGCGTTCTCATCGGCGGCGGCATGATGCACATACTCGTCAGCAGAGCTCTCGTCTTCCGGATGCTCATCCTCAGAGTCCTCGCCGTCAGACTGGGTCACGTCGACTTCGTGATGATCGTCGGGCTCGTCTGTATCGTTCGATAGGGCTGAGACATGCGACACCTCTGGAGAGCCGAACGAAGCGGAAGCCGCATCGCCCGCAGCTTGTTGATCATCCTCACTGTTGCGAATGTAGCCGCAACCCATATTTCCAAGCTCCATATCTGACAGGTCGTCTGGGACGTCTGATAGGTCCTTATCAGACTCCTCACAGTCTTCCGATTTTTGTCGAGCCTTGTCAACGACAGCATCAAGATCTTGCTCAGTCCGTGGAATATTGCCATTAATAGTCTTTCCCTCTCCATCCATGGTATCGACATGGCCTGCGCTAGTCTCGCTTCGATTATCGGAATCCGAGTACACCATCTCGATTCCGGCCATCTCGGAAATCTTCTCACTAGTGTTAATTTTATCATTAACATCAACTCCATTGCCGTTCAAGGTTTCCTCATCTAGCGAACCGTAAACGAGCTTTCGAGCACGACCAGAGCGACGAACAATGCCATCACGGGCATTCTTGCGACCCTGAGCAATGGCCCGTTTGGAGCCCTGGAACGAGCGGTCCTCGTCGCTGCTGGACTCGGGATCCAACTCGATCGCCTTTCGAGGGCTCGTCGTGCGTGAGCTCGTCTTGCGTGGGCCCGTCTTTTGACGGCTGGCCTTTTGAACAGGTAGTAGATTGCGTACAAGGGAGCCCTTCCTAACAAAGGCATTCGTGCGCTTAGCGGGAACCGGGGGTGCGACCTGTGCCTGGTGCGGCGGATGATCCTTAGAAGCAGCTGAAGCATTGCCTGTACTCCAATGATGGCTGCCAACCGGCGCCTTGCTTGCAGTTGGGGTCATTACTGCAGCCGTAGGGTTAAAAAGGGGCGCGATCCGAACTTGGTTCTGCGTGGAAGTATGAAGGCCGGCTGGAGCATTGTTCATGATCAAATTATGGCTTCCAATCTGCGCTTTGTTTGCAGCAAACGCCATTTTTCCAGCAATGCGTGCTGCGATCGTAAGGGGATTTGGCAAGGGCTTTTCTTTTTCATGATGCTTGAGCTCTGCACCGCTGAGCTTGGGAGCAGGTGCCGTATGTGGAGCCATTGTGGGCTCTGGGCGCATGAACTGGTCGAGAGGAGCGCTGGATAAGGGAATGGATGGCCCGTTTCCAAAGGTGCGACGATGAAGCGGTAAATTTGGCGGAATCCACGCGCGACCTTCATGGCTGAGGAGATCGTCCGCTGCGCTTCGAAGAGGAAAGTTCTTGATGTCGTTGGGGATGTCGGCCTCAGGGATGCGTGCAGTGACACCGCCTAAACGGGACATGTTCCAGGCTTCTACGATGCTATTCTCGGTGAAGACGAACTCGTCTAGAATGGAGCGAAATACGAATGGATCATCTGAAGGAGTGATCAGAGCTTGTCGCATCTCTTGTACGTTGTTGTGTTGTGCGTAGTAAAGCTGGTAGAAGTGGTCCGCAGGACTCTTACTACCCATGTCAATACGACGTTCAGTAAGGGTTGCGACCAGCTCCAGCTCGCGGCGCTGAGGAGCCCAGCCAGGGTTGTCGTAGAATCGGTGTTGAATGTCACGGAAGTTGGCGGAGATCATCTTTGTCGTAGGCTGCCGGATGAAGGAGTGCGGTCGGCGTTCAGTCGACCAAAGAGAATGGTCTAAGGGGCTGTTTACGTTATAATCACTCTAGGGTTGCGAGATTGCTTCCCGGGTGGTTTAGTATATATTTTGTTGCCAGGGAGGATTTTATATAGGCATGATAGCGCGATCGAGGCTCCCTTGGGGACCACACTGGGATTTTGCGAAGTTGAATGCACTTTCACTTCCCGTTCTAGTGTAGATACAATGTTGTTTTCACGCTTAAACCCGATTGTGAGTGTTCCAAAGGCTAGTGGTATCATCTCACCTCAATTATGACAGTTCATAATGCCTGGAATCACTTCCAACACCAGAAGGACCTATGAACCCATGATTCGTGTTGTTCGCGTGCTAATCGAAGTAAATTGGGCCATAGTTGTCTCATCTGTGATCGGAGCGCATCTCTAAGACGGTGATACGTGCACGGATATATATCACCATTAGGATATCCCTGGATGTGGTAGGAGCACTGACGGTCTTGTACGAAGTTGCACTGTATTCTTTAGCATGCCAAATCCTTTCCTTCCCCGACCTCATAATCCATCAAGAATGGCAATAATGATGAATGAAATCCTGACTATTCTCCTATAATTATCTACGAGTTCCTAGTCTCCATAAGGACCTCCATTTATTCAGAAGGTGCCATAGGTCTCAGGTTCGGCTAGTGTTTCACCGTTCGGTGTATTAATCATAGATCTATTGGCTGAACAAACTAGGCAACTGTGATGGTGAACGTTCTTTTTTATATGGCCCGTCGAATTGGGCTACTTGACACTCAAGCGAGTCAGGTCTCGAGTTCTCAGTACATTCTTTGATCATTGTCCTGCTCGAACAATTAAATACACTACATGGGTATTGTGACGATTTTAGGATCGTAGGTATCGTGCAATGGAAAATATTGAAGGTTCACTGAAGTTGTATTACTGTGATTCTAACTGAACTATATAGCCATAATGAGGCGATCGTCAGGGGAGTTGACTTATTCAGAGTTTCCTAATTCAGTAGCTGAATTATAACGATTGTCGCGATCCTCAGGACTCCATGAGAACTCGGTCCGAATAGGATCGATAGTAACGTAGATTGAACTGCGACAGGTATCCTTAACGTATAACATACAAAAGATCTCCTTCAGTTTAATATTAAACTTGCTGAGATATTAAGCGTATACACGAACATTTAAAATCATATTTCAACCCAGATTGTGCCAATAAGAATCCAATTCATAGCGCGAAAACATCCAACAGCATGTAGACACAGCGCAAGTTTATCAAAGCCCAGATCTCCGCATGTACAATCTCCCATCGTGACGCCAGTCCAGCGCATACCAGCAGCGAGTAACTCAAACCGCACGCTACGCTATCCCATTGCCATCTCAGGAATCATCAGCCCACATCAGTAGCGATTCCAGAACTCAAGCCGGAGGGTGGGCTGATTTAATTTTATTTCATTCAGGTGAGTCGCCAGCCAACACAAAAGGTGAAGGAAACTCAAGCTACACGGTGAGTGGATATATCCCCGCTATCCATCATTGTGGGAATCATCTCGGCGACACCAAGCTATTTTGACTCTAGAGAAGTCTAAAGACTTACAATCTAGTCCCAAGCTTTGGTGTCGGTGTAGATCTGGGCTCTAATAATTTGAAGATAGAGAAATAAAAAAAAAAAAAAAAGGTGAGAAATGCTGCAGGCCGTGTACAATCCATGGTAGGACAAGCACACGCAGTATCAGTCGTGCCTCTTGGAGCTCAACCTTGCCGTATGCGCTGCAGGTGGAGTTACAGGCCCCCATCGTTTCGAACCGAACTCCTTAGCACTTGTTCCGTCAGTTTGGACCAACTCCCTCAACTACATCCTCATATTCTTGGTCTGCGATAGGACTTCGACGAACCCGATTCCTATTGCTAAAGTCCAAGGAAGAGCTCTCGCCTTCATTCGGTCGAGGGCGTTTGCGCGCTTCAACGGGCGCAGGACCGGGACTGGCGAGCAGCGCTGGATCAATGGGAAGATCTGGCAGAGGTTGTGCCATCTCTGCAAGATTTGTGAACGAGTGGTCCCCACCACGCTCGTTTGTAGTTGCGCCATTCTGCCTGTCCCGCGATGGACTGTAGGGTTGAGCTTGAACATACCCCGGATACTCTGGGTGCCTTTCCAGTTGGGGTTCTTCCTTCCTCGGCTGGGTTTGCTGATTCCCATCGTATCCGTTACCACTCGCAAAAGAACGTCCACTCTCATGTGCCTGGCCAACAAAGTACCCATGGAAGTACCCCGAAGGCCTCCGTGGCTGTGGGAGCTCTTCTTCAGTCCACACGGATAGCTGGTGGCTACCCAACCGTGGGCCAGAAGCTGCTGAGAGTTCTTTCTGTATTCTCGGCACTCTCGAGGAAGCACGGTAGTTAGCCAGTCCATCTGTGTTTGTGCCGGAGTGGCCTTCATGAACACCCGCGTTTCGCCGTGGATGGGCCCGCTTCTGGACTGGACGACTCTCGAGGCTCAGGCCGTGACGCTGAATTCGATCGACCGTGAAGGTCTGCTGCGTGCTTTGGTGTCGTGGTTCACCATACCGTTGGTTCACGCCATCAAAGGGGTCCATCTCAATCACGTTAGACCGCTGCACGGTGGCGGGATTTCGCTGAATCAGAACCGCTTGCCCATCCTGTTCAAGACCGGGGTCAATTGTGTGATAGCTTCGTACAACATTCTGTCTGTCCAGGACGCGTTGGTTCCTTCGAGGATCACTAAGATCCGGGTAATCTCGAAGGACACGCGGCTGAGAAGCAGGAGCTTGCATACGGGGACGCTTCTGGCGTGGCGAGATATCGCCATTATCGCTATAAGAATCCTCATCGTCCCCGTGTTCATGGTGCGGGCGCTTCCTTGACCCAGTGCCTGATGGCAGTGGTACTGATCCTGGTCCTGGGACATGCATACCATTGCCAATTCCATAACCCGGTGGCGGGGGAGCAGCGCCTGAAAATGCATTACTCGCCCCAGAGTTTGATGGAACTCTGGCAGCGCTTTGCAGCATATTCCCAGAGTTCATGCTAGGACCTGCATGGCCTGGGGGAGGCGCTAGCCCTCCATTGCTAGGCCCAGCAACTGGGGGATTCTGCGGCGGCATCGGCGGCGGCGCCTGCAATCCGTGGTTGCCTCCGGGATTCGTAGGTGCTGGCATGGCTGCTTGCAATACGTTGTTCGGTGCAGCTGCCGGTGCGTTTGGCTGCGCAGGCCAATACGTATTCCGATGCCAGTTGCATTCCTGTTCCCACTGCATATCATTACCCTCTGCACGGTTATTCGCATTGGGGCCGAGCCATCGAGCAATTGCAGCCGGGTCCAAATGGTTGTTGGTGGCCGTGTTAGCACCTCCAACCACAGCCAGCACTGTTGCGTAGTCAGTGGGGAACATGTACTGCGCACCTAAAGTCGGATTGCGAAGCACCCAGTCAACGCAACGAGTCAAGTCAAGAGCGTCGTTGCCTGCTGGAAGGTGCTTCACGTTGCGTGCAAGTCTGCTGAATGGGACGGGGCTGCTCGGGTACGAAGGCTTGTTTCCGCGTGTGCTCACCTGTTCTAGTGTCCTGATACCCGTAACTGAAAGTCCACCAAGGACATACTGTGGGTTTGCGGGACGAGTATGAGGTTTGTTATCACGGTCCCAAGTGACACCTGGATACTCTTTCACCATTTCGCCTCTGATAAACTTCCAAATAAAGTTGTCCGTTACGGGATGATGGCGATGTGACGTAGCCATGTTTGCAAGAGCCTTTTGTTGGTATCTGCCAGTGTTGGAGAACACGCGGTCGATCATGTCCACACTTCGCATGTGGTTCGGGATGAAGGTCATGATCTCCGCAAGCGTGAAGTTTGCAGCAGCTGGCAGCGGAATATTGGGAGATGGAGCATCGAACAGCGCAATATGCTGCCCTTGCACACGCTGTGCAGCTGTTTGAGCCACAGCTGGAGGATTTGGAGCTGCGGGAACCGCGAGAGTTGCTGGTGCGGGTGCTTGCTGAACGGGATGACCTACATTCGGCGCGTTAGACAGTGGCGGTATAGCTGCAAAGGTTGGTTGGGCAGGACGTTGGCGCCGTGATGCAGATGGTTGGGCGGCACGAGTCGTTGAACCTTGCGGTCGGGAGAGCCCGGCTTGAGGCGCGGGAGGTGCCGGGCCAGGGGCAGGCTGCTGGGCCGGAGCAGGTTGCTGGACTGGAGCACCTGTTAGAGGGTGAGGACGGTTCTGGGGCTGAGATTGTGCAGCTCTCTGAGAAGGGCCAGCTGCAGGGACGGGTTCTCCTGGTGGATCAATCAAGTGAAACCACAGATTCGGCTGCGTCAGAGACCGCCACTGTGGCCCAACAATCTCGATTCCAAACAGATTAAGGGCACGCTCCTGGAAAATCGACCTATCCACTCTAACCGCACCACCATGGAGGAAGTTATCCAGGATGCCCCAATGCTCATATGGCAAATTGAGCCTGCGATTGCGGCGGAAACGCAACCACTGGCGCTCAGGCAGCGCTATATCATTATTGATAGCAGCCCATCTCAACGGAAAACTGTCATCAGAGTCGAAAACATCGTATCGCCCTTGCATTGGCTCGTTATCCGTTGTGGGGAAATTTTCAGCATAGCCCAGACGGGTGAGGTTCCAACTCTCAATGATGTGGAATTCATATTCAACGAACTCCTCGAGAATTCCCTGAGGAGAAAGTACAACACCGTGCTGCAGAGCTTGTCGTGCGCTTTCGTTGTTGGCGAGTAGGGCTTCTGCGAGACGATTCCGAGTATTCACCTCACTCATATAAATTTCGAACGTAGTAAGGTCTGCCTGGTCGAGCAAGTCCCGCAGTTCTTGGACTGTCTGAACTGTGGTACGAGGGATAGAAGCTGGCTGACGGTGTCCAGATATGTTTGCCAGCATGTTTCCGGAAATTTCTTCTTCGAATCGGTATGATACGACTTCACAGAAACGGAGAGTGATTATACTGATCTGAAGCTAGCTCAAGCTCGAATTTGGATTGCTCCTTAGTGTTGTTGGTGTATGAAACCTTTCTTGCCGAGTGAAGGAACGATTCCTGGGAGTATATAATGTGTGGGAGTGCCAAGCTGAAACTTCATCATCGCCTCACAATGTGTACAGGGAACTCGCGTGTAAAATTTGTGTCCGTCAGACACGCGATCATAATGTACACACCATGATGCGAAGCTTTCACCCAATTTGAAGGAAAGTGTCACCCGCATGCAAGGCGAGGTGATGCATCATGGCATGCATCCGGGTGAGTGGCTCGAAAGTGTTCCAGGTTTCGAAGACGGGACCCAACACCGCTCCAAAACGAGGTATCTACGGAGCAGGATTTATCCTCAGAATGTTAAAATCTGAAATATAGAGCATGAGACAGTCGTGGGTGGTTGTAAGTTTGGCATAAAGTATCTCGGCCTTGACTTCGGCTGAACGCATGTAAAGTCCACAGGGACGGATACTGCATGGAAAGCCATCCCATACACGGCAGGAGATACGAAATTCAAGATGGTTTATCCTTAGACGATGGTTGTGTCGGAATTTGGTGCTTTAGCATGAGATCGTTTCGCGGCTTTTACAGTGTCTACTGTCAAGCCCTTTCAGTGATTGACTTAGAACTCAAGATTGCGTTCAACATCAAACAGTCACCGTCAACCCAACTATACGAGTGATAATTTCTGGTACCAATGAATAGATAGGCTGGAACATAAACCGAATTGGAAATGTTTATCTTGAAGCAGTGCTCTAAGACACTGGCATCAAACCTCAACTTTTAGGACGCGACCTGCATCGATTCGCTCCATATTCAGCACCGTCGTCTGATGAAATTGTATTCTCGGCTAGGATTTGTCAAGAGACATTGTTTGAAAAGCAGCAAAGTGAAGCGTGGAACCAACATAATTGTTTGAACCGCGATTGCGGCGATGTTTCAAATAGCACACTTCACTCCTTTTCTACTTATGCGTCCCGCAAAAGTCTCACTACGCGCTAATCCTTAGCCAAATATCTGATTCGTCTCAGGGTAGACTGATTGGTATGGATGTTACGCTGTCGAGTCTACGCGTCCGACGGTGCTCGGGTCCGATCATGTCACGATGTCTCCAGTTATGCGAGAATTTCATAATGCCCCTGCCCAACCTCGCGGACTGATGTGGACATGCTTTGTGCGGAGAAGATTATAGGCCGGTTTATTGTGACATTTGATGCTGACATGCTGTTCAACTTGATTCATACCGTCGCATAGGACACAAAAAGGAACATCTTGGGCCCGTCCACAAGGAATTGTGTGGATCTCATTTCCATAGAACTCGGCTTGCTCAAGATTACACCACAATGTCTACCGCTATATAGATATTTCACTTCACATGCACATGTTGGGAACGGGATTTCCGTGGTCGAGACAAGATATATTCAATTTACAGCAAAAGATACAACAAGCCATCTGCAGATGGGGGGTCAAGCGCGATAACAAAAATGCCAAGAGGTCAGGAAAGGGATCAGTAAGAATGAAGCAGAGCCAAGCAGACAAGATGTAGAGACCATGCCACCACATGGGTCGCCCCTCTCACGCAAGGCAGTAATGGTCTTTTTCGCAACTTGCAATCGCGAACCGGGCCATCGGAGAGCGGATAATCGTGCTGGATGTTCTGTATTCGCGGCCACAGGATCATTATCTGCCGCAATCTTTACAATGCATCATTTTCGTACAGCTAGCTTTAGGTGTTCCTCCAACGCTCCCAGGCTGCCCGATCCAGGTGCTGGTCAGTGACTGGGACCGGGAAAGTCACAACACCGGCAAGACCGTTGGTCAAATAAGTGATCATGTCCCGGAAGTCAGCCGGGTAGTTCCAATTCTCTTCGGGGTGCAGGGAAGCATAGCGGACGCAGTGCGTCAAGTTCAACGCATCCCGCCCGGAGGGCCACGCCTTCACACGCTCGGCCAGCTTCTTGAACGGAATCGAGTTTGCATCCCGGAACGATGGGAAATTCTCAATGTCGAACCGAGTTCGAAGACCAGCGATGTCCAGCTTGTCAGGATCATGGTTCGCCAGAGGCTGGTGCCTACCGACGGTCCACTTCGTGTAGTCGTACCCGCCGTTGGCAGTCCGGTCACCCTTGTGGCGCATCCGAGCCTGCAGAACGTGCAACAGGAAGTTGTCTTCCATCGGAGCTGGGAGGCGGAGATTTGCGTTCATGATCTTCGCAATGAGATTCTGGGAGCCGCCATTGCTGACGATGCGTTCGACCACCTCGCTGCTGAAGATGTACCGAGGGAAGAAAGTCAACAATTCCACAATCGTGACATCCAATGGACGGCCTTGAACGACGGCTGGGAAAGGAATGTTGGGGGAGGGGAAGTCGTTCAGTTGCTTGCCCACTACACCCGACTTGACAAGAGGTTGCGCCCCCTTAAGCTTCTTCGGGGTTTCAGGCTGGGAGACAGCTGGATAGTCTTGTGTCGCAGAAGCCGTCTTTTTACGCTTCTGTGGCACTGAGATCATCTGCTGCTGCACCTGATACGGTGTGCGCGGAGACGGAAGATACCCGGATTGGAATTGGTCTTGCCCCTGAGCTTGCTGCACGGGCGAAGAGTTCTGGTCTCCACCAGTAACAGGCGAGAAGTTTTCCGGGGACCACTGGATAGACGAATTGACATAGCCACTCGTGTAGTCTTCATTTCCGTCCGCAGAAAATACACCTGGTGTCATCGGCGAGCGTAGCATCGGGGAATCGACAGCGTGTCCAGTCTGTTGAACCCGGGTCGGCGGAACAGACAGAACATGAACATATTTATTCCAGCCGGAATTATCGGAAGACTTCTCGTACCAATTGTGACGCTTCTGCTGGACTTTCTCTCGAGGTTCAGCAGACGTCCGAGCGTTGTAGCGGGCGAGTTCGCGCTCGTCGACCGATGGCACTACCTCCGTTGCAGGTACCTCAGAGAGATTGTACGGCGAAAATGGCGAATGCTGAAAAAGTGACTGCTCGAAGGTCCCACGTGATGGGGTGCTACACTGGGTCACGCCTCGAAGTTGGGCAGCGAGGCCAGCGCCAGAGAGTGGATATGCAGAGAGCGGATGCGGGAGCTGTACAGAGGCATTCATTTTCGGGTTGGAAATGACATTGCCCCGACCCCGGGATGGTGCTTGCTCCTCGGCCATCTTAGGCACGCCCAGGAATTGAGGCGGCCGATACACGATGCCTGCGTCCAGTGCAGCCGCCTGCAGAGGGAAGTTCTCAATGTCCTCGTTCACTGCATCTTTACCCTCCGCGATCCGGCTAGACTGATTCCAGAAATCTATAAGATCCCGCTCGCGCTCGATGCGCGTGTCAAGGATGTCCTGGGGAGACAGCGCACGTAAATTGCAGTCGTCCTGGCTATCGCGAAGATTGCGAAGGAGGACATTCGTGAGGCTCTGAGAGGACTTCGGGGTTGTAGTGTCCTGGTTGGGTACGGAGGTAACGTGCGCGTAGGTGGTCTCCAGCTCAGAGCGTGCATCGTTAAGGAGAGCGAGGATCTGTTCATAGGTGGGCGGCACAGGCTTGCGGAAGGTGGAGCCTTGCGAATTGGCAGTGGTAGAGTGTGAAGAGGAATATGATGGTCCAGCCATTGTATCGGTGTCTTTCCCCGTCGTCGGTGTTCGGAGTTGGCGAAAGAAGGGCAAAGTCGAGGGATTTGAAATTGGGGTAAGCCTTCGGGAGCAGAGTGTGGTCTTTGTCGTCGTGCTTTCGCGTTCCAATGTCTCTGATGGAGGCTTTGGGGTTTTGTGATACTGGCGAAGTGAGGCAGCAGGGTATCTTATACGTAAGGGAGAGGGAGTCTGGGAGAATGCTGTGTCCTCACAACGCGTGCCCAACGCGTCGCATGGCATGATGAGCGTATGATGTAGCCACGGGGAACCACTGCTTCATCTTGCTATTCTACGTCATGCATGATCCCGACAAGTTGTTTCTGTGACCACGGCGGCAGTTTTGGGTCACTGTCGAAGTTTGGCGGAGGTCAGGACGGTCGCCTTCGGGCGAGATCCATCACTTTCCCGACGAATACACACGCAGCTACATAACGCATCAACTCACTCGATCTTCAAGAAGGTATCTATGGCCACATATAATAGAGAAGAGCACAAGTAGAAGCACTCACGGTCACCTCGTAGATGAATAGCTAACGTAGCTGTTCTTAAGCACATATCCAGAGCACTGACAGACTATGCTGTTCAACCGTACTCAGCCACTTATCGTTTGAATGCGAATGATCGCTCGAGATTCTTCAATATCCAGAGATAGCAGGTGAGCCGGGAAGGCGAGGCACTGACGGTCGCCTCGTAGAGGATTTGCAGAACTGATTCAAAGGATACATACAGAGCCGCCACAGTCCTTGTATCTCAATCACTCTCAGCCAAGCATCTCCCCACCTCAAATCAGCGCTTGCCGGCATTTGATTTCCATAATGCTAACTATACCCAAGAAGCGAGGCACTGGCGGATACCTCCTCGAAGCCTGCCGCAGCTCTACCTGGTGCGACGCTCCCAGACTCTCGCACATCGTAGACGACCAGATCCTGGAAGACACGGCCAGAATCTCGACATAGTGACTCGCGTCGAATTCGTCGCATCGTAGTTGCATGGTGTGCTCGAGGTCTTGCGAACTTTGAACTCAATCCGGATACACCCAACCATCGGCACTCCATTATTCTATTGGATACATGCGCACTACATACCGCGATAATCCCACCTCGTATCCCAAAGCGACCCCAACGCCCTTTAGTAATGCTTATTCCAGATGAAGTCCTTCCACGCCTCACACTTCCCCGTCGTATCCCTCCCCAACCTAAACCCCGCCTTTCCATCACTCCCAAAATCCATAACCGTCGCCCCCTCCTTCCCCGCCACTTTCCATCCTCTAATTGGCGCCCTCGACGGATCCCGTGCAAACGCTGCCCACGCGCGGCGCATCGTTTCACTCAGGCGCTTCTGCTCTCTCGTCGCGCCGGTGAGGTTGTACGTCGAAAAAACGATTGGGATCTCGCTCGAGTGGTATGCGAGCTGCGCAGGAACGGGCCAGCGATTATCCGGCAGGTTACTCAGGCGGGCGTTGGGGAAGGTGGCGTTGAAGAGGTAGCGGTAGGTGGGAACGTAGCGGGTGCTTGAGTTGCTTAGGAAGACTGCTGGCTATCCTTCCTGTTAGCATTGTTCTTTTTCCAGATTTTCATATCTTCTCGTCTTTGTCTTCGTCAGCAAAGGAAGAGAAAAGGGCGGCTTACACAGTGGAAATTCCAATCCGTATGAATCTGCGCTAGTATGCTTTGGTTGTCGAAGCGTCCCTCGGCCGGGTTGAGGGAATATGCGTCGAGTATCTTTGTCTTGAGGGCTGTTTCGTTCGGGAACACAGTCTTGAAATAGCGATCTATATCCGTCCCATTCTTCGCAGCGTAGTAGCTCCCATCTTCCACTGTCGACCCGCCGATCACCGGCACGCGCGCGAACCGTCCCGCCTCTCGACGTAAGCGCGGATCGCACACGATGGTTACATTATCCCCCGCCATGCCGAAGCCTATGTTGAACTTTTCCTGCGCATAGCGTATGTCTGCGGCTGGGGTGTCCATCACGCAGGTGAAGGGGGAGGTCGTGTTTGTGCAGTTGAGGTGGTCGAGGAGGTTATTCCACGAGGCGAAGTTGGTGTTGTTGCAGTTGGAGAGGGGGTTGTAGGAGTATGTCCCGCTCTCCATAATACCAGCGCGGAAAGGGGGGCCGTTGGGCCACGGCGAGGTGAGTAAGACGTCGACGGCATACCCACCGGCTGACTGCCCGAAGATAGTCACACGCTTAGGGTCGCCGCCAAATGCGTGGATGTTGCGCTGGACCCAGTCCAGGCCGGCGCGCTGGTCGAGCAGGCCGAGGTTGCGCTCTGTGAGATTGGCGATGTCTGGCGCAATGGGGAAGCCGAAGACATTTGTGCGGTAGTTGACTGAAACCAGGATCACGTTTTCGAGGGCGGCGAAGTGCGAGCCGTCGTAGATTGGCTGTCCCGCGTTACCAAAATTGAAGCCGCCGCCATATATCCAGTAGAGGACTGGGTAGCGCGGCTTGCGGAAGTAGGGTTTCCAGGACTTTTTGGGGGCGAAGACATTGAGGTAGAGACAGTCTTCGCTTTCTTCTGGGCGCGGGATGCTGAAGACGTCTTGAATGAAATTGCGGTCCTCGATTGGTCCTTGAGGTAGTCAGCATCGATTACTCAGGGGTTTCAGGTGTGCAAGAGCACCTACTAAATGCCTGTATGCACGCCGGCTTGAAGGCCTTGGTATCAATTTGCTTCGACCAAGTCGTCGGTTTCGGCACCGCAAACCTCTTGCTGCCCACCGGGGCCTCCGCGAACGGGATTCCCAGGAACTTATTGATTGCCGCCGTCGCCCCAATTACCCTCGTAGTAGTCCCGACAATGACGCCACCATCTACGGTCGCAGTGGGGTTACCATATACCAACCTGGCGGCTACATTCCAAGGCGCGGCTGTCAACAGAGCTACAGCACCCGCCGCGATCTTCATAATCTCAAACTATGGAGGAAAAGGTTATTGGACAAAAGGCCAGGAAGCTGGGGATGCAGGACTCAAGCGCGTTTTATATACATGAGCTGCCGGCAGTTGGGAGGGACAGGGAGCGTGAGTCTGTGTGACCCCGCATGCTGGATGGTGGTGGTGATTCGCATTGCGGCTAAAGGCGATTGGGTCGAGCATGGGGATGATGCTGGTCGGTAGAAACCATGCGGACTAGGGGGTATCACGAGAATAGCTTCCGAGAGGGAAGGAGTGGTCTTGATAGCAAAGTATAAGTGACGTTGATACTGGTGCGCGCAATGGGCGCGTCTTGTTTTGGTGCGTTGCCTGTACGAATGACTGGATGCATATTGTAAGCGAGAGTAGTAGAGAGCAAGGATGATTTCCACGGCTCTGATTGTGGTTTTGGATATTGAGGCGGGCTCCCGATCTCGCAGGTCGCGTGTATGCGAGATTCTCGTACGTGGTTGCACAAGCGGGCACCCATCGCTCGAGCTTAGGAACCAGTCAACCAGAGGCGAATCAGCAGTGTGCAGCGCTCAAGACATGCCCATCGCATGTCTGCCCGGCGAAGCTGCAATTTTACGCTTGTGGTCGAGGGGCGGCAGCTTGGAACCCTAATCGGGCAACTCTCGGAGTGGTGTCGATGGCGGATGGCTCAATGTAGGTTCTCTCTAGCCGAAAGTGACATTTAGCTCGAAGTGGCTTTCCCCTACAGTATGGCGTATGAAGTGACGAAAGAACACAGTGACGGGTCTGGTGTGGTTCGGAAACTGGATCCAGCGCTGCTCATCCCGTGGGTCGAAGGGACGAACGTTCGGGGAGTGATGGCAGGGAACGATGACAAACTGCCCAATCGGGTAATGCAGCCAAAGGCCGTCGATTACTGCGCAGTCTCCTTCACGTTTGGATGATGACGGTCGCACGATTGGCTCGTGCGCCGTAAACACTCCGGTGGCCCAAGCTCCTTCCCCGCGGCCCAGCTCCAGGCAGGCACGACACGGCGCAAACTCCCTTCTTTCATGCTTTGTACGAACTGACTCGGATTCCGGCAGCTTCAACACGAGCTCTGCACCACGCACGCCCAAGTCGCCGAGTCCACCGCAACATGGCCGACATGCAGCTCGACGAGATCCCCACGCTCAGCCTGCTGTACAAGCTCTCCCGCATTCCGCTGGACGCAGACCACCCGTCGCCGTGCGAACCGAACGCGGCATACAACGACAAGATCTCCATCATCAAGGCAGACATCACCTCCCTTGTTGTCGACGGCATCGTCAACGCCGCGAACGAGGCCTTGCTCGGCGGCGGCGGCGTCGATGGCGCCATCCACCGCGCAGCGGGGCCCGACCTGGTGAGGGAATGCCGCGGGCTCAATGGCTGCGAGGCAGGCGATGCCAAGATCACCGACGGCTACAAACTCCCCTCGGAGAAGGTCATACACGCCGTGGGTCCGCGCTGGTACGCGCTCAGCCCCGAGGACGCCGAGGCGAAGCTCAAGAGCTGCTATCGCCGCGGGCTGGAGCTGGCCGTCGAACACGACCTGAAGAGTATCGCGTTTCCGGCCATCAGCACGGGCGTCTTCTCGTACCCCAACGTCAAGGCCTGCAACGACGCCTTGTCCGAAGTGCGCAAGTTCCTCGACGAGGGAAAGGGCGACGGGCTGCAGCGCATCATCTTCTGCAACTTTCTGCAGAAGGACCAGGATATATATTACAAGCACGTCTCGTAGGTTTCCACCCGTTGCTCAGATTGCTCAGTCACTCGGTCGCTGATTCGAGCCAACAGCAAGCATTTCCCTCCCGTGCCCGCGCCCGCGCCCGAAGAGACAAACGCCGCCGCAAAAACCTCGACCGACGAGGCAGATATCGCTGCCAAGCTACCCGATCCTCCCACATCAGAGCCCAAGGACCCCGAGGAGCCTTCGGCTAAGAAGCAGAAGACCGAAGCGGCGGCCGATGATCTCGTTGCCGTGGACAAGGACGAGGCGAAGGGCACACCAAAGGGCGAGCTCTAGAGCTCCCCAGGGAAAAATTATGAGATACCACGACATTCATGGCAAGGCGTTATAGCGAAATTGCAGCATGGTTTGCATATACCCTCGGTCCTGGTTCACCGCCGGCGATCAGCGTTGCTTAGGTAGGAATACAGACATCACTCTGATGAAACTTGACATCAAGTTCTATCATCACTTCAAGCTCGGTAAGTCAACGGTGAGCCCAGAAAGTCTTATGGTGAGCCTCCTGTCCGACACCTTACCAAGCCAAGCACGCCTGGGCGAATCGCCAGGCTCTCTGCTAAATGACATCCTCCACCACGAGGCCATGGCATGGAGACGCCACGAGCATTCCACTGCACAGTCTTCAGCCAGTCTTCAGGTCGTTCACAACCATGCTCTTTACGCCGCCATGCTCACCCCACAGAGCCGTGAAACCACAGTATCAGTGTCTGTATTTCAATGTGTGTATGTAGCATAGCTCGTCGCCTAGATTACCGAAAACCACGCGGTCACAAAGGCCGCGCCCAAAATCGCCCACACCGTGCCCACCCTCCCCGCCGCGCCTTCATCTTCTTCCCCCAACCCCGATGACATCGTCTCCCTTGACCTCGTCGTCTCGTCCACCGGCCACAGACAGCTCACATGCGACTCTAGGGCTACATCGGGTCCCCCAGCGGAATTCCAGAAGACGGTCAGTGCGAGATTGATACTGTTGATCATCTTGATTGTGTCGTTGATGTACATGGTGCCCGTGTTGTTCCAGTTTGTCACGAAGGCGAGGTTGTTTGATTTGGGCTGTGTGGAGTAGCAGTTGGTCGACGCATTCTGCTCACGGGTGAGTGGTTGGGGTGCCGCGTCGCCAACCATAGCTGCGAGGTCGAGTCAGTAAGCATCCATCACCATTCGCATCGCAGAGCAAGAAGTCTAGACTTACGGACGTACCGCACCTGCGTCCACTCCATCCCGCACTCCGACTGCTCCCCCTCCACACTCTTCAAGTACGCCTCCAGCCCGTCACACGCATCGCTGGTGCTGTTGAACCTGCGCCCCGCCTGTGCCCGCGCGAACCTGTCGATACCTTCTTGCAGCTCCTCATGGCACTTCGCCCCGATGACCTCCTCGCAACTCTTACTCCCTGCACGCCCCCTCTCATCCGCCACCCTATCATACGCCTCCAGAATCACCGCACAGCCCCCGAAATCAAGCGCCGTGGTCAAATCCAGGCTGCTCCCCAGGAAGAAGGCCTTTTCGATCGTGCGCTCGAGCCGCGTGTCGGGGTCGTAGTTGGTGTAGTCGTGGATAGCCACTGTCCAGGTGAGATTCCTGCCGGCCCAGCGGGAGGGGCTGGAGGCATTGAACGGGAACGTGTCGACGCCGACGCCGCCGTACGTCTGGTTCGCGATGCGGCAGGCGGCGCCGATGGTCGTGTTGTCGGCCTGGGGGCACGCGATGTCGGCGCAGGAGCCGAGGAGTTTGCCGTCGAGCCATTGCGCTGTTCCACCCGACGTGAATAGACTGAGCGCTAGCTTCTGTCGTAGGGACACCATGGTGTTTTATCGTAAGCGGCGGCTACGCGCCTGGTGGACGGCCATCGTGGGCATTTTATGTCACATACTGATGCGGTGCGTTCACTGCCACGCCGCAGTTAACGTCTAGGATCCCAGGTATCCTGTCGTGAGGCAGGACACGACGATGTCATTCGTCTTGGCCGTGGTATGGACGCCCTGTTTTAGTCGGCTGGGTTGGGTTAATGTGAGGTAGAATGGGGGTGGCGGTGCCTGGATGGGGTCGCCTGTGGTGTGCGATTGGCTTGGAGCGGCGTAGCGTGCATCCCACTCGGCTAGCACGGGAGGGCGTGTCGTAGAAAACGCTGAAAAGGTAGGCTACTGCTGGGGTGCTGTGAGGGAGAAAGACAGTAATGGTGTTGGCGTGAGATGGTGGGACGAGAAAGCTGAGCGAGGGTCTACGGGTTCGTTCGGTTTTGGGTCTGTGTTTTAGGATTCACCACTCCGGAGTGATGACATACTTCTCCCACCCACCTCGTGTATCAGCGTTTTTCCACTCGTCCATCCCATTCGAGATCCCTTCTGCGCCGACTGCCCAATCCCCCCGTTCCACCATCCCAACCCAGCTCCTGAGTACCTGCACCAGCCTGACAGGATGGCGCTTGATAAATGGCTGTCGCCCCGTTTGATACAGCTCCTCGTAGCAATCTTTCGAGTTCGCCGACTCATCATGTGTGTTTTCCCCAAATGCCGACCCATCCGCCTTCTTCGCCCACCCGTGTCCCCCAATCGCGTACGGCAGGACTAGCACGACTGCATCGTCGTGCTGGTTGTTCCCGTTGTCACATTCGTGGAAGTACAGGCCTGCGGGGTAGGTGGAGAGGTTGAATGGGTAGCCGAAGATGTCTTCGGGGTAGATGTTGGGGTGGGGGTCTGGGCGGGTGTATGTTTTGAAGGAGTGGAAGAGGTGGATTGGGGGGGAGTGGAACCAGTCGCGGTGTTCCTGCGGGATCGTGTCAGGGATGTTGAAGAAGGGTTGAGAGGTAATGGAGGAGTTTGTTGGAAGGGAGAAACCGGGGGCGATGAAGTTGAATCGCGGACGACGGGCGCGGGTGAGGAAGGAGTGTGCGAAGCCGGGAGGGATGTGGGCGGCGTCGAGAGCTGCTTTGTCGAAGAGAGTGCTGGGCTCGGTGTTTGGGGGAGAGTCGTTCTGGGGCATGCGAGCCTCGATGGCGGATATGAGCTTGTCAAAGACTTCGACAGCCTCGTTCACCTGGTGCTCTGTATACGGTACTAGTTCCCATGGCCTCCATTCTGTGTTAGGACCCACGGCCTTTACTTTGCCAGTCCGCATCATGTCGAGCCACGCGGCCAGGATATCCTCTAGTGGATGCCACTTGATGCGGCCAGAGTCACAAAGCCCATCGCTGTCGTGAATGCTCATAGCCATGATGGCCACATTCTCCTCCAAATCGAAGCTGGTACCTGGTCAGCATTCCGGTGCGCGACATCTGTGTACGGATACTCACATCAGGCCTTCCGGATGCGAAGAATGGTTGACCGCAAAATACAGCCTTATGTACCTCCCGAGGCCGCTTCCATCCTGCAACTGCCCATGATGCTGCTCATACTGGTTCACCCATCTAGGCGAACATATCCCGTCGAGGAACGCAAACATGTCGTCCCCAGGCGCCATCAGCGCACTTGCATAATAGTGGAAATACTGGTTCGAATCCGACATTTCATACGCGCCTTCGAGAAACGCAATGAGTTCCGATGACAGTTTCCCGCGCACATTCTGCGCGGCCTGTCCATGGTGCTCGAACCATGTCTGGGGATGAAAATCTTCTGGGAGTCGACCCATGCCTTCCCACCCTAGGCGCACGATCTCATTGTGCAGCTCTATGCAGCGTGATACGTTCATTTCTGGCTTGGGAAGGAAGGACAACCGCTCTGGTCGGAGGGATGGGAAGAGGATGCCGATGATGACGGCGCCTATGGTGAGGGCGTACACAATCCGGTCCATGGAAAGACGTGGAGTGAAATTAAAGTAGGCACAGTTTGATCTGGTTAAGCATGGTAAGATCACTAAAAGTCATATGGAAAGATTATTTGTTGTAGATGTGGGTTCCTAGAGTGGTGGGTCGCCCCCTTCAGGGACCCGGCTAGCCATAATTGGATGGAGCAAATGACTAGTGCCTCCCTGCCTGGCTCGCGGCTTGCTCGTAGTCCGCTGCCTTCGATCGGACACCAAAATCATCTGCGGACCGCTTGATGCCTAGTCTTTCTATTTCTCGCCCGCGATGAAGTCCCTGATGGTCTGTTCCAAACCCACATCTTCCGAGAATCCCAGCTCCTTCGCCCTTGACGTGTCATATTTGCCAGGCCAGCTCAGAACGATCTTCTCGATCTTCTCATCCCTCTTCTCCTTCACCAAAGCTCGCGTCTCTTTTCCTGCCACTTTCTCAAGCGCCTCTAAGATCTCTCCGCTAGTCGCCGTGTACCCCGGCAGCAGCACCGTCCGGAAATGACCGAGCTTTTCGGCAGGAACGTTCATGGCATGGACGAGATTGTGAGCCAACGTCCGGGGAGAGGCGAGCCATATTCCGATGTTTGGGTCGACAGGGAGCTCGCTTTCTTGTCCGTGAACTGGCTCTCTCACAATACCTGAAACAAATGATGAAGCAGCAGCCGTTGGAGCACCAGCGCGGACGAAGATAGTAGGCAGGCGAACGACTCTACCATCAATGAGGCCTCTCCTTGAGTAGTCGTTGACAAGATACTCCACCATCAGCTTTTGCGTTCCGTATGAGCTCTCGGGCATCGGGACGATATCTGTCTCCGTTGCGACGTTCTTTACGGCAGCTCTTCCAAATACGGCGCACGATGAAGTGAAGATGACCTTGGTGCCGGACTTCTTTTCTCTGATGGCGTCGAGAAGTCCACGAACGCTGTCGAAGTTGACACTCAAGCCTAGCTCCAGATTTGCTTCCGAGCCACTCGACATGATACCATGCAGGATGTAGACCGCATCTGGCGCGTGATCTATCAAAGCTTTGCGGGTGTCAGCGTTCGTCAAGTCTGCTCCGATGCACTCGACTTTGTCAGACTTCGTTGGATTCGGAGGTGCTTGTACGTCGGCAAGGATGAGTTCCGTATCGGGTGACGTCTCGATTAGCTTCTTTGCAAGGGTCTGTCCAACGAATCCACCGGCTCCTGTGATGATGACTTTCATGATGGGCGAGTCTCTGTGTGTGTTTAGACCAGAGCGTGGCGTTGTGGTAATGTATGAATCTTAGCGGGCATCTCCGCTACTAGTCGTGGGTGTACGGGTGAGGGGTAGTGAGTAGTGGGGATGCGCACGGCCGATGCTCCGAGGCTCATCGGCGAAAACGCCGACTTTCCATCGCACATCTCTGCGAAAACCTCAATCGGAAGGCTGAGCGTTTCAGCTACGAGTTGCGTTGATTTTAAAATTAACGGCGTAATACCCAACCACCATTCATCGATGATGGAACCTCGAATGCTCTTTACCCCACGCTTATATCGCCTTGACACACGCAACACGATGTCCAAAGATATTACCGGCGTCTTTCCTTACATGCTGAAGAGTTTCTAGCAGGTCTGATTGTGGATAGTTTCAGACATGAAAGTCCTTAACGTCACTACTCTCAATTAAGATTCCAGCCGCCCGACCTGAGCAACTCCAGTCTAGTAATAGGCTTCGTTCGCAGCAGGAGTCCCGCCTGAATTATGTGGCCTGTGGCGACATTATCATTTTCCAGGAGAGTCAGGGCAGAGTCAAACGCTTCGGCCACTCGCCTTCATCATAACTTACCGTCAACCGTAGTCAATGCCTTGTGAGGTGTGTGCGTAAGGAGGTCGTTGGCAAGCTTGCCAACTTGCCCGCTGTCCCAGCACATCCGCACGCACAGAGCAGACAAACGAAACGCAAAAGTGGTATTTGAGGAGCTGTAGATGGCAAGGAGGCTTGCTCTGTGCTCATGATCCATCCTCATGCTCCAGACATGGTGCTAGCAGAGAGCTATATGTGAGGGAATGATATCAGCACTAAGATAGGTCCTTCACCAAAACCACAGAGGCTCAAACCTACGCATATAAACTCTCGACCAGCTTTTTCTGGGGCCACCCACATTGCGCATCTCGCTTGCCCCGGTCGACTGTTCAGAATCCATGCCACCGAGTCTATGTGGGTGAAGACCAACCAACAAAGGTTTCTCGCCTTTTGTGTGTACAGACTTCTCTGCCGAGTAGATATGCAAACCTGGCCACCGACCCCACCTGCCATTCTCACGATGAAGCTTTTCGTATTCCTGTCTCTGATAGCTGTCCTTGCGGCGACCCTCAGCCACATTTCCATCGCCCTTCCGAGGGGCTCCCACCATCAATTACACGGCGGCGCCTCTCCTGAATAATCGGAGTCTCGAGGGACGCGGAGATCCCTCGGGAACCGAAACCTCCGACCTGACGGTCGATGATATCGCTAGAACGTGTTCCGCACCTTGCATAACCCGGAAGAGGTCTATGACACCGTGTTGCAAGCAGGGAGGCGGCTGGCTTTCACGAGACCGTCAGATACGATAATCCTACCCAACTGTGCCTGACCGATCTATCAGCCCTTGGGAGGGTGAGCTACGTGTAGAGCTCGGCACTTGAGGCTGGATTGAAGAAGAGAAACCAGCAAGTGGGACTTCCGGGATCCGGGATTGGGTAGAACAGATAGCCTCGGCTTGGAGAAAGCATTTGCGGAACATACTTCTTGTTGAATCTGTTGGCAGGTAGCTAGAATTGTGACTGGTGCAGTTTCCTTGTAGATGATGGCATCGGGTCCATGACGACGAGCAGCATTGCCAAGGTTGATCATGAATTTGTCGCCGCGAATTTCGAGGTGCTCGTACATCATAAGACGCAACTCTTTCGGGAGCTTCATGAATGGGAACGGTCGGCCTCCGTTCGACAGCATGTTGAGTTTGAGGTGGCAGAGGAACTACTGGGGGTGCAGCGTGCTCACAGCTTAGCGTCAGTGCTTTGAATACGCGATGGTTTGATTGTGAGGGCAGGTACCAGCCTGGGTCAATGCAGCTAGTGTGTTTTGATATCACGTGATACAATGGCTGCGTGACACATCGGGCGGACTTTGAGACTTTCAACCTCTTGAACTGTCCAAATTCAACTTAAGTATTTGCGAGATGGTGGAAGTACTAGAGTAGGATATGTTGTGTATCACTTTCCCTCAAACCCTAGAATAGATGTACCCTACTGATTCCGACTTTCGCTCGCCTGCAGTTAGCTGCTTCTTTTGTAGCCACTTTCACTTCTCAGTCGCGATACGAAATGTACCGATAGAGATGGGATGCTAGCCCTCAAGGTGCTCAAGCAACCTAGCAACGTGCAAGCCTACTAGGCTCCCACTCCATGAAACATCTGCACAGCAAACAATGGAGACAAACCGCTTAGGATGCATCTCAAAATAGCATTTGAGGTCATTGCACTCGCCCTGTACATTAGACCGTATGTGACTGTCCTGTACATCATAGTGGTCATAAACACAAGCATGTTGCCGAATTTGAAAAGCATCTCCCATATTACAAGGGCTATCCAATCGACCTGGGTTACCATTCGCGGGACCGGTGCTGCCGACCGCAGATGCTCATCCATGAAACGCGGCTCTATGGCTTTTAGAATCCGCATGCGTCTCCCCTAGCCCTCTAACAAAGTCTAAATGCGAAAGCTCCGTCAATGTCAGAGCCCGACACATGGGACTAGCCTTCCTGTCGCGCTCTGCCTTTCCTCTCAAGAGACTGACAACCCCTTTCGACTCACGGTCAGTATGGATTTATTCCAGAAAGTTGTGATTATCCAGCTCATTTTCGTTGAGCGTGTGCCTCTGCGTTGCTTTTTGCGAGACTAGTCGTCACTTCTTCAACCTTTTATCATTTCCGGTTGCCACTGGTCGCTCAGTATACCTGGACCTATTATCAAACTAAGTGCGGCGAAAATACCTGTGGAGAAACATAAAACCACGAAAGTGACCATACTGTGTGCGAAGCCAATCCCGAGAACAAATAATGCAAATATTGGCAGATTGATAAGCAATATCGGCTTTCTACCAAAGGTCTCGTTGAACGGTGCCGCGAACGGACTGCCCAGCGTAAGCCCGATCGGGTGAATTAAATATGCTAGCGATCCCATGATTATTGAAGATCTGAGATCAGTTGCTGATTTCTCCATGGCTGGAGTAAACACTGAAGACACGAAGGTTCCAGCGAAGGCAATGCCGGATACTGTGCAAGCCTGAAACCATCTTCGAACGAGCGACCACTTGTGCGGGTTCAGAGGATCACCTTATGTTTGCCAGTCAAGAGTGTTTGAGCTCAAAGACACTGTTGCTTCAGGCAATGCAGCGGGTACAGGACGAAACCTTGTGTTTGAGTATGTTTGCGGGTTCCTCTTCAAGCGGCGGTGAAGCCTTCTCTGGATCCGCACAACTGACCAGCCTGGTAGGTATTCCCATAATTTTGCTTAGCCATCAGTTATCTCGCACAACAGGCTCCATAGCACGACAGTATGCGATTGTTTGGCAGCTTCAGTCGAGACATTTTGACCTCAGGAAGAGGTCATCTTTGAGAAGACAATTCGATACATGAGTCGGTGCATAATAGGCGAAAAGATCGCTTCTGTGTGCCTATCTGAGAATGAGGAGTGTATCTCAGGCGTGAATCTGCATCCAAATTCATTTGCTGTCCATATTAGGTGGCCTCTTGTGAGGCCTCAGCAGAGCCTGGCGTCGATCTGTCACAATAGCCTAGATTCGATACACCCTTCATCGCTTCGAGTAATCTCTGTCTTGTGTTCAAGTAATCCCTCACTGTAAACATATAGAGAAGGTGCCTTGCAGCGTTTATACGTGTTGGTTCAGCTTGGGTTGGACAACATTCGATGACGCAGAACAGCGAGTGTTACCCGATGCGAAGGAAGCAACATCAACGAGGCGCTACTATGGTAAGAACATGTCAAAAATAGATATGCACACGAATTTCTGCGCCAATGGATCTGAGCACTTGGGAATTAGCTCAAAGAGCGCGTCGGTCTGCAAGGCTAATCACTTAGTTGGGATGTCGTCAGCGGCGCCTGTTTGGGATTAGCGCCGAGCTTTCCAGCCAAAGTTACTGACGTGGAGTGAAAAGTGTATCCGCAACATTTGCTCAAGTGTCAATTTGTAAGTATGATCTGTTCTACGGAATAACTTCCTGTTTCCCGAATGTTGTCCGCGTCACTGAAGTGTACCTTGGTTAATTCTTCAAGTTTTGCGTGTACGAGCCCCGCACGTCTGACAAATGCACGCACATCGTGCATAATCACTCCTTATTTGATACTATCCTCACTTCAACATCCACCAACCGTGATAGATATCGCACAATTCCATTCCCATGGCGACCCAATCAAGCATTCTCTGGCCGGAGCACCTATTGCCAGGATATACGGACAACTTCGTTTCCAATGAAGTCATCGCGGTTAACCTGACCACGCAACAAATCTGGGAACTCCTTGCCGACATCTCAAGGTGGAATTCATACTACAAGAATTGCGCGCAGATCACTGAGCCCGATGCTGGTTCCTATCTGAAAGAAGGCAGCGTCTTCAAGTTCAGCACGTTCGGCTTCCCACCACTCACCTGCACAGTCATGGAATCGGTCGTACCGAAGCAGGGTACTGCCGGAAGACTCGCATGGCACAGCACTACCGATGACGGCCTCGAAGTATACCACGCTTGGATCGTTGAGGAACTTGAGAAGGACAGAGTTAGGATTTTGACGCAAGAGGTGCAGAATGGGCCGGTCTTCAAGGAATGGGCGAGGGAAGCACCAAACAAGATGCTTTTGGGTCATCAAGACTGGTTGGACGGGCTTGTTCAGGCTGCCCGGGGTCAGGAAGTGCGAAGGACTAACCTGGAGAGCGTGAACTTTCCTGTACGGCAACTAGACTCGAAGAAAGTGGAATAGATGGAACAGGCACCAATCTATGATACTCGCCGAATCGATAGTGTACAGTCATAGTTGAGAGATGGAATCGAGCCCTGGAGAGGTCGAGACGTGAAGAATGCAGCCAATCTTTGAGGAGTTCAAGAGAGCGTCGGACTCCGACATCGGATCCGACACCATATCCGAACTCTTCCCAAAGATCGTCTTTGTGTCATGGCACCGCCACGCGTCCAACGTATAGATCTTTTGGGACATCAAAGATGTGAGAGCGCGCCTCGGAGAAGATATCTCCTCCGGAGAAAATACCTTCAGGGCAACGTCCACAGCCGTAACTATAAGACTGCCATCTCTACGCGTTTTCCACCGCACATCACTGTTCCACATTTATACATCACTTTCACAACTCTATATACTAGTCAAGCAATTTCCGAGAGCACAAATCTTGACCGCTGCTTGCAGGAAAACTGGCTTCCCCACACTGTTGTTCGTCAAACATGGCCTCGCAACTCCAAATCTCTATCACTGAACGTCCGCTCCTCGCAGCCGCAGGCACTATAGGCATCGTCTTTGCCGCCATAGCATTCCGAGATTACCAAAATTACTGCTCCCTCGGACCACATGGCCTTCCTGCAACCTTCTGGGGATGGTACACGCAGCTGAAGATGACACGCATGGCCCGCAAAGACGTCACAGTGCCAGCGCCGTACGACATCGATAATGTAGCAGGTCCGCACGATAAGGAGCAGTTTCTGCCGCAAGACGCCTCGCGTGCCCTCAAATGGCGACCAGGCAACAAAGCACCGCAGATTCCAAACTTCGTGGCTCCTCAACGACAAACAAGCGATATTGCCAGCGAAGAATTGAAGAAGGCCATGTATTCGTATCTTGACATGCTGGTAGAATCTCACAACTCGGTGCTGCAAACTCAGAAGTCCATTCTGGAAGGCCCTGTGCCAGCAGTCGGCATTAAGAACTTCGCTTCGCTACCCGATGCGAAGAAGCCGGACGTGTATCGCTCGACACGGGGAGAGATCATTCATATTCATCCTCCGGATGGCAGCACGCACCTGATCATGAGCTTGGCTGATCAGAAGAGTGTCATCGAGACGGGTTGGGGAAGGAGGCATCGGCTGAGTGGTGGCGGACGGCTTCCTTGGAACTATACTTTCACGTATGCGCCGAGGAATGAGATGGAGTTCGTGGTTTGGAAGACACTTGTCGGAGCGGCGGTGGAATTTTGTCTGGCAAATTCGGCTGGTCGTGCTGACCAGAAGTAAAGTGACAGTGGTTCGTTCTAAGTGGTACTTCTCTTTAGTAATCATTTGCCATCCTATATCTGAACATCGGTTTTCCCTTACTGATCTTCCCTCTACGCACTGAACCTGATTTTGTATCTTTGAAAACTTCCTTCTGACCAAAGGAGTGGAATTGACTGGTCATAATATGGGGACTAATAGGCTTTTTGGCTTCGGACAAGCAAGACGGAGCCACATCTCTGCAAGACACTCTCGATGATCTGAGTTCGCAGGTTCAATGTACGAACATCGACTTCATCGTAGCCGAGATGGCCGAGGAATCTATGTTGTTCTGTACATTGCTGACCTTTTCTTCTGCCCAGAGGCTGGAACGTGATACTATTTTGGGTCTGTTTTCCGCGTTCAGAGGGGAAGTGCAGGGTGAGCCACGGCTCTCGAATACTCGAACTTTCAGTCCCGTCTTAAAAAGAATGACCTACCCTGCAAGGGCTCTAGAATTGCGTGCCGGCACGACAACACGCAAATACATCTCTACGTGAGTAGCTTTAGCAACCAAGGCGGGAAGGGCATCGCCTTTCCGGTCCTACGTTTGAGATTCTCTACAGCCTCAGTACGCATGTCTGTTGTTAATTTCTAAACCTAGAAGCAAGGTCAAAAAGGGGAATAGGAGCTCTGCTCTTTGATTGAGGGACTCTGGCAGAATTTTTCTTGTGAAAACCCTGTTATCTTGGCCCCTGACAGGTAGACAGCGGCGCACATACGAAATTTCGGGGATTGATTCTTTGATTACGTCCTCCTTCGCACCCACCTATGCTTCCCTGGTTCTAGCCATCTTAATTTCCCCAGGTAGACAGACACACATCAGCTGGACGGCGTGGATTCTTCTGTTCTTCAGTCAGCACGCAGGGAAGCAAGGTCACAAATGACCTGGTGAAAAGAATTCCCCGCTCCACCAGCTCTCTCATTCAGCAGTTATGGTGGGGTTTCGGTTGCCCTTTCGGCCGAGCACGCCCGCAAAATACCAGACTTGACCGCTTTCTAGTCCTTCCCCCTCACCCACAAGCCTCACGATTTGAGCATCTTTTTGGTCCCTCTTCTCGCACAGGCGTATTCAATTATCCACGTCTTTTCAAATCCCATCCCCTCCAACTCATCCATATCCTTTCCGGGATCCCATAAAGTGCACCTCTCACCCACCCACATGCCACTCTGATACCTCTGCTTTTGATTTTCCCCCACCCACCTGACACCCGCATGGTAACTTCAGAACGAGGTTTTGGGTCCTCATGCATCCGGCTGTTGTAAGCTCACTTCGATCCCGCCTCCCCCAGACAGACACATTCTTCTCCAGATTGTTGGTTTCGTTCCCCCGCACTCACATCAAAACATTAGCCCAAACTTTTAAGTGCCTCCGCCCGACACCCAGATATTTCCTATTTTAGGCGCCTCCGCCTATCGCATGCCATCTTCCAAGTTTCCTTCTCAGAGCCACCTCCCACACCCCCGTAACATGATGTGCGCATCATTTCTGGCCACCCTCCCGCACACTCCCCAATACAGGCGCCATGCGCACAACTTCGGTCCTCTATCGCACACGTGCATATAGTCGTAATACCCTAGAAATTTCAGTCGTCCTCTCCCCCACATCATTCCGCGATCCAGGATGTTTGTAGTCGCCCTCCAGCACCCACATAGACTGCAGGATGGAAGCTTTTTAGTCCTACCTCCCACTTCCACACACCGACATGTCGGTTCTCCTTCTCCTTCTTTCGCATCCCCTCACCCCCACATACAGTTTGGGTAGGAGCATTTTGAGTCCGCTCGCCCTCCACATCAAGACCTCTCTTCAGGCCATCCAGTCCCCCTTCCCCCTCGACATGGCTTTTTTTTTTTTTTTTTTTCAATCCCTCAGCACACCGGCATGGCCCTCCATCAAGGTCGTTTCAGCCCCACTCCCGCACACCCACACGTGCCAGGCTGCACAAGCGTTTAGATCTCCCCTCCGCCTCCACGTGGCCTCTCCTTGAGCGTGTTTTTCAATCCTTGGTCCGCCTCTACATCGGTGCTTCGCAAGATGGCTTCACCCCCTTACGCCTACATCGGTCCTATTCAAGTGGATTTGAGTCCCCCCTCCCTCCACATGATCACTCCGCCGAACGTGTTTTGATCCCCACCCCCGGGAAAACAGAAGCGTGAAGACCAAAGCATCGCACTCAGATGTGGGTTTATATACACGAACCTGAGCGAAGCAGGTTGAGACGTCACTGATGCCGAGCATAATCATCATCATCATCAGGACCAGCCACACGCGACACATCCAAAAGGGGCGTCTATCAGCACTGGAACTCATTACCACCACTCTTTGCACACACCGTCCGCAAAACAAGAAATGTCTATTAGCGATCGATGTATTGAACCCCTCCCGCTTCGCCTCTATAGCTCAGCTCACCTACGAATCAGACCAGAGTCCGACCATCCCACTATGAACACCCCTCTCCATCACCCTATTTCACCAGTCCAGCCTTCTTCGCCATCTCCTCGAGCTCAGCGTTCTTCTTCTGCTGCGCCTCCATCTCCTCCACGCGCTTCCTCTCCTCCTCCCTCTTCAGCTGATCCGGCCGCCTAATTGCAATATCCTTGGGCTTGTAATCGCTAAACAGCGTCTTCAGTCCCTTCTCAATAATCCAGCAGCCCGCGTAGTCAATAATCATGACACTCGTAATCATAACCTTGAAGTCATACGTAAATGGCACCAGGCGCAACTTCTCGTTGATCTCAGGCACAAACTCCGTCGCGCAGGAGAAAGCAACACACGCGACGCCGACAAGTCCCCAGTACATGCCGCGGTTCTCGCGGATGGACTCGCGGAACGGGCGGCCCTGGTAGTTGATTGCGAAGGTGGAAATCTGCTGAATGAGTTGGAGGAGGTAGATTGCAGAATTGAGGAGGGAGGGCTCGAATTCCTTTTCGAGATCAGGGTTGGGCGTCTTGGGCTCGGTGCGCTGGACGTATTGCGAGACGTAGATGAGGGTAGCGATATGGATTGCGAATTGGCCGAGGACGGAACCGACGATATAGATGTTGAAGATGTTGTGCTGGGGACGCTCTTTGCTGAGGGCTTCGACGGGCTGTGCCGTTGTTAGTAAGTGTGGAATTGTGTAGAGGACGAGGGACATACCTTCGCGCGGGAGATGGACAGGAAGCACACGCTCATCATCATACCGGAGATGGTAACCTGGCCATCACCGAACTTGATGCCGTCGAGGTAGAGGACAGACAGACTGTACGCCGAGATCAAGCAGTTTAGCGCAAGAATCTTGTACATCTGGATAGTGGCCACAAGCGTGCATCGTCCTTGGCGGATAATGTTAGGAATCGCAACGACATTGGCGAGTTTGGATGTGAACGGCGCAGCTACCGAAGCATCACCGAGCTTGATGGTTGGCGGCTCGCTGTCAAGTTCGGCAAGCTCTGATTCCATCATTTTGTCTGTGAATGAGCTCATCATGGCTGCAGCGCCCTGCTGCGCGGAAGGTGTCTTTTTCTCGACAGCGCCATTGGTCGCCGCACCGTTTGTAGCGTCTGTGGGAGCAGGGAGTGCAAAACCCTTCTTCTTGGCCTGTGCCTCCATGGCTTTCTCGTAATGCGGGTTTCCAGGGCCGGGAGGGTACAGGTGGGCGATCATGATTGGGACAGGCGGGGCGGGCTGGTTGAATCGTTTCATCAATTCGACCTGCTTCTGGTAGACTTCCTTCATCTTGGTGTTTCGGAAGTGTTCACCGATCTTCTCTAGATCCTCGCGAGTACCATTAAGGAGGGCGACACCGATATGAGCTTGTTTAAGAGCGCCAACATCGTTCGTTCCGTCACCGCACATGAGCGTGGTGTAGCCGCAGTCCTTCAAGCCAAGGAGAATCTCTTCCTTCTGCTTCGGGGAAACACGAGCATAAACCCAGGTGTACCGAAGAAGCTGCAGCCAGGCCTGTTGGCCGGAGAACTTGCTGAGGGCGTATCCAGTAACGCAAATGTCCTTGCTCTTGATAATCTCCGGGTCAAGAGGCTTGGTCGGGTCCACGGGGATATTGACTTTGTCGTCAACGCTACGCCAGACAAGCTTCTCACCAGAGTCATCGTTTTCGGGTGCATCAAGAATCAGACACTCGCGGTCCACAATCTCAACTTGACGGGCGACGTGGACAGCGGTCAATGGGTTGTCACCCGTGATCATGACCACACGGTGGCTGGATTCGTTCAACATGCGCACGGCCTGAACAGCGTCGTCTTTGAGCGGGCACTGGAGAACCAAGAAACCGGCAAAGTGCAGATCGCACTCCACCTGCTCACGCTTGAGATCATTGATACGGTTCATGCCCCACTCAGCGTCCTGGGCCAAGAATTTGTAGGCAAGCGCAAGTACGCGGCCACCGTTCCTGGTGAAGTGCTTAAAGGTCTCTTCGTAATGTGGCGGGACATTGACCAGCATCTTACGGATCGTTTCGGGCGCTCCCTTAACACCAACAAAGGTGCTCTTGATCTTGCGCTTGGTCTTACTGTCGTTGACAAGAACAGTGGCAACGGAACTTTGGCGCTTAAGTGCGGAGGAGAACTGGAAGCGTCGGCGGATTTGTACGAGTTCAGCATGCGACTTGGCGGAGACGGTCTTGGGTGTCAGGGTGTCTTTGCCGCTGAGGTTCCAGCCCAGAGAGGTCAGAGTAGCTTTCTCCATCGGCTCGCCAACAATTTCACCTTCATCCAACTTGACCAGGGCGTGTGCGGTAGCGAGGACCAGAGTGCTTTCGGTGCCGATTTCAGAGACGGCGCTGACGTTGGTGTGAGCGCCATCCGGGCCAATCTTGCCGCCGTTGGTGCCGAGGGTGAGGCCGGCGATGCCGTCTACGACGAGGTCCTCGCCAGTCAAAGTACCAGTCTTGTCAAAGCAGGCAACGTCCACTCGCCCGGCAAAAGGAATGCGGAAAGGTTCGGTACAGAAGATGGCGTATTTGCTCAGCGCAGCCAAGCTGGTGTTCACAGCCAGCGAAAGTTCCATGGGCAGTTCCGGGGGTACGACACTCGTGATAATCAACACACAGTCGAGCATGAGCTTGGAACGCTTGCGGTCCTGCTTCACACCCTCCACCCAGACATAGCGTGAAGCGGCGATAGCAAAGATGCACAGGAAGAGAATGAAGAGCAATGCTTCAACGTTGTTCGCGGAGACACGCTCAGTCGAGTAGATCATGGTCCTGACCAAGCTTCCCTGGCTGGTCTCAAATCCAGTCTTGACGACAACTGCAACGGCGCCCTTGTCCGGTGGTGGCGGTAGTCCAGACGAGAGCCTCGAAACAGCGCTGCCGTCCTCTTCCGCGTTGTTGCCGTGCGAAACCTGGAGAACCTTGGTACCGCCGTACAGGAAGGCGTTCTTGTCGAGGCCCTCCTGCTCAATGTTGGCTTCGCCGGGACGCAGCTGGATGGACTCCTTGAGCACCGGAGTGCTCTCGCCGGAAAGCATAGCCTCGTTGACAATGGCGGAACCCTCGAGGAGGATCATGTCGCAGGCGACGCCCGAGTCTTCCTTGGTCCTTCCGACGCTGACGACGTCGCCGGGCAGCAACTTGTCGCTCTGGATCTCCTGCCACTTCTTCTGCCTGTATACTAGCAAGTCGTACGGCTTGATGCTCATGCCGCGGAACTCGTTCAGGGTCCTCTGCCTCTGCCACACGACGGTGCACTCGAAGGCGACCAGCATGAACAGGGTGAACAGCGAGTAGTACCAGTAGTCGTCGAGCATCCACAGCCCCACGCAGAAGACCTGGAAGACGAAGAAGGGCGCGACGGCATGGTCCTTGAAGAGCTCGGTGAAGGTGGGCACGGGGATGTCGAAGCTGTTGTCGCCGTAGTAGTGCTGCAGCTTCTCGACCTCGTCGGCGGACGTCAGGCCCTTTGTGTCCTGGAACGTCTTGATCTGGGGCTTCGGCTCGACGTCGAGGGGGTAGGAGAGCGGGGCAAAGGAGCCCTTGTCGGCGTCGTAGAGGAAGCGGCGCTTCTGGAACAGGAAGGACACGGTCGGCTTGCCGCCCACCGTCTCGCGCTTGAGCGGGCAGATTTCGGCGGCGCCGGCGTTTGCGATGGGGAGGACTTTGATGAGCTGGGCGGTGCGGACGTCGCTGGCCTTGGTCGTGGTGAAGGCGCTCTTGAGGTTAACGTTCCAGTGGGTGGAGAGCCAGATCAGCGCCTGGACGGTCGTGATGCTGCCGACCCAGACGAAGGTCCATTCCGAGGACTGGATGTGCTGCTCGTAGCGTTGGGGCGAGAGGTAGACGGAGAGGAAGGCGGGCCAGACAATCAGAAAGGGCCAGATGTATGCGTGCAGCTGCAGCGGCAGCGGCGTGTGCAAGCTCGCCTGCTTGATCTGCGGGTTGTCGACAAGCGGCATCGTGGGGTTTGCCGAGTCAACTGCTGCTCGAGGGCGTCGAGCGCGCGGCGCTGGCATTTTGGATATTGCGACGCGGCGGGCGGTCGCCGCTAGCGCCTCGCACCGATTGGCCACATCGCCACCCGCGCAGACGCCTCCTCCCACGGCCACGGTAGCAAGAGAAGAACGTGGAAGGGAGCCGACATTCACCGTCGTCTCGATCCAAGATTGCGATAACCCTATCTGGAGACGTGCACTGGTCAGACTTCCGTCTCTTGCCCAAGATTCCCCTCTCCGTCCTTGAGCGTCCAAAGCGAACCCTAGCCCCCGAGATCCAGCCGCATCATGGGCTTGCTGGACCCTGCATCGAAAAACCCTGTCCCCGTTCAATTGCGTGCCCGCATTCATCCACGCCCTGCCACACGTCTCCCAGTACACTCCCAAAGAAAACATCCGTCCAAGCCACCTTCTCCAACATCTCCTGGAGCTCTCTTCTATCCCGCACCCCCAGCTCCTCCACAACATCGGCGAGCCGATGAACCCACCACTCCCTACCACCCCCTGCTGGTGCTGCTGAACTAGCAACAACCAGCACCCAGAGCAGCATCTGCAAGTTGCTTGCTTTCTCCCAGACGCTGACTGTCTTGATGTTCGGCCGGTCAAGCGCCACACGCAATCGCTCCAGCAGGATGCTGAACAGCCTCGCCTTGGGAGGTATCTCTCTCAAAGCTACGTAGATGAAGATCTGCGATGCTGCAAGCAGTGCCTCGACAACACTTGCCGAATCAGCAAGAGCTGCTCCTTCTGCGAGAGCCTCGCCACCTTCATCGTTGGAGTCCAAATCGAAGTCTAGGAAGTCGCGCGAGTAGTCTGGTACCCAAAGTTGCATGTACTCCGTTTCGTAAAGTAGATTGCTGAAGGTCAGCCGGCTCACGCTCCTCATCCATCTAGGTGATACGGCAAGAGCGAGCCGGTGCAGTCGGTAGAAAATGTTGAAGCACTCGATGCCAGCTAGCGAGAGGCCAAGAAGGCACGTTGGGGAGGTGTAGGCAGCCTCTTCGAGAAGCTCCTCTGGGAGTGGAGGTGTGTCTGGATCGAGGTATACTTTCGGGAAGCTTGGAGGTGTGCGGAAGGCAGTCGCGGTGTGAATGTCGACCCTGAGCGTCTGTCGGTTGGAAGACGCTACAAAAACACAGATCAACATACCACAAAATTCCCCTCATCAGCCCGTCATTGTGGCCAAAGGCAAACAGTCCGCCACGCGCATCGACCATGCGCTTCAATGCAGCAATGTGAAGCTGCGCGGCATCGTAGGCGCCGAGAAGGTTCTGCCCACTTGATCAGGATAAAGTCTAGGCATCGAACGAGCTCTCACCTCGCAGCTGGCGAGTGTCGCCACAGTGCCCACCAGCTCGTCCGAGATCTTTCCTCCAGGACTGCCGATCTTGTTGTTGATCTCTTTGATAGCTTCGTTCTTGTGTCTTATCGTTTCGACTTGAAGATCATACATCCCTCGAATGAGGATTCCATATAGCGCCCAGGTCGCTAGAGTTGCATGCAACAGTCCAGCATCGTTGCTGATGAAGGACCACCACGAGTTGCGTGCGTTGATGGCTACCGAGTTGATTCCGCTGCCGGATTTGTCTATCATGATTAGCAGTAGTCCGCCGATAATTTTGAAAGTACGGGTGCTGCTAACAGTCGGCAAAGTAGAACTTACATAGCTTCACGAGAACATTCAGTTGCCACGTTCCCGGAACGGGTAATACATCGAACGGGTCGAAAAGGTGAGCGCCCGGATTAATTTTTAGCATGAACTTTGCCCTCATTCTGCGTGGGGTCCCTCTGTTCTCACGAGGTGTGTTGGGTCCACTCGAGGTGCTGTGTTCAATCCCCTTCGGTGAGTCTTCTGATGAAGTCTGCGAACCCGTTCTTCTGATAGTTTGCTTGCGGGCCATTTCCTGCTTTCTGGTACTTCTTGTCTTCTCGCATGGGGATGCCTACAAAAGCATGAGCATTTTGATTGGGAGATTAGAAGATCGAACTTGCCGCTTCACCCCGCGGTCCTGGCTTCGGCAGTCTGAATCTCGATTTCAAATTCGTCTTTCTCTGCACCGTCTCTTTCGAATGGTTCTCCGACTTAGTATATCCTCCACACCATTGCGCCTCGAAAAAGTTTTTCATTACAACGCTACGGATGCGGCCGCGGTCTTGACCTTCGAGCTGGTGGGGCTCCTTTGTTGTAACGAAGAATTCGTATTGGCGCTCACGCGGCATATTTTCCGCGACTGCTGGGTGTTCGAGTTCTCGGATTGAGGGCGCTGTCTGTGCTTGTGCACTCATGTCGATACTTGTTGCACGCCTCAACCTCAATGTTTCTCAAACAGCACTTCTGATACAGTGCCTCTGGAAATGATGAAGCTCTTCACTCTTCCATTCAGATGACTTGGGCCACTAACCCAAATCGTTTCAGTAATGATATCTCAGGCGCCTGTCCTGACCCGAAGGGAATTCGCGAGCTTCAGAGCGACTTCATTGGCCTGGTGTAGCATGAAATGCTCAGCCTTGCAGTAGCAGCGGAGACACTCGTAGTTGTAATGGTACGATAGGCGAGGCTGCAGATAGGCATTGCTGGAGATAGTAAGCCTCAGATGACATATCCTCGGGCTCCCCTTACAAACTTATGCTCCGATGCAGGGTCTGGTCGGCCACGTTGTAAGTTGAGTAGGGGTGTCAGACCGGAGATAAACCGTTGCGTTGATTCGCCAAGTCCACTGCTGCTCATCACCCTTCAGATGGGCTTGAAAGATATCGATGGGCTGAATCGACGTCAGTGAAATCGCCACGTTTTGTAAGATAGCGTCGATCTTCAGCATCTCCAGGAGAGAGATCGAACAATGCTATTATTTTTAAAGCGGGGTGCAACACCACAGATTGAGATCCTCGCCGATACGATGTGCTCACTAAGCCAGGCTAATCCGTTCTGAGGCTGTGATAAAAACGATTCTACCATGCTGGGTGGCCTGACGAAGAATCTGGAATAGGTAAAGAATTTCGAGGCTGCATGTCTTCTCATATACAAAGATGATACCACATAACGAGATGAAGGATGTAGCAAGGCGGAGTTATCTACATAATCCATAGATACGGCGCCGTCACGTGGCTTGATCGAGCCAGGGTAGTCATCCGGCATGGCAGGACTCACATCCTGTGCATACGTTGTAGAAGGTGCGCTTCATGGTATAACATGGATATCTATGACATTCCTCTCTCATTCCTCAGTCATCATGCGACCATGCCTGTTGCCTCAACGCCGCCTGACCTATGCTTCAACACAATTGCTTATTTCGCCTTGTCTTCCCTCAAAGTAACAATCTGGTTCAGAACAATCTTGTCCTCTGTGGAATCTACATCAACACAGAAGTATGCTGTGCGCAGGGCCTGGAAACGGATGAGATCGTCCGATGACCCGCTCGGGTTCAATGTGTGCTCCTTGAGAAGACCCTTGATGCCAGCTTCAATGACGGCGTTCTCAAATATGACCTCGGATTCTGGGTTCAAGTCATCAGCCCAGCCACCAGTCTTCCAGTCAAGTGCATTGGGCGATTCTGATTTGAAGAGAGAGTTGTACTGGCGAGCCTTTACAGGAACGGCTGTGGCAGCATCTACCCACTGGATGTATGTCTTGGGCTTCTCGCCAGTCGCCTTGACAGCCTTGATTTCTGTGACTTTGCCGTTCTCGTCCTTTGAGTAAGACGTCGCGCGAATCGAGAAGGGAACGTTGTAGAGACCTACAACCTTGTTGGGTGCGAGACGGAAGTAGTTGGGGTCATCTTCTTCTCGGAAATCACTGCGGTCAATGTACGCCTCCTTTCCGAGCTTGACCTTTCGCTCTCCAGGGATAGTGCCCTTCGGGTCATATGGTACGGTGATTTCCTGGTCATCCTCTGCTGCGAAGTCCTCAATGACAACCTTGATGGGGTCTAGTACAAGCATCTGGCGAGCAACAGTGCGCTCAAGGTGCTTGCGGATGGAAGACTCTAACCGCGGGGGCTGGATCTCGGTGAGTGCATCATTCACGCCGAGTTCCTCAACGAAGTTCAACAAGGCCTTGGCTGGTATGCCGCGACGACGGAGAGCGACAAGTGTATACAAGCGAGGATCATCCCAGCCTCGGACCGAAGGAGGTATGGTCCTCTTCTCGACTGTGCCATCTGCATTCTTCTTCTCTGCGGTTGTACCTTCAACAAGCATCAAGATGCGGCGCTTTGACAGGATCGTGCCTCCGAGGTTCAGTCGCCCATACCTTTGCTTTGTCAGTATGGCGTTGATATGTCTGGACCATTTACTCACTCTCTTTGCATAGGTCCCTTCTCTTCCGATTTGGGAGTCTTCATGTCCAGTTGCTCCAATAGCCAATCGTATGAAATGCGCGACTGCTGGAACTCGGTTGTGCACAGCGAGTGTGTGATATCCTCCAGTGCATCGCATATGCAGTGTGTGAAGTCGTACGTGGGGTAGATTCTCCACTTCTCGCCAGTCCGGTGGTGGTGGTTTTTCTCGATCACTCGGTAGGCTGGCAGGTCCCACATTTGAGGGTTGCCCTCGTTGGGGTCCGTTAGACTCTGCTTCATGCGCAAATATGCTTCCCCAGCCTTGTATTTGCCATCGCGCATGGCCCGGAACTCAGCGATGCTTTCCGCGATTGGTCGTGTGCGGTGCTCGCATGCATATCGGGCTCCGCGATTGTCGGGTCCACCACGCTGCATGTTGACTTCCTCACCTGCGCAATTTGTTAGCATTCGGTTGACGGTATGGTGATTATGACTTACGCGAGCAATGGCATACATAAGCACCGTCCTTCTCGATCAGCTGCTCCGCCAATTCGTAAAGCTTGTCGAAATTGTCGCTGCTATAGGTGATCTTGTACGGCTCAAAACCGAGCCACTTGATGATGTCCAGGATGCTTGTGAAGTACTGCTCTTCCTCCTTCTCGGGGTTTGTGTCGTCGTATCTGAGGAAGCAAACACCCTTATGGTGTCGCGCAAAGCCAAAATTGACTGCGATGGCTTTGCAGTGGCCGATGTGGAGATAGCCGTTGGGCTCTGGCGGGAATCGCGATCTGACATCTTTTACGGGCTTTTCTTCGTAGACACGCTTCAACCAGCCTTCGGAGAAGACGTTAGTAGGTTCGGCGTTCGCAGGCTTCTTCTCTGCAGGTTTCGACGGCTCTTTGGGTCGCAGGGCATGCTCCGCCTTCTTAGCCTTTGCGGCTGCTTTCTTCGCTGCTTTCTCGAGAGCACGCTTGGAGGGGCCCTTCTCTTCAGCCTCAGCAGGAGGTGCGGACGCGGTTGCTTCGGTGGGCTCTGCCATGTCTAGGCCATGTTAGCAACTCAAGAACCAGAGCGGGGTGACTCGAACTGGAGCCAATCTTTGAGGCAAAGGACAAGCCGGGAGAGGGTATACTCACTTCTTAGGCCGCTTGTCGGAAGAATAGACGCCTTTGAATCGTTGTTCTTGGAGGATCGTGAATCGAGAGCGCGTCTGGAGCTTTTTGGAGGGGTAGGCGCGACTGACTCACACGCCACACATTGACTGCACCGCCACATCGGGGGGGACGCCCAGTCCCGCTTCAACCTCCGACCGCTTCACGCCTCACGTTCGTTTCACTTCACTCAACAAGACATATGACTAACTTTTGCTCAATCTTGATGCGTTTGAGCCGAATCGTGCTACTGCCATCAAAGTTCAATCTGATCTTTCAGTAGAATCTCGCCGGCATTTATCCCACCTTTCAACCGTTCCTGAACCCTCACACGTATATTTCGTTGATCCGCGGGTATAGCTTCCTGAAAAGTGCGCACCTTCACACCTCGCACCTCGCACATCCTTTCTCAGCGTTCATGTCTCGAAAATATCCATTCCTTCGCGAAACATTGTGCGCTCAGCTTGAAGGAACGCACTAGTTTACTCTCGCACCTATATATCAATAACTGAACACTTTCGCAAAAGCTCACCATCTTTACACTCAGGGACAAGAGCAATCACACGGCCCCACTTCTGAACTCCTCGCTATGCCTCTTCATCCACTCTCATCGTTCCCAAATTCTTCGCCAACTCGTCAGCTCTAGGTACATAATCCCCATCCCCTGGATGATCCCCATCCCCTTCATCACCGCTCCCTAAGGCCTCCCGCCACGCCTCCTCACTCCCACTCCCCAGCCCCAAAACATCCCCCTCAACCTTCTCTCGCCGCTCCCTCACATTTCTCTCCACCTCCTAATTCTCTTTCACCCACTGCGCCCCACCCACCCTCCATGGGTTAGCCACGCTCCTGCCCGCTGGATACGCGTTCAGCCCGCCACCTTCATCAACCCAAACCTGCAGGAGGCCCGAGAGAAATATTTCTACGACGGCAGCTTGTTCGGGTCGAAAAAGCAGGGCCACAATGAACGGCTGCATAGTGAATAGCTGGGAAAACGTGTCGGAGCGGTAGAGATACGCGCAGATGTCTTCGACGAGATTCATCACGTAGTTTGAGCTCTTGTGGGCGCGGTGCTGCGCCAGTCTGACGTGCGAGTTGACTGAATATCCGCATTCGGCTGGGGGGTACTGGAGTGGGGTGTAGAGCTGCGAAAGGGGGTTTGGGACACGCGGCGAGTGATGCCGGCGGTGAGACGCATGAGGGTGGTGATGTGGGCAGGTGAGCGGTGCGAAGGGGTCCAGAAGAACCTTCTGTAGCCGGATGCGGTGGCGGAGCGGCGGACGGAAGGGGGGCTGACGTTGTCAATTTGCCAGGCAAGCTCGGTGTCAGTTAGTAAGCGGCGTGTGAGCGTGCCGTCTACTGCTGCGAGGAGGACCGAGGAGGCGGATGGGAATATCATAATGCACTCTCGCGTGTGATCGAGGCGAGAGAAGAAGGCAGCACGCTGCTGACTGCATATTTTGGCAGCTTACTTTCCAAGACCTCAGCGACGACGGGTTGGTAGTGTTTTTCGTGGAGGAGTTGGGCCATCGTGAGCGCTGGGAGGACAGTGTCGGAGCTTGGACTTGGGAGTTGCTGTCTGTGCCACAACTACCTGTATGTGTGGTTACTATATTACTATTTCCGATACAGAGATATTGTAGCAGATCTACCTACTACCCTGTGTGTAGAGCACATACATACGTTGCTCCATTGAATCTCTCAATGTCATCACTCTTGCCCTGTTCACATTATCACACTGCATCTTCAACATTCGCCCTCAGCTGATGAGGGTCCTCTACACTCAATTGTAACGACCCGGTGTGTCATGAGCTTTCACGCTATCATAGCCATGATCCGCGAAGATAATAGTCCAGGGGTAATGACATTTTGCATTACTAACACGCTTAGCTTACTGCATACATACTACATGACTGAGTGGTGCTTATTAGTGCTATGCCGTTCGGGATAGGAATCTAGAAATAGTAGGGCAGAGGGAGAAGTGTCTTAATATGATCTAATATGCGGGATTTACGGAACAGCATCGAGGCCTGCGGGATTCTACTGCTTCTGATACATAAGGGAAGTGCGATTGGGTATGACATGAGTGAGATGTTTGGGGGTCTAATTGGCAGCTGCAGACAGAAACTAGCGGGTCGAACAATGCGCGCACATCACTGCTGCTGTCATTCATTGTCCATGATTGATATCTCAAATTGCCAATCGCCGTAAGCATCCTTCACATTCATTAGAAACGATGATTTCAACATCGTGGATTCAGAAAGTGTAGACTCGATATATACACAGAACTAGACCCTAGCTGGCACGCACAAACACAGTCTAATTCAAACATGCATCCAAAAGAGATGAGAGATGACTATTGATTCATTCGCATACTGGTGCCGCGGGGATATTAAGGAAGCAAAACGTCCGTCCGTCGGGAACTCCAAACCGCCGTCAAGAACTCCTGTTCGAAAGCCGTGGGAATCTATCGGAAGGGAAGGGCAGGACAGAGGAGATGGCGTGATATAAATTCGCCAACTACTTCTTCGGGGGGTACTTCTGGAAGAAGTAGCTGGCAATTGTTAGTATGCTGGGTTTGGATTCAAAGGATGCGAGGATACTCACTTGGAAACGTAGTAGTCGCCAACGGCGAAAAGCCCGACAACACCTGCCCACGCACCGACAACCTTCCAGGTGAGCTCGTTTGCGGCATACTTCCTGTACGCGCCGACGCCCAGCACGGTACCCAGAATACCGACAGTTACAACATTGCCCAAGACAACAGGGTTGTCAGCGTTCTTCTTAGCGATGTGCGCGTCCTTCTTCGCCTTCTCCTTGGCCTTCTCTTTCGCGACTTCCGCCTGGTGGGCGGCTTCCTTGGAGGCCTCCTTGGCTTTCTTCTCGAACTCGATGCGCTCGGCCTGGGTCTCGGTCTTCACGGACTGCTGCTCGAAGTCGGAGGGGACGGAGGAGACGTGGGGCGAGTCGACGTCAACGAGAGAGGAGACGGAGTCATCGGAGCGCTCGACGATGGGTTGAGCAGGGGCGCGACTGTAGTGGAAGTGTTAGATAGGGCGCGATAAGATGGCGGGCATGGTATAGAGCGCGAGGCCGAGATTCGCGACCTGCCTAGCAAGGCACAGATTGGCGCGCGATGGTAGGAACAAGAAGGTTGACTTACGCCTGCGACACTATTAGCTTCAATTCGACCTTGGTACCCTCTTCCGATGCGAACGTACCTCTTCCGGGCTCTGCTTGGGACCCTTGGCAGCAACGTCGGCGTACGACATGTTGGTAGCTAAGCTTGTTGTGTGGAAAACTTTGGACGGTGCTTTTATGTGCAAGGCAAAGCGATCGAGAGTGTATGGTGAAGAAGGGAGATGCAGCTGCGCGTATGAAGGAGATCGTGTGATGGGGGAGTGACAAGGAAGAGCAGGGCTGGGCCTTGAAGCGAAGCAAAGCATGTGAGGGCTAGAGCACCTACGTCATACGAGCGCAAGTAGATCCTTGCCAAGGCACAACGCGTTGAGCTTGCGCGAATAATACGACCAACACGTGAGGCGTCGCGTTCCAAGGTGCTGGGCTGAGTAGGCTTTACATTCGCACACCCTCATCTTGAAAGGGTGTTACAGTTTCCGGCGGAACATACCGGGCCCAGCTGCCTACATTCAGAAGATGTGCTGTCGTTTCCCATGTAGTGTATCCAGAGCGCGGATAGGCGAGGTGAGACTGCATAAAATACGCAGGCGGCACTGACCAAAGAGTCCCAGCATAAGTAAATACTGTATCTTAGTTCAAAATACTACACAGCGGGGCCTCTGGTTCCAAACGACCAAGGTGTGCCCGCCTGACTATCTGATATCGCAAAGCCAAGACCAGACTTTCCAAAAACGCCTAGGACGCCACAACGTGCCAATGACCAAGTACGTGGTGACATAAGTCGAAGAATCACTCCCTCGACACCACAGAAACTCTTCGCATGCTCCCCTATAGCTCGTGCTTGCCAAATCCTTCGGCGCCTTCTGCGATGGGCTGCACGCTGCCATCCACGCTGTCCCTCTTCACGCCAACACCCTCCTCGCCCTTGCCAACACCAAAGAGCGCAATAGCATCAGTAAGCGCCTTGACCGCATCTTCAGGGCTGACAGATCCAGGTAGACCAGCAGGTCCACCGAGGGTGCTGCTGATCTTCTTGGTTGCCTCTTCCAAAGCACGTACTCGTCGCTGGAAGCTCAAACGATCCATGAAGAGCTGCTGGCGGCGGCGCTGCAGATCGCGACGCTCGGCCGCATGCAGCTTCTCGAAGTCGTTGAAATGCTGCATCTTGAGTTGCAATTTCTGCGACTGGAGATTGACGGCACCGGAAACCAGTCGTGTGATGTGACGTTCCTCGTGTGAGGCTAGGGCTGCGGAGCGGGCAGCTGAGAGGGCGAAGGGAAGCGTGGCAAGAGGGTTGCTCTCCTGCGGGTCGGCACTGACGATGCCCCGCTCTGCTTCAGCGGACTGTGCAGCATCGACTTCCATGGCGTCCTCATTTTTGACTTCACCTTCTGCCGCCTTCTCTTTACCCTTGTCACTTGCACCGGACTGGACGTTGTTGATCTTGTCATTGAGATCTTTCCTCATCTGTGCAACGCTCCGGTTGGCAGCCACAGCAACCTCTGATACATTCGCCGGTGCGAGTCCTGCCAAGAAGCCGACGACACTCAAGATAGGGTTGTCGCCATGGAAGATGGGTAGACGGCCCTCCTTGAGATATTCTAGGTCGCGGAGGAACTTGGTTGATGGTGCACCTCCTTCTGATTGCGTACCTTCTGGCTCGGCGTACTTGCTATCGATCTCCAGCTGCAGGAATTTCATCACGCACTGTTCACGCGTCTTGGTCATGACATGATCAGCGACGCCATTCCAGTCATCGTCGCACATCTCCAGGCCTTCGAGCAAGAGCAGCAACTCCTCCTGAGTCCAGTTATCTTCAACATCGGGTGTAGGTGGGTAGTCTCCTCGGTCAACCTTGACAAAATCTTCCGAGTTGAGGCCCCTGGAATAATGCTTGTCGACCACACATCTCGGGCAGAGCTCTTCGCGGTTTTGACGGCCGGGTACATCCGAGGTCTTGGTGTGGTGGTAGTAAAGGCGGCTGCAGTCAATTCCGCAGAAGTGGCATATGACCTTTTTCGCAGGCTCACGAGTCTCCTTTTCGAGCTTCTGCAGGTCTACCGACCCACCAGCACCGTTGCTCGCACCTTCGCCATTCGCCGCCGGCTTATCAGGCTCGGCAGAAACCTCCTTCCCGTTCGACTCGTAGATGTTTCGGCCCACTAAGGTCTTGGTCTCACTCTTTGCAGTGGGTTGTTGGCTGGCAGCGCGCTCGGTCCCGGCATGCGGCTTTCCCTCTGTGACCTTCGAGTTCGGCGCAGGCTGGAACGCTTGCAGTCCTCGCGGGGTATCGACCGTGAGACGGAAATGGCTTGTGGTTGGAGGACCAATGTTTGAGGGGCGCTCTTGAGGGTCAACCTAGGTCTCGTTAGAAAAGGCTGTTGTAATGTTTGGATACGCATTACCTGGTAATTGATCAATCCCCACTGCTCCAAGAACGCATGCACGCGCATGATGGCGCACACGTCGCCTGCCAGGTTACGACGGCAGGCTGTGACAGTGAGGTACTCATCGGGGTTCAAGCGGTAGGTATTGATCATGAAGTCGCGGTAATCGCGATACACAGCAGGCGTTTTGCTGCGATTGCGGCCATTGAAGAACTCTGGCAGGGCCTTGCTCTCGCGGCGGTCAATGTAGCGCATGTCGAACCATGTCGCGTAGCTAGGGATGATGGTCGCATAGGTCTGGGCAACGAGATGGGAGCGCGCGGTGGCCTGCAGGTCTGCGGTTGCCTGTGCATCGGGGTCTGCAGCAGCTCCGTCCTTGTCTTTCTTTGCGTCCTCGACGCCGCCCATCTCTTCGTCGTCCTGGCCGTCTGCATCTTCAGCCTCGGGTCTGGGCCCGTCTGGCGCATCGAGAGGGTTATCGGAGACGGGTGCGGGCGTCGTCGTTGAGGGTTCGCGCGACGCCTCCTTGGTGGCCGAGTCGTCTACCATCGAGGTATCTAAAAAGAAGGGGCTTAGCCGACCGAGACTACTGCCAGGTGAAGTTTTGCCGTCGTAAATATCATAGCTGTCGTGGGGAGAGGGGGCGTTGAACACGTCGAAGGCAGCGAGGTCCATGGCTGGCATTCAGGGAGCGCCGCGGGCGACGGCAGCAGAGGGGTGCAGGCATGGCACCGTGTCACGAAGACTTACCTTGGTCATCTTGGGCGTGCGATTGCGCCTGTGCGGTCTCGGCTGCAATGTCCTGGGCCGCAGTGGGAGTGGAAGTCGCGTCGTCGGCCATAGCTTCTTCAACGGTCTGCGCGGCACGTCGTGGCGGCTGGAGGGCAGTGAAAAGGGCGGGCGCACGTCGCGACGGGGGATGCGGAAGCTGCGCGCCGAACACGGAGGCGATCAAGAGCGCGACGGGGGGATTTGGTAATGAGTGTGGGGTTGGTTGGGATGATGCGCTCTGGTGGTGGCCGTCGCGAGTCGACGCGATACTTTTCCGCTTAGCCAGCCAGCGGATGCGCCTTGGGTCACGTGCTGTTCTTGGCCGCTGCGCCGCCCCATGCAGACGTCTGCGCGACCGGGAGCGATGCAGGCCAGCCGAGGTGTTCGCCTTGAGCTTCCGACGCTGGCCACCGTCTTGCGTCTTTCTTGCGTCTGCGTCCACCAACCCACTCTGCACGCCGGAATCTTTCTTTTGTTGTGTAGCTACTGCAATTGAAGCCCGCCATGTTCTCAGTCGCCCGCAAATCCGCCCTCTGCCAGGCGCGCACCCAGCTCCGCCTGTCGCAACCCGTTACCGTCCCACAGTACTCTGCCCTCGCCCGGCTCCTGTCGACACTGGCTGTCCTCGAGCAAAGAGATGGAAAGCTTAACCCGGCATCGCTCTCCGCCATCACAGCCGGAACCAAGCTCGGCGGCTCGGTAACAGCCTTTGTCGCCGGGAGTGGGGTCAAGTCTGTGGCGGACGAGGCGGCCAAGGTGAAGGGCATTGAGAAGATCATATACGTCGAGAATGGCGCGTACGAGAAGGTACGAGTGGTAGTCGTCCCATGTGCGCCGTTGCTGATGATTGTCACAGGGTCTGCCTGAGAACTATGCTCCGCTGCTCGTCGAGAACATCAAGAAGGGAGGTTTCACACACATCTTGGCCGGACACTCCGCTTTCGGCAAGAATCTGCTACCTCGCGTGGCTGCACTACTCGATGTGCAGGCCATTTCAGACATCACCGCCATCGAGAGCGAAGACAGTAAGTGGGGGCAACTGCTACATCGCTGTCTGTACTGACTCACGTCGCAGCATTTGTGCGCCCCATCTACGCAGGCAATGCCATCCTTACCGTCCAATCGTCCGACTCACAGAAAGTAATCACCGTGCGCGGCACCGCGTTCCCGGCGCCCGAGCTTGAAGGTGGATCCGCTGCCGTTGAAGAGGGCGTAGACCCCAAGGTTGAGAGCACTTCGGAATGGGTATCCGAAGACCTGGCCAAGTCAGACAGGCCTGATCTTGGCTCGGCGGAGAAGGTGGTGTCTGGTGGCCGTGGTCTCAAGTCCAAGGAGGAGTTCGACCGCCTCATGCCCCCGCTGGCAGATGCACTTGGCGCCGCCATTGGAGCTTCCCGTGCTGCTGTCGACAGCGGCTTCGCCGACAACAGCCTGCAGGTCGGACAGACGGGCAAGAACGTTGCGCCGAAGCTCTACCTCTGCGCTGGTATCTCAGGTGCTATTCAGCACTTGGCAGGTATGAAAGACAGCAAGGTCATCGCCGCCATCAACAAGGATGGCGATGCGCCTATCTTCCAGGTCGCTGATGTTGGCCTGGTTGGCGATTTGTTCGAGAAGGTTCCGGAGCTCACTGAGAAGCTTAAGTCGCAATAGGCTCGCGCATGACAAGGAGGGTCACAGCCGAAGAACGACGAACCAATACGCCTAAACAAGGACTGCTGCATGTCCTTGAAAATATCATCTACAAAGCCAAACGAAGATTAAGAGCCACGCGCTGCATAAGCTGCTTTATGCCCTGCCCGTGTGCGGTACATTCTGCAACAGCATATGAAACGGTTGCGAGTAGGTTGACTGAGTTTGCGATTTGACTGCAGCGTAGTTCTTGTATATACTCCTTATACGTTCAGATGACGCATTTCCTCCATTGCAGGTCGGACATCAAACTATTTCGTTACCTTGTGATAGGTCCTGCATCATGTTCTGATGGGTGGTGCATATCCGTGTCCAATCGGGTACAAAAGCTTGTGAAAGCTTGGTAGAAACCCGTGGTGACGCAAGACGCACGGTCGCGAAGCGATCCGCCGCGTGAACTGTGGCCCAGCGCCAGTCGTTCCTCCCGTAATAGACTTGACCCACAAACGTGGTAACCTACTATTACAGCATGTGCTCTTTTAGACTCAAGTCTCTGGGCCATAATCTCGACATCAACCCTGCTTTTGTTTTTACCCTACGCTTCGTATCCGCCTCCGCAGTCCTAGTTAGTCTTTGTTCCCTTCTAGCGCCGTTACTCAGCACCCGCACTTGAACCTGCATCTATCACCAACTCCTACTAATTACCGTTATTCAGCACCCGCACTAGAACCTGCATCTATCACCGACTCCTGATAATTACCGTTCTCCACACCAACGAACTACCATTCATCTGCTCTATCGTGCTCTTCTGAGCAACTCCTACTAGGAAGGTTCGAGGTCACTCCACCAGACCATGGCTCCAAGACGCCGATAATACAGCGAGCGCCAACCAGTTCCTATCGTTCCGTTGAAACAATGACCTCTGTATCTCCAAACTCTTTGCCCTATGTTTCGGGGACAGAGCTGCCGCGAGTCTCTGAAGGCGAGACCATCCGTCGCAGTAACGAGCAAGACGAGAAGGAGGAGGAAGAGGCGCAAGAACCGCTCGCGAAGAAGAGGAGCAGGCTGATGTTTTGGAAGAAGTATGAACAGGGTGAGAAGAGGTGCGTGTGCTCTGAACTTGCATGCAGTACTACTCTCTTTTGAATGAAAATCGGATGCACAAGTTTCACCATGAGAACGGCGTTGAATGCGATTAGTATCTGCATCCGACTCTGTACAGTCACATCACTACAAAGTACAGTAAATGTGGTGCTAGTGTCAGCTGTAATTCTGTTTGAGATTTCTCATCAAGAAGAACATGATAGCGGCGTTCTTTGAATTTTGGTTCGAGCTTTGCTTGCTTACGGTGTTGAGTCCTCTCTGTGCTTCTTCGCACCTACCATGCGATGTGCTAACATTACTGCAGTGACTGGTGGTTCGCATCCACTGGCATTCCTTTGCTCGCTGCTACTCTCGGACCGCTGGCTAATATCTCATCGCTTGTCGCCCTTGTCACATCATGGCGCATGAATGTGTACATTGACGGTCAATTCGTCGAGGAGCTTGAAGGGAAGTCCTTCGCTGACCCGAGATGGTAAGCTATGAGCAGGGGCAGCTACAAATCTCAATCTTGAATCCATTTGTCGGCGAGGTTACCTATATGCCCTGGCCAATAACAATCACCAACAATGAAGAGGATACTGACGTGCATCTAGGTGTTACTACTTCAACGTGGCCTCCCTGGTTTGTGGTTTCCTGGGTAATATATTCCTCCTCTTCAATTTCACGCAGCGTATTCGATACATTATCGCTTTGCCTGCTACGATCATCCTCTGGTATCTCGCGACCGGTTTTCTCATCGGGATAACAGTGAGCATGGAGATCTACGCACCGCCTAATCGCCCCTACGAAACCTATACGCAAGGCTTCTGGTATGCCGTCGCCGCAGCCTCTTTCTACTTCTTCTGCTCCATGCTTCTGATGGTCAATATGCTCGGCTTCTTCCTCGGACACTACCCAGACAACTTCGCTCTTTCCGATTCCCAGCGCACGCTCATCCTACAAACAATGGTATTCTTCATCTGGCTTGGGGGTGGCGCAGCAGTTTTTATGAAGATCGAGGATAGTGCCGGGCAAGGCTGGGAATACGCCGATTCTCTATACTTCTGCGACGTGACTGTCTTGACGGTTGGCTTTGGAGATTTCTACCCTACCACCGATCTAGGGAGGGGTATCGTGTTTCCCTTTTCCGTTGGCGGCATTATTACGTTAGCTCTGATCGTGAGCTCGATATACAAATTCATGCGCGAACTGGGCGAGGAGAATATCGTCATGAAGCATACCGATCGTATGCGGCAAAGGACCGCCGATCGCAGCGTTACCACCTCCTTCGATCTCCGCCAGCGCGAACATGCTGAGCGGCACCTCATTCGTAGACGCTCGCTTAAGGAAAGAGAACGCCCAAAGATTAGTGCTCCTACCGAGCTGAGGGAGATGCGCACTGCTATGGGGAACACAGTTAGGAGGGCCACTTTCAGGCCACTGCCGAACGCACTCACCCCAGGGAGGAATAAGAAGCAGCGCGTGATTCTGCTCAAGGAAGAGAAGGATCGGTTCCTTGCAATGCGGGGAATTCAACAGAAGTCGAAGAAGTACAGGCAGTGGCTAGCGCTGTTATTTTCAACGTTTGCCTTTGGAATCTTGTGGTGTGTCGGTGCGGTGGTGTTTTGGCAGGTAAGTCGGAGGCAAACGTACACCACATCCGTCGCTTGCGTGTATATGCTAAAACCTTAGCAGGCGGAGAAGAACACCCAGGGCATGACCTACTTCGAAGCCCTCTACTTCTGCTACATCTCACTCTTGACCATAGGCTACGGTAAGTTATCTTCGTTCCAGGAGAGCCAAGATACAGGCCGTATACTCATACTTCCACAGGCGATCTGGCACCCAAGTCAAGCGCCGGCCGCTGCTTCTTCGTCATCTGGAGCCTTATCGCGGTCCCCACAATGACAATCCTCGTCTCCGACCTCGGCGACACCGTCGTCTACAAATTCCATCGCTGGAGTGATAAATTCGCCGACTTCACTGTCCTCCCTAAACAAGGCATATGGCGCACCTTCCTCGACAAGCATCCCTCGCTATTGCGCCTGGTGCAGAGGCTGCAGAAAAAGATCGCGGACAGGAAGGCGAGGAAGAGGGTGGAGAGGGGGTTCGAGCTGGATGATCCGGATCAGCCCGTCGAGAATCCGGGGTGGGATACCCAGACTAGGGATATTTCTGCTGCTGAGGCGCAAGTAGATGAGTCGCCTGTTGAGGCTGATAATAGGGCGACTGCGCCAACACTGCCTGTCCTCGCGGAGGAAGCAGAGCAAGATGCCCTTGGGAAGTCGCCGAGTCCCAAGGCTGTTGCACACCACCTCGCGCTCAGCATCAAGCGCGTTGCCGCTGACATGTACGTGAAACCCCCCGCCCCTCCCTCTCTATACACCTTTCCATACATATAGACAAGCTGACCAGCCATTTCTAACAGGCACCTTCCCAAGCCTAAACGCTACACCTTCGAGGAATGGGTCTTCTTCGTGCGGCTGATCCGCCTCACAGGAAACAAAACCGGATCCCGCGGCGATGAAGATGAGGAGGATGAGGAAGGGCTCGTCGAGTGGGACTGGATTGGGCCGGATAGTCCGTTGATGAGCGGGCTGAGTGAAAGCGAGTGGTTGTTAGAGAGGCTGTGTGAGAGTTTAATTCGGTTGGCGAAGAAGCCGTACAATGTGAGGGGTGAGGTGAGGCTAGAGACGGGCGAGGGGGTGGATGGAGATGATCGGGTGATCAGGTGGGCGGGTGATGAAAACGATCCGAGGGATGAGCAGAGGCTGGACAAGGTTGCAGGTGATACTAATGATGGAGACCCGGGTCGGGCAGAAGATCGTGGCACCGGTGCTGGAGATGTAACATGAGAGTGGATACTAGAGTAATGCAAATATCAGCGTCCAGGGCATGAGTGCACTGATATTTGATGTGATTTTCCCAGGAGCTTCTACTGCAGCCATACTCAATGATTCGTGCTCCAGTCCTGTTTGTCGCTATTGCGTTCTTCGCCTTCCTGCCCTTCCCCACACTCGACACCGATCAACCCCGCAGGTGCATCCTCATCAAAGGCACTCTGCGTCAACAGCGTTTTGCGGAAATGTGCGGGGGTATATCCGAAGCATGAAGCGTGTGCCCGCCTTGCATGGCACCTATCCTTTCCTTTCACTCAAGCATTGTTGCCACCACCTCCACCTCCACCCCTCCCACGACCCCGTCCACGCCCACGCATGCCCCTTCCTCCCCGGTCTCCACGATGCCCATCTCCCCTCGAGTGCATACCACCCCGTCCGCCCCTCGACGCCTGCTCCTTCGCCTGCTGCTCCTTGACCACATCAACAATCTCGTCCGGCACCCGCAGGTATTTTATCTGCGTCCAACCAATCAGCACCACTTCCACTTCAGCTCCCCATGAATCCAGCATGGACAGGACGTACCGTGCTACCGCGGACGTATATCTCCGCCAACCGCCAGAACTTGTCGCCGTCTGCACTCGTCTGCACAACTTCCTTGAGTGTGAGATTCATCCACGTGTCGCAGTTGACCAGCAGGCCGTTGAGGGTTTCGCCGCTCTTGAGCTCGACGAGCATGGGGTGGCCGACGGCGGCGGTGAGGAGGCCGAGGGGGAGCTGTGGATCACATACACGTCAGGAAGAGCACTTTGCGCCGGGGCAGATATCGTGACGTACCATGGCGGTGGCGCCCGCAGGGATCTGTGAGCTGGATAGGGAGATCTGCGCGATCGAATTACGGAGGAGAGCAGGCAGTAAGAGGGAGTGCGCTCATAGAATCGACTGGGAATGGTGATGGAGTTTAGGTGGGCTGTCGTGCCTGCGGTTTGCGGGAGGGAGCTCGGGCCTTTGCTTGGCGCTTCGCGTCTGCATTGCTACGCCGCCTACACGTAGAAAGTTAACAGTATATCAGCAAATGGGCAAAATATACGCGTATATTGATCGTGCAACAGCAAGCTGGCGATATGTATGTTTGATCTCACAGCCCTGGGGGGAATGATGCGAATCACTCACCGTGTGCTGCTCGTGGCTCTGATCCATCGAGCACACGACCTATCCGTATGGTAACTATCAGTGGCTGACACCCGTACCTTGCAACGCATCCTGAGGCTGGTGATCTAGAACAGCATCCGTGCGATACTTGAAACACTCTCCTATGCCAACAGCAGGCTGCATACGTAAGCTGTAGGTACTATCTTAGCGCTCCTTCTATCGCACCATGTGGTCGAGCAATGACATGCTTCCGAGTGGATCGTTGGACATTCGGTGTACCTTGCTCGGAGTACTCTTTCTACTCAAGGAGTTTCAAACTTTGGCCGCAAGTTCGCCGGTTTGAGAGTGCACTGGCTGGTCAGGCGTGGGAAGATGCTCCGACGGGAACGGAGCAACTATGGTACCTATGGTACGGAGGACACCAGTTTACTCGTGCCACATGGCCTTACACATGCAAACACTCTGGCGTCACGTTTGTTATCTTCTCGTTTCTACAAATACAGACCGTTCATTCACTTGAGACAAAGTTTTCGTGTTTGAATCCTTACGCGCAGGGCTGAACGGGGAGCGGATGTGCTGCGCCCCACTGCCGCTGACTCTTCCGGGCTGGACACGCGTCCACTCAAGTGCTGATGCTCGCGCGCCTGCGCCCCCATTAAACATCACGCCCTCCCTGAGTTGGCTGGTGCCTGATCCTGTTCAGAGGCCAGCTTTGCCGTCCTCGCTCGACAGCTGCTGCTCGTGCCTTTCGCGTTGCTGTGTGCAGGCTTACCCGCCGTTCCTTTCTCTGCACTCGCTTTTCTTTCATTTTCCAAACCATGAGGTTTTCCAGGAAGCTCCTGGTGGCCTGTGCCCGGGCTCTGCCAGCGCTCGCAGCTGCTCTTCCTTCCGAGGGTACCCGGTCAGATGTTGCACGTCCAGAGCGGAGCGAGCAGCTTCTGGAGTTGGGTACGTCTTTATATCTTCCCACTTTTGCCATCTCTAGGCAGCTGCTAATACCACCAAGACTCGCAGGAAGACTATGCCCTAGCGACCTTTACCGTTCCATGCGCTGGGTGTCTGGGCACGAACCATGATGACGAGTCCATCGTAAGGCCCACTTCAGGCAACAAAAAGTGACCTCACCGCTTACAACTCCTCCAGGTTCTAAGCGTCAAAACTTACACCAACGATCAACCTTGTGGCGTTTCAAACATCACTTTGAACGGAGCTTACCTCCCTCAAGAATGGAACGGTGATCTTGCATCTGGATCTGGCTCTTACACTGGTGTCACCGACATCGAAGAGAATGCGTGGTTCCTCCAACACGACCTTGATCTCGAGTGGGAGAGCGCATGTCTTCACGGCGAAGCAGAGACCGATGTCAGCGCCCAAGTCTTGACAGTGAACATCAAATCTATTGATGGAAAGGCATTGAGCTCACCGTACCCTGGTTTCACCCTATCTTTCAAGCAGGCGTCCCCGCCGGAGCTTCTTCGCCTCCAGTCCAAGCCAGACCTTATTGCCAGCTCAGGTGCACACGCCGAGTCTTGGCGCAACCCTCCTAAACATCTGCGCCTTTCCGTTCCTGAGCAGGGAGTAGAGGCTTTCGGACCGCCAGGCCACTCTCCGCTCGAAGACGACATCCGTGAACTGAAGGCTCTCGAAGCTGAAGCGGAAAAGCTACACAGAGCCATCACAGAGAAGAAAAAGTACATTGAATCCCGACTCAGAAAGGAAGCACAGAGCTTCAAGGAAGAACTACGCAAGTGTGAAAACATCACCTGCGTTGCGAAGACCATCGCAAGTGGAGCTCGGGGTGCATGGAGGATCCTCTACGTCCGCTTCCGACCCAGTCCCCACCATCACCACGGCCCACCACCAATGGGTCGTCCAAAGGACGATGGCTTCCATCAAGTATGGCGACCAGGCAACAACAAGCAGGGTAATATCCAAATTGCGTCTGATGGTGCCCCCCCTCCACCACCACCGCCACCACCACCTCCTCCTCCGCCACACCACGATGGCTCTGACCATCCACCGCCGCCTCCACCTCCGCCACACGCGCACCACGGTGCACCGCGCATGCCACCACCTGAATCACCCTTCGTAATTGCTATGGAGATAGTCCTCGGCCTCTTGTGCTGTGGTTGCATCTTCACCGTGATCCGACACCGCTGCAGCAGCCTCCGTACCCGCACCGAACGCGCCGCCGCGCGCGAAGAACGTCTCACCGCACGCGAATACCGCCGTGCCGCCCGGCGCTACGCAATTCGCAAGTGGTGGCGCGGCAATTGGCGCGACCAAGAGCGCATCGAGGACTACGAGGAGAAACGCAGCCTCATCCAGCACCAAGAAGACGTGCTCGAGGACGTCATGCAAGAGGAGATCCGCCAACTGCGCGCAGCCCACGGCGTGGTCAATGACCTCGTCAGCTCTGCCGAGGAAGGCCGCGTCGTCACCTACCCGCACAACTACTGCCCCTGCTCCCGCTCACATCCCGTCCCACAGGCCCCGTACTCCCCGCTATCCACAGCGTCAACGTACCCACCCACATCCATTCCCGAACTCCCGTCTCGTCCGCTGTCGCGGACAGACAGCCTCCCCGGATACCGCTCCGACGCGTCGGGCTCGCCGCCCGCCTACGAAGAGGATGAGGATGTGTCCGACAGCGTCGCGAACGGATTCCGCCACTACTCATCCGCCGCCTCCACCTCGAGTTCGAGCTCGCGCTGGACGCCCGACTCTAGCATCATCGACGTGAGTCCGCGGCCCAGCGCGGAGACGCTGCGGTATCCTGAGATCGCGGAAGCCGCCGAGTTCGCGGAGAGCAGCGAAACCGTGTTTGACGCGAAGAACTAGTTCAGCGGGATGTTTTGTGTCTTTCCTTGAATGCTTGATGCCTTTGGGTGGTGTTGGTGCGCTTAGTTTACACGCACGCGTCACCGCAGCGTCTGTCTGTTTGCTTTCTCTCCTGCTTCGCTTACTCTCTGTTCATCTGGCTAGGCGTTGGGTCGGCTCGGTTGGCGTTCGGATTCCCACTCGGTCGCTTGCTGTCGTTTCCTCTCGGGTCCTTTCATGCATTGTACGATTTCTGTAGCATGCCCTCTTCCTCCATTTTCCGGCGCAAAACGATCTCGCAAAAGCAACAGCATGTGCGAGTGGGGGAGGGGCGAGACTATCGATTATGGACGCCCGACTAATAATAATCACAGGTCTATGTGATGTAGTATATATATGTATGTCGAAGTAGAGTAGACGTGCAGATAAATACAGGCCGCGATCATGCTTGAGCACGCGGAGCCTTCAAACAAACCAATCAACGAACGAGTGCCATCCTTATGTGTCTCCAAATGCTGTGTCTATTGTTTGTCCAGTACAATAATATACAAAAGCTCGCTCTTGAAGCGATATCTACACGTATGCTATAGCGCACCAAAAGTCCTTGCCTGTCTTTACCGCCTCCGCAAATACCAGTTGAACGCCAGCTGTCCAGTCTCGATATGGAACGGCGTCGGGACCTCCGCAAGACCCGGCCGCGCAACAGGGTGCCGCAGATACACCGCCGCACACACATTCTGATTGACCTCCAGGTACCGTGGTATAAACGCAAACGCAGGCATGTAGTCCCTTGGCCGCCAGGGCGTCGCATATGGCGCGGACGCATCGCGCTTGTTCCATGTGGAGATGTGGTCGTGCTCAAGCTTGAGCTTCTCAAACGCGTCGCTCAGCTTCTTTTGGTCCTCGGGGGACATCATCGGGGTAGGCTCCTCCTCGGCAGTGGGCGCCAGCTCGGCGCGACGGGCGTTCAGTGCGTCTTTAAGAAACGCGAACTGAGTGTCTAGCGTGGATACGGTTTCAGGCGTGGCCTTGCCCCAGAGGCTGACGGCCTTGCGGACAGTCTGGCGGAAGGCACGGAACTTTTGCTTGTCTTTTGCGCCGACATCTTCCGCAAGGACGTTCTCGACGTCGAGCATGAGGGACTGCATGTGCTCTTTGAGTTCTTTGGGTGTGGGCTCGTCGCGGCTGGCAACGGTGCTGGTTTTCTCCTTGGGGTTGTGGGCCGCCGCTGGGTTCTCTTCGCGGGCTTTGGCGCGCTCGGCGGCCTTTTCTTTGGCGATCTTTCGGGCGGTCGAGGACCGCTCTTTCCGGGCACCGGTGGCGAACATCACGGAAGAGGGCTCGACTTGGAACATGTCGCCCGGATTGAGCATGTATCCGGGGTATGGCATCTGCGGTTGTTAGCTTTCCCTATCGCGTGACCCATCCCGAGCACAGAGACGCCGACCAAGGTGTCGTACCTTCTTTCCGTTGACTTTGACCAAGCCATGGACGACGAATTGTCTCGCCTGGCGCACACTACTTGCGAAGAGTGCCCTGAAGATGGCTGTGTCCAGTCGTCGCTCGATGGGGTAGTATGCCATCTGCATGTACGGCGTCTGCATTGGTGTTCGCTCCTTGTCGCTTGAATCCGCACCAGCACCTCGTCCGGCAGCCTGTTCTGAGCCATCATATCTAGCCAAGTATCTGTGATCCATCGGCACCACGGCGGGTAGGTTTCTCCTGAACAGACGCTTCCACTTCTTCTCCCGGATCTGCTCGCCGTGATACGCACGCGTGTCGGACTTGGCCTTCCATTTCTGCTGGAAGTATGTCTTCGCTCCTGTGTTCGGGGCCCTCAATTGTGATATGCTGTATAGCGACCAGCGTGACCAATCCTGCCTGACTTTCTATTGCCATGTCAGTGCTACCCAGGCGCGGATCCATCTGAAGTTCATTGGGACTGACCAGCTTCTTCAGCGAATGGAATCTCGGCTTCTTCCTCATGGTGGGCGGTGGTCAATGGGTGGACAATAGGAAGAGTCGAAGGGCGTACGTTCGCCCTTCGACGATACGGGACATGGACGCGCTCAATGGCCGCACGGACCATGCTAAAACTTCGACAGGCAAGAGCTACCCCCGCTAGCGTTGCGCGAAAAGTCAATCTGCTCCCCACCTACTCGCACCTTTGTCGAATATCTTTGCGCGCATACTCACAAGGTTGCGCAGTCACATTTCAATCGTACATATACAGCTGCACTGCAGCAAACATGGCCGACACTCAGCCTGCCGCCGAGGCGCCCGCGACCAACCCCGCCGAGGTCTCCAAGAGCAACGAGTCTACCGAGACTGTCGCAAAGCCCGAGACCACTGCCAGCGCAGAGTCTGGCGACAAGGAGGGTGCCAATGGCACTGCTGAAGCAAGCAAGGAGGCGGAGTCATCCACGAAAGAGAAGGACGACCGCTCAAACGGTCGCCAGTTCGACAATAGGCGCGGCGGCCGTGGTGGACGCGGCGGAGGCAAATTCGGAGGCAATAAGCCCTTCCGCAAGTATGCTGACCTTGGGAATCTACTTTGGGTCTTGACTCACATTCGCACAGGCGCAATGACGAATTCGAGAACTTGCCCGAGTCGGATGACCCCAACGAAATCAGGCAACAAGTGAGCTTACTGGCGCACCGAATCGCAACCTTTCCTGACAAACCTAGGTCGAATTCTACTTCTCTGTTGCCAATTTGGCGACTGATGAGCATCTCTTCAAGGAGCTCGAAGGTCCTCGCAATGCGCCCGTCTCAATCAAGCACATCAGCCAGTTCAAGCGCATGCGCCGCTTTACGCCCTACTCTGCCATCGTGAATGCGCTTCGCGAGAGTGAGGACCTTGTCGTCGTCGACGATGGAGAGTTCGCCGGCACTGGCAAGGAGGCCGTCAAGCGCAAGGATCCCTTGGTCGTACCCAAGCGCGATGGTGACGAAGAGTACCCGCCTACCGTCGATGAGCTCTTCAGCCGCATCTACAAGAAGAGTCTTAACAAGCTCGAGAACTGCATCTACGCGAAGGGTTTTGCAGGCGAGGGTGAGGATGTCGGCCAAATCCCCCTCGAGCAATTCTTCCGACCTTACGGCGCCGTCATGATTCGCAAGCGCCGCGAAGAGGATGGTACTTGGAAGGGCAGCGTCTTCGTCGAATTCGACACCGAAGAATCTGCGAACCAGTTTCTCGCTCTTGACCCCAAGCCGAAGTACAACGATAACGAGCTTACGATCATGTCCAAGAAAGACTACAGCGAGATGAAGTGCAAGGAGAAGGGCATCACCCCGGAGTGGCTTAAGACTGAGGAAGAGCGCAACAGCAGCGGCCGCGGACGGGGTCGTGGCGGCTTCCGCGGTGATCGTGGTGGCCGTGGTGGCCGTGGAGGTCGTGGACGAGGAGGACGTGGCGGCCGTGGAGGTCGTGATCGTGATGATCGCCGGGATCGCCGCGACCGCCGAGACCGCGACGGCTCTGCCGACAACGATGACTGGAAGAAGCGCCGAGACAACTTCCAGGACCGGGATTCCAAGAAGCGTAGCCGTGACGACAACGACGCTGCCGGAAGCCCTAAGCGCTCCAAGATTGAGGTCAAGGAGGACGCGTAGACGAACACCTCGTCTTTTAGGTGCCTTCATATCACACCTGCGCCCGTGCCACTGCCTCATTTCGCTCCGATCGGATCTGGCAAACATATATTTATCCGCTACTCCCCGACTGCCCTACATGGATGATATCTCATTATTTGCGTTCAGAATAAACAAAAACGGCGTTGGTGGCATGCACATTCATGGTTGTCTAAAAGATACCATCTTTTCCGGGCGGGACGAACCAGTTTTCATGTTTCATAGCATAGCAGTATTTCTACGCCGCTGTATGATAGCCCATGATCTGATGCTCTGTGACGACCGGTGAGCACCAACGAAATATGCTTTTCGACCTGCTATTCTTGATCACTGGTGGTTCATGTTGGATGACCTTGCCTCTCCATACTCGTGTGATTGGAGTGGAAATTGCAAAGAGGTGATGTCTACCGCCATGAAAAAGTGACAACGAAATTGTTGCTATTACAGCAACATTGCACGCAAAACCCATGTAGATCTTATCGAGCATCTCATGCAAGTATCCGGCATCCGTGACTTATCTCCGAGGCACTTTCCTTATTTGTAATCCCACAGTCTCTGTCCTGTAGACTATGCCGCATCAGTGTTACTTCCGTGCAGTTGCAGCAGGCGCACATGCATGGTGGATCAAAATCTAAGGTTACTGAGTTAGGTGTCAACTGTACTCGGTATACCCCAGGATATGTCGAAGGTACATCGCAATTTCCGCAAACCTGCGTTGACAGAGCGTTTGAATGGGTTGAATTTCCACTCGCTTAGTGGGATCCAGTGTGGGAGGGGAAAAAGGGCGGAGGTTGGGCGCTTGTAAACCAAATCGTACCGCGGCTAGCGAGCTCAGTACTGTCCGTTGATCTTCAAGTCATGTTCGTATTGAATTGACCTGGTTCTGAAGATGTTGCATAGCCCTCGTTAACTGTGACTCTTGCAACGATCCGCATCAATAAGCTGCTGCTGGTTCAATCTGAATGGTGGCGACCCCTGCGCTCGCCGCGGCCCAATCGAGCAGCTCGGGCTCCTGCGTCGGGGCAGAAGACGGAGTCGCTGAGTGAATTCAAAAGCTCTCATGAGTCACAGAGAGAGTATTTCAACGAGCTTCACGGGTGAAAATAGACTGGTTGCTTGTTGCTGAAGCTCCCCGATGTATCCAGCATCACACGATGACTCCCTGGTGGCATTTTATGGGCGATGGGCACGGTGCACTATCCCGAATTAGGCGATAGCGCTTCGCACTCGACGCCCCACCTTGCCCGCACCACCTGCAAAACTCCTCTCTGCCCGCCCACTTCCCTTCTTGCCCTCGCCCACCACTTCACCCGCCAACTTTGCGCCCGGGGGTTCTTAAAGCGTGCCTACCTTTGGTCTGCACCACAGAGCTCTCGAATCCAATTCCAGCGCCTCTTCCCATCTACTAGCCCCTCCGCGCAGGTGCGGGGTACTTGAACATTTCTTACACGAGAATTTTCGGGTAGAACAACCCACAACACCGCCATCATGGTCAAGTAAGTCCATCTCCATCGCTGCCGCTCGCCTTTGCGAACGCAGAACATGCCGCTCTGTCCTTGCGGCATCTGGTCGAGCACGATGCTAACAGCCCGCTAGCTTCACCGTCGAGGAGGTACGTAGCGCCCCGCCACACATCGAATCAATATGCATATCTGGAGGCAAGGAATGAAGGACGGATGCTAACTAGCATGGCAGATCCGTGAGCTCATGGACAAGGCGTCCAATATCCGTAACATGTCGGTTATTGCTCACGGTAAGTGTTCTCGATGCCCCGCTTTAGAGACTACGTAACTAACAACCCACTTCAGTCGATCACGGAAAGTCCACCCTCACCGACTCGCTCGTCCAGCGTGCCGGTATCATTTCTGCAGCGAAGGCTGGAGAAGCGCGGTTTACGGATACGCGAGCGGACGAGCAGGAGCGTGGTGTGACGATCAAGTCCACCGCCATCTCCCTGTACGCCCAACTCCAGGACGAGGAGGACCTCAAGGACATCCCCGTCAAAGTCGAGAAGAACGACTTCTTGATCAACTTGATCGACTCGCCCGGTCACGTTGACTTCTCGTCTGAGGTCACCGCTGCCCTCCGTGTCACTGACGGTGCCCTTGTCGTCGTCGACACCATCGAAGGTGTTTGCGTCCAGACTGAGACTGTCCTTCGTCAGGCTCTTGGTGAGCGTATTAAGCCCGTCGTCATCATCAACAAGGTCGACCGTGCTCTTCTCGAGCTCCAGCTCACCAAGGAGGATCTGTACCAGAACTTCTCCCGTGTCATTGAGTCCGTTAACGTCGTTATCGCCACCTACTATGACAAGACTCTTGGTGATGTCCAGGTGTACCCCGACAAGGGTACCATTGCTTTCGGTTCCGGTCTCCACGGCTGGGCTTTCACTGTCCGCCAGTTCGCTTCGCGTTACGCCAAGAAGTTCGGTGTCGACAAGAACAAGATGATGGAGCGTCTCTGGGGCGACAGCTACTTCAACCCCAAGACCAAGAAGTGGACCAAGAACGGTACCCACGAGGGCCAGCAGCTTGAGCGTGCCTTCAACCAGTTCATCTTGGACCCCATCTTCCGCATCTTCAACGCGGTCATGAACTTCAAGACCGATGAGATCCCCAAGCTCCTCGAGAAGCTTGAGATCAAGCTCACCAGCGACGAGAAGGATCTCGAGGGCAAGCAGCTCCTCAAGGTCGTCATGCGCAAGTTCCTTCCCGCTGCCGACGCTCTTCTTGAGATGATGATTCTCCACCTGCCGTCCCCCGTGACTGCCCAGAAGTACCGTATGGAGACTCTCTACGAGGGTCCTCACGACGATGTCAACGCCATCGGTATCCGGGACTGTGACCCCAAGGGTCCCCTCATGCTGTACGTCTCCAAGATGGTGCCCACCTCCGACAAGGGACGTTTCTACGCTTTCGGTCGTGTCTTCTCCGGTACCGTCCGCTCCGGTCTCAAGGTCCGCATTCAGGGTCCCAACTACACCCCCGGAAAGAAGGAGGACCTGTTCATCAAGGCTATTCAGCGTACCATTCTCATGATGGGTCGTTTCGTCGAGCCCATCGAGGATGTGCCCGCCGGTAACATTCTCGGTCTTGTCGGTGTTGACCAGTTCTTGCTCAAGTCTGGTACCCTCACCACCAACGAGACTGCCCACAACCTCAAGGTTATGAAGTTCTCCGTCTCTCCTGTCGTCCAGCGCTCCGTCGAGGTCAAGAACGCTCAGGATCTTCCCAAGCTCGTCGAAGGTCTTAAGCGTCTGTCCAAGTCCGACCCTTGCGTCCTGACCTTCATCTCCGACTCCGGAGAGCACGTCGTCGCTGGTGCTGGTGAGCTCCACTTGGAGATTTGCTTGAAGGATCTCGAGGAGGACCACGCCGGTGTTCCCCTCCGCATCTCCGACCCCGTCGTCCAGTACCGTGAGACTGTCAACGGCAAGTCCAGCATCACTGCTCTGTCCAAGTCGCCCAACAAGCACAACCGTCTTTACGTCATTGCTGAGCCTTTGGACGAGGAGGTCTCCCAGGCCATCGAGGCCGGCAAGATCGCTCCCCGTGACGATTTCAAGGCTCGTGCCCGTGTCCTTGCTGACGAGCACGGCTGGGATGTCACCGATGCCCGTAAGATTTGGTGTTTCGGTCCCGACACCACTGGTGCCAACTTGCTCGTTGACCAGACCAAGGCTGTGCAGTACTTGAACGAAATTAAGGACTCCGTTGTCTCTGGTTTCCAGTGGGCCACCAAGGAAGGTCCCGTTGCTGAGGAGCCCATGCGTTCCATCCGCTTCAACATCCAGGATGTCACTCTCCACGCTGATGCCATTCACCGTGGTGGTGGTCAAATCATCCCTACCGCGCGTCGCGTGCTCTACGCCGCCGCTCTCCTTGCCGAGCCTGCTCTCCAGGAGCCCGTCTACCTCGTCGAGATCCAGGTGCCCGAGCAGGCTATGGGTGGTATCTACGGTGTGCTTACCCGGAGACGTGGTCACGTCTTCGAGGAGAACCAGCGTGTCGGTACTCCCCTCTTCAACGTCAAGGCTTACCTCCCTGTCAACGAGTCCTTCGGTTTCACTGCCGATCTCCGATCAAACACTGCCGGACAGGCCTTCCCTCAATTGGTCTTCGACCATTGGCAGGTTCTCCAGGGTGGCTCGCCGCTTGACAACACTACCTTGCCCGGTAAGATCGTCGCCGACATGCGCAAGAGGAAGGGTATCAAGCTTGAGGTACCGGGTGTTGAAAACGTAAGTTCTGCTCTTCCCATCGCTAATCACCAGTATGCTAACTATCTGCACAGTACTACGACAAGCTATAGAGGAACAGTGGCAAAAGCACTAGATTTCCTTTATTCGCGGCTTGTGGGCAAAGAGCGGTTTCGAGTCTGCTCATGATCGCTGGTCGCTGTATACCATCACGACAAAAGTTCCTCAAGTAGGCAACCAGAGCAAGAAAATGTCGGTCCGAGCAGATGGCTCTTGATCGCGGATGTCTTTTGGGGGTTCGACGCCTGACACGGATAATGACCCTCGTTTCCTAGCATGTTCTCTCTTGTGATGTAGTGTTGATAAATAATCGAAACTATATTACAATCACATGTTCGCACCTATGGACAATAGAAAACATTACTGGGCCGAAGCATCCAGTACAGATTTTGCGAATTCCACGTGTCCGTTCTGCTGCGTTCGTAATATGTAGGTAATATGACTACCTCTAGTTGGTTGGTGCCTGGGCAAGTATGCAGAGATGCTTACCTACTGCGAACACGGTCTGACTAGTTTCAGGAAATCGAAAGATTGTTTGTTGCCCAAAGAGGATGAATCTGTAGGCCCCTTTGCCGGCTGTGTGTTACTTGGAATTGTCTTCCCACTCCGCGAATGGGTCATAGTCGCTTTGCCTCACAATCTTCGGCCTATCAGTGATCGAACCGGAAATTCCCAGGGATGAGGAAGATGTGGCGGAGCATTCGCAAGCGATACTTCAACTTGGTCGCCCTTGCATATGCATACTCCCCCGCCAAGTCTGTTTGAGTACACGCGAAAGCCCACCTCTCCAAGGACGATCTCTGCGTGTATGCCTTTCTCGCTTCAGTGCGCCCTCATGATCTTATAGGCTCCATTCCATTGTTCATATAATGCTCATGGCTTCCCGGTTTGCAATAATCTTAGTCTTTGTCCTGATCGGCTACCACACCAAGGACATTCACACAATGTATTCAATCAATCAGAAGAAGTAGACGACGCGACCTTGAGCGAAAACGCAGCCGTGAGCGACAACGCCACAGTTTACACCCCGCCTGTGACGGAAGAGAAAGACCACTCTTACGCGTAGGATACTTCGTTGATGCAAGACGTTCATCATGGAGGAGAAGAAGTCGGGACAATTTCTTACTCTTCTTGATGGCAACGTGAGCTTGTCAATCAGAGATATCGGAGGGCCCTGCGTATGTTCCAGTACATCTGACAGCCTCATGTGTGACGGTGGCTCATGGCAGCACGTAATACAGCAGAGGAAATCCGAGTTCTTGACTTTAGACATCCGGCATCTTTACCATTGCTTCATTTCTCACGACTTGCTCTATCTCTGGCTATTCGAACGCGTTTCCTCACGTTAATCATATCGGGTTCATCCTATAAAACTCATCCCATAAAACTGTTACCACGATGGTTGTTGCAGGAGGGATCTATTTGAGGATGATCATTTGACGGCCATCCTCACACCAGCGGCGACCACCGAAGCCAATACCCGATATGTTTCGGAGCAACTGATCAAATCTAAGGCTTCAGTCCATGCCCTGGCAAACTTTCATTATTGGAGACAACAACTCGGGCCATGTGCTCACCCTCTTTAACGGAAACTACGACATGCTGATTAGAGAACACATTAGGGGCACGATGTGGTCGAGTCAATGTCAATAAGATACTTGTGTTAGACGAACGAATGCTATTGCACACACGCGCCTTCATCTGCATACTCCCGTGCTGCATTACTTTTACATACGCCCCAGATCCTCCCAAGTTATGCTCTCAGGAACATCCGTCCCACTAACAAGAGATGAAATAGCTTCCATTAGCGCTTTTTCCTAGCTGTTGATTGCAGAATATTCCGCCCTCCCACCGAACGCCGAAGCGCTGGCCACCCTTCTTCCATACATCTGGTTCAATACACCTTAGACGGTGGTGCTTTTAGCTGTTTCGCGTCGCGCCTTCCCTCATACCCTTCTCATACACTCTCTTTAGCCTTCTTTGGTGGCTCCGGCTACATGGTCTCAGTCTTTCTCTCGCGTTAATGTTTATAAGCGTGGGGCAGCTTTCATGGAGTCTCAGTCTTTCATCAGTTTTATATACACTCTGTGACGTATCTTTCAGAGGGCGGCTTTCAGGGGGTCTTTGGGTAAAAAGAAAAGTGGGGATGACCTCGCGAATGGTCACTCACCCCACAAGCGAAAATCTATGCAGACAAAAACATACAACAGCGGGGATTCTCGCGCCCTCACGGATCGCAATACTAATCCGCCGGTACACTGCTTATATATGGCTGAGCGGACGGGAAGCCTAGTTTTCAGTGTCCTATGGTCGTATGTGGGAATCATAGGCCATAATTGGGTATGTATTCCTTAGAGATGAAGGCTCTGACCTACTCTCTCCTCTCTGAGCTGTTCCTATGTCGCCGGAAGATACGCAGAAAGGATGAGTTTCTGCCTAAGCCAAGCTGAGATTGACTGGTGAACGCTTGGTTGAGATCATGTTGCGGAACGCCGAATCCAAACGATGACAGCGATGTGTTGCCACCAAATTTGATACTATTCTCTACAAATTCCGGATTGAACCCATCACTATCCTTCCGAGTACTAATTGATTTGTCAGTAGAGGATTTTACAGCGTCTTATGCGCCGCCACAGATTGTCAGCAACGCCCTTTAACGCCAAATTCACGATGGGTTCCAGGTGTGCAACAGTTGCCGCGCTGAGGCACGTTCGTGAGTGAGGGGATTCGATTCTGATGGTCGTGATTGGAAGGGCATTCAGCTACGTGACAGTGAATACTAAGGGTGCCTAGCGCCGACCTGAAACGTAATGCTTGCCCGTGATTTGCTGTTGCAGCCGAGCCCTAATTTAAGCGCCTACCTCCTTCCCAGCTCCTCTCTAAGTGTTTCAATGTTGGCTGGGCTGTACCGCAATGCCACATCGCAGGACTACCTCGAACAGGCGCTTGCGATCACCTGGAATCGCGCCATTGTTCAAGTAGAGTCTCTGCAAGTGACATCGGCAGCACAAGCTTTGGAAGTAAAAGACCTTGCCGGACTGGGCCACCTGAAGCAACACAGGGTGTCGCCATTGCTGTTTTGTACGGCTGCAGTGTTCATATGGTCTTGCGACCGGGTCACGACTCGTATGAGCCGGTGTGTGGCCTTCATATGTAGTAATATGGACGGACAAGCTGTTCAAGATACCGAACACGAAAATTTGTATTTAGAAAGTATACAAATAGCCATTGGATCTCTCAATGTAGGCTACGCTAGTCTTATACTAATGTGTGAGTATTGGCTCCCTCCGCATTGCTATACGTACGCTGAATCGGCTGGTTGATCTCTCGATTGGCAGCCTATAACTCAGACTCAAGGCTTTCGTCCTGCCTCAGCACGAATTCAGTGTCCCTCAGAGCAATGACTTCTATGTTTCCTGCTGTCATCGTTGCATCATGTATGAGCATATGATCTCAAAATTCACGCTTTCCTTCAACTTCATAGTGCCGAGGCGACGGTGCAAGAGTTTGAGTGCAGTACCGTTGCTCACAGAGTGGGGTAATTGATGTATCTCAAATAAAAGCGCAAGCTCAGTGTCACCCCTGCTTGGATGATTTACTCAGACATACTCTGTTTATGTATGGCTGATGCCATCATAGTGGGAAACAATCATGATCAACTATGGGTTGCGAAGAAAAGAAAATAGTAAATCGTTGAAATGACGGATCGTTTACTCACGTCATCCCCGCCGATCAACCACCTTAATACAGTGTTGCAGTACTGACGCAGAGGGAGAACATGTATACAATAACTTCATTCCCTCTCACGCTGCCCTGCAGCACGTGCTAAAGTACTGACGAGAAAAAACAGGTGTATATATACATGTACATCGGAATCGTGGTCAAAGGCGATTTTTCAGGCCGTTACAAGACGCTATTTGGCTGTCGGATGATTTCAAATCATTGATTGGTCAGGCGCGGACTCACAGCCCGAATTTTCGAGGCGTGGACCCCCTCCGTGCGTTGCGAATGTCCGAGCTGATGGAGACACATACAATGTCGTAATGAAGCCAAGTGCAAGAAGTAGGCGATTCATGAACCCCATATGATCCAAGCTTAATCTGGCTAAGAATTTGTCATTCTCCGAGCGTGCATCCGTCCTCAGTTTATCACCATTGCTTTGCCCAATGTACAAAGAGATGCTGTTTTTCCTCTTAGTAAGTTGTATTGGTTGATACTCGTTGACTCCTGTAAGAATAATCAGTGTTAAAGGGACCTTGTGTCACCTTTACTTGTCCAAAGGTCTTTACCTGTCGTCCTGTCCTTTTCGATATCTTGTTTCTTGCGGATATCAACTTTGCCGCTCTCTAGATCGTATACTATAGCTCTATCCCAGCTCCCAGTCCGCGATGGCCGTTTGATGATAGGTTCTCTCTGTGCTGAATCTTGTCTGTGTATATCTGACATGGAAGGCGTGAATGAAAACTCCAACGTTTGAAGGTAATAGGCTCGGAAAAAGAGAAAGGTCTTCTCATATTCATGCAGTGGGAACAATTCTCAGTGCGTGTAGATAGTTGTTAGATTGGGGATCGTCCTCTTATAGGTTCGATCAAAGGACGGTGAATCAACAAGGCTGCGAAAGGCGGACTGTCTCGTGTTCCAGCCGCTCAGCCCGGAAAATGACACATGACACAACAATGCCGCTGATTACAGGCACAGGCAATTTGGCGCTCGTATCCGGTCCTCGTGGCTATTTACTGATAAAAGCCCCATCTCAACGGACACAGTCATTGTGTCGGTTTCGGCGAATAAGCCATGACCACGCCATGCGAAATTTGATGAAACATGCTTATGGTTGTAGCTCGCGGGACAACTAGAATCATTTTAATAAGTTCATTCCAGCTAGATGATTCTTGAAGTATTCGCGTGTGGCTTGCCAGCCGAGCGAGCGGATTTATTGCGCATTCATGAAGGTGGGTAAGATCACCTTATTGCGCATGGACCGGACAAGGCTGATGACGATTCGACAGGATGCATCCAATCTTCTGGCAAGCCAACCCTCCTTTATAGTTGAGTGGCTGATTCAGTGCTGCGTTGGTGTCAGGTTCAATCACCGGTTTGCACATCGGGAACGATAGTTCACTCCTTGTGGCCCTCTGCATTTGCTTTTGCAATTCGTAAATCTGTCCCACCCAAGAGCCTGAAAAATGTCATTGGTGCGCCGCGGTTGAGGGACCTCGAATCTGTGGAGGCTCAGCCTTTGGTTGTTGCCGCCTTTGCTCGCCTACAAGGCTGTGTGATGGCTCAAGCAACCATTCTACGAAGTGCACTCCCATGCTCGAGGCGGCTGAAAGACCCAGGCCTATATATCGTTATGCCGCAAGGCTAAAACCGTGAGACATGTTTAATATTGTATTCCCTTGTTACCAAGCGTGCATCGAACGTTACCACGAATAATGGACTCAAGTATCGCATCGGAGTTTTCAACCCCACCACAGCATGGACGCCTATCTCGCAGAGAAACTACTGCAACTATCGCTAGCCGTGATTGGCAAGAGCAAAACATTTTAAGCTTGGGTATGCGCAAATTGATCCTTGATTACGCTGAAACGCCGAGGCTGATAGCCATATAGATGGCGGCGGTATCCGCGGATACTGGACTTTACTCGTCCTTGAGAAATTGATGGAATATATAGGCGAGAGAGAACGGCTCGAGGAAGAACAAGGTTCAACAGCCGACCTTCACAGTTTCTTGCCAAACCCAGAACCCGCGAATGTCACGCAGTGCAATATTGATCCCAATACGAGCGTGCGCTATACAGCTGCCGTGAAGTTCCTTCCTTGTCACTACTTCGATTTTATTTGCGGGTCTAGCACAGGGAGGTTGGTTCTTTTCTAGTCACACAACGATGATAGTGTACTGACGAACGCAGTTTGATTGCAATAATGCTTTCACGTTTTCGCATGACGGTCAAAGATTGTTTGTGCGAGTATGAAAATATGAGTAATCAAATCTTCGGGAGGCCACGGTTGCTTTCCCAGCGGAACGCTCTTATCCCCGGATGGACAAAATACAGCGCTTCAAGAATGGAAAAGGCTTTCAAGAAAGTGACCACACGGCGATGCAACCAAGCCGACAGGAACGAGCTGGACTCTGAACGGGGTAATGAACCAGGATTCAAAACCATCAAGGGCACTTGTTCAATGTAGGTACTTCCGTCCAAGCGAAATTCGTTTTTCCAATGGTTTTACAGGTTTGCAACAACTATACGCGTGCGTAGAACAAAAGGCGGCTCAGGTAGCGAAAGATCCCTCTACCTCCTTAGGTCATACGATCACCAGAATACCTCCGATAAGACTCTAGAAGAGACGTATCCAATCCTGAATTTCGATCTCGCTGAATCGATGTCCATATGGCAGGTCGCTCGAGCAGCAACAGCCGCACCATTCTACTTCAAAGAGTTAGTCTTTCGCCCAAACGGTGAAAATTCGAGAGTTTCATATTCAGATGGTGGATTCGGACAGACTAACAACCCCACGGAAGTTGCAATTGAAGAGATCAATCTGCTTCATAGAGAAGGTAATCTCGGAGTCATACTGAGCATCGGAACGGCGAAAGCCGATAATAAAAGGGGAGGTAGTGGTGCCCGTGCTCACATAGAGCAAGCGTTCGAGACTGCTACAAACCCAAAGGTCGTACATCACAATGTTGCCAAACGGAGGTACCCTCATTATTGGCGATTGAACGATGAGAGCGGTCTTTATATATCACTCGATGACTGGAGACCCAGTTACTTCACCCGCCAGCCCGGCCATCGTACGATAAGTGTGATTAGGGAAAGATTCTCGGAATGGATGCAAAGGGCAGACGTGGTCCGCATGCTCGACACGTGTGCAGCGGAGCTCGTGAGCCGCCGAAGAAAACGGGCACAGCATGAACATCTCTGGGAACGGTTTGCGACCGGTATATCTCAGTTCCAATGTCGAAATCGAGAATGTAGCCAAAACGACGACTATTTTGCACATCGTGGGACGTTCGATAAGCACTGGGAGAACGAGCATAGCCAAAGCGAGGACGCTGAGAAGCTTAGAGAGCCTATGGTCACGCTATGGGAGTATCAAGCAAGACCCTGAAGACACCGCACGGGTTACATATGAGCGTTCAATGGGCACAGATGGTAATTCGCAATGTGCCTTTGGGGTATAAACATGTACATTATCTCTTTCCGGGTGACTCTTGTCATAGATCTCGTACCATGTAAGCCAAGCGTTACACATTTATGGTTCTTTAGCATACATAGTAATACATGTAACAAGATCAAGAGCTGAAGGCGTTGCGCTCTAGCAATGATACTGCGAGGCGAGCGCACCCTGTCGAAAACCACTTTGTCACCTTGCCCTTTATTGAGTCTCACATTGGTGGCCTCTGACCTTCTACTAAGTGATACAATTCCCAAACTCTGCGTTGAAACCTAAGGCAATTCACGCTTCAGGCGTTTCGTATTTGCGCGCAAATCGTATAGCCTACGTAGACTCTTATGATTCGAAGAAACCTGACAGTGCCTGGCCAAAATTCACAGACCGACCTCGGGCGGTGCAGGAGGAGGCTACAAGGCTGGAGCTCGACTTGGCCAATCATGGCGCAAAACCTGATGATTGTACAAGCCTCGACTCAGCCCCCTAGGCTCTCAGCCTCATAGCTTCCGAGGTCCGTCATGACCAGCACGTTCATGACACGTTCACTATCATGTCAGGTGTGGCTGCCAACACGTCCACTACGTTTGTAACGCTACAGCCTCTAATATCCGTTGATTCCAATTCCGCCGCGCCATCCCTGCGCTGCCTCAAAGCGGCGATGCAGGTGCTACGCACTTTCCAGCATTTTGGCAAGGTAAGTTGCAGAACGCTGAATATCATGAACAACAATGACACAAATTTAGCAAATCATACCATCCCTGACAACTCTTCTCGTCCATATCGCAACCATACCATACTACCGCCTCTACCAGTTCAACACCCGCTCCCCAATGCGCAACATCGCAAAACTCGCCTCCGAAGCTCCACCGGACGATGCCAAACTCCTCCACGCGCTCCTCTCCTGGCGCTCCCGAAAAATCACTGAATTTCAATTCACCACCATATCTGTAGGTCATCCGTTCTCGCACTAGCAGCCTTTCAACTTATAACCTGACCCCCAGTGCACCGTCCTAGCCGCCGCCGTAATCGGCGCCTTCTCCTGGACCACCGTCGAAGAAGCACACTGGCTCACCCACGGACTGTGGCACTCAAGTCTGATCCTAGCCGTGCTAGGAATCCTGCTCTCAGCCTCAGGAGTCACCGTGTTGTATATCCTCGGTCCGACACAGACGACCATCAAGCCGTACCGCTCCCGACTCATTCTGCAGAGATACAACCCTTTACTCTTGTCGAGAAGTAATGACTCGTCACAGCTTTTCGTCCCGCGACGGAAAATGATGTTCACATGGCAGGGCCCGCTCATGTTCATGTCGTACTCTGTGTGCACGTTTCTGGGCGGTCTAACGATACTAGTATGCACACCGCTGATCCGGTACCAGCATGGCGACAACTGGAATTCTGGACACAACGTACGCTCCGGCCTCTCACCTTTTCACTTTTCCAAGATCTAACGACCATCAGATAGCGGTTGTCTACTTAGTTGTTATGACATTGGCTGGCGCGCTGTTCGTCTTCTGCTCGTTTTGGATTTATCATTACGTTAGCCCAGGAGTGGACGGTGAGGACCACTTCGCTGAGAACAGGCTATGGAATGAGGAGGATGGAAATGAGATAAATTTGAGGGAGTTGAGCGGTCGGGGTTTACTTACGCCCATTGGTGAAGGTAGACCGGCGACGATGCATTATCGCCCGCGGGCCGCCCAGGAAGAAGAGTCGAAAGGTGGGCAGCGAGAATGAGGCATGAATGACCAAAAGATGGCGAATCCATACCTTAGGTTGTTGATCTTAAGAATGGCCCTGTTACACTACGTGGCAGTACGGACAGTAACACGAATATCTTTCCGTAGATCTATTTACACATCGTACAGCACATGTCTAATACAAGGTCTTCCGCATATATACACAAGTAAAAGTAGTATAGATACAGACATTAACTCAGCCATCGTACATATCTTACACGAGATACTGCATCTGCAACTTATCTCCCGTCCTCGGCATCGTCTCAATAGCCCTAACTGTATCGGGCGCAATTTGCTCCACCACCTCTCTCACCCAGCCACCCATGTCGGGATTGAATCCTATGCCGTTCGACTCGTCTCTTCGCACCTTCGCGTACGTGGCCGCTAGAACCACCAGTGTCTTGTAACGCGGTAGTACGCTGCCTCTCTTCATGTCAAAATGCCGGAGCTCCATGAAGGAGTAGCCGGGTTGGAACTTGCGGATCAACATGGGGTGCAGGAACGCCCAACCCGGGAACTGCGGCATGAGGTACATCTCGCAGGCGGAGAAGGCATCGATGACGCGGTTGCGGGTCGCGAGGTGCTGGATTAGTTCGTTCCAGGTGAGGTTGTCGACGATGAAGCCGTTAGAAAGCAAGCTGTTGATTGTGCGCTGCGCTTTCTGCAGTGCCTCGGGCGTGTCTTGTTGCATCAGCGAACGAATATAGACCCGCGCAGCACGGAACAAGACCTGACGCCGGTTCATCGCAATCCGTGACGCGTTGAAGCGCTCCAGAACGGCGGGATCGGTGATGGCGTCGAATGTTGGAGTTGGTGGCTCGGGGGACATGACCTGGCTAAAAGTCTTGGCGAGGCGGCTGGCTTCTCGGAAGACAAGCTCCCAGCATCGCTCAATTTCCTCATGTTCGCCGGCCCTGTAGTGGGTTTCCATGATGGTGGAAAGAAGGATGATGGGGGCGGAGTAGTTTTGGTCATCGATTGGCACTTTAGATGCCTTTTCGATAAGCTCCTTGGCTACCTCGAGCGCACCGCGGGTAGTGTATAGCAAAATGAGAACGGAAAAGTAGCTTTGGGGAACATTACTCAGTTCGGGCGAATCGATGTAGCGTTTATGTGAAGGTTCATCGTTGGCGATTTCGTGGCCGTAGTCGGACAAGAGGCTTTGCCTCAATTCCTCTTCCACACCGACCAGGCGGGCTTTGGAATCTTTCACATTCTCAGCTCTTAGCTTCAAAAGTTCCTCCGTTCCCTTAAAGAGCAATCCCATCTGCCGTAAACTTGGCGTTTGGTGGAGTCGCACGTGCTTCATCCGTTCATACACGGCTTTGGCTCGCTGAGGTTGACCCTCCCGTAGGAACCCACTTATGCAAATAGCGTAGTGGAAAGCATAGACACGCATATTCTCATTCGGCATTGTGTTTCTCAGGATCTTGAAAGCGCCATTCGTCTGCCTCGCTTCGATGAATGCGCGCATGAGGGCTCCGTAGGTCCAGGAATCCAGAGGTATGTCGAAATCCTTCATCTCTTGGTAGAGGCGTCGAGCGTCAGTCAGTCCTCCGCCTAAAGCATGGTGGGTAATGAGCATGTTCCACACGTGAGTGATTTCAACGTCGCCAAGGGTGCCAGCTTTCCAACTTCTAAGTATGCCCAAGGCGACCTGTTCAGCACCGTCTATGTCGCCAGCATTTAGAAACGCTTGAACATATCCTGATCTCGCCCGTCTGTCGGTCTCAAGAGGGACGTCGAGCTGTTTCGCTCTGGAGAACAGTGCTTCAAACGCTTCAATGTCTCCTCTGGCAGCGCACAGATCTAGCATGGGGCCAAAAGTGAAGACATCAGGCTTCGCTCCTGACTCTAGACAATTATTGAAGCATTCCAGAGCCCCATCGAGATCATCTGCACGAGTGAACGCAAGTAACAAGGCGTTCCAACTTGCCGTGTTGGGCACCAAGTTGAACTCGTCGGTGATGCGTTTGAATTGTGCGATTGCGCCGGGCACATCAATTCGCCGAGCGTAAGCGTATGGTAAGGAGGTAAGAATGTGTAGATCAACTGCAGATGGGAATCGCATCCGGAGAATGTCGAAACACTCGTGAACTCGATCGACCAATCCACCTCGAGCATATAAATGTATGAGGCTGTATAATACTGCGACATTGAACGGCTCACGTGCATGGAATGATTTTAGGTCTTCTACCATGGCGTCGACCCGGTCGTAGCTAAGATGTCTAGCATGCTGAATAATGAGCGTATGCATCACGGAACGCGACGGTCGACGGCAGTGACCGTCTAGAGCGTGCTGGCGCCAAGTCGTGTACAAATCGAGGAATATCTTCCGTTTGCGTGTGTACCCTTGGTAACGGGGTATTTGCAAAAATGCCGGGATAATATACTCGTAAAGTGGTCCCATGGGAAGATTGAGAGCGTGAAGGTCCTTGAACAGGCCGGTGAAGAAGTTATAGATATATTCTTCGTCCGGTTCTGGCATGTTGACCACTTCCCACATGACGCCAGGCACGTAACCATGAACGAACAGTTGCAGGGCTTCTGTATTTTCCGTGGTGGAGTTGAGTTCGTGTTGGAACTGGTTAACGTAGCTGAAGAAGTTGCGTAGATGCTCCCTTGGCTCCAAAACATCCTGAGCCTGGCCAAATAATGGACCCCAGTTGTCCCAGTGTTTCTGACCGTGGGCCGCCGTTTTGTGCCATTCGCTGACTTTAATGTTGTTGCGCTCTGCCCATCTCAGAAACCCCTTGAAGACACGGAGACTGAGATCCCACTGGTCGTCCTGAATTGTTTTCTTCAGCACTACATCGATGCCAGCACGTGTCGGATCGAATCGCTCGGAAGCTTCCTCCAAATGCTGTATCGCAGGTCCAATCATTTTGAGAGCCACATACGCATTCACGGCCAAGCGATACGATGATGCGCGCCGATGTTCCGGGGGAATGCGTTCGAACAATTGCAGTATCCGGTTTGCGGTGCGGGAACAGATGTTGTTGTCCAGATAGTCGAGGAGATCGCAGATGAAGTCAGTAGAGAAAGAGGTATCGACCGATGCGGAATATAACTGCCAGGCCAACTCTTGCTTATCAGCTTCTTTCGACCAAAGAAGCTTCCGGAGTGCCTCGTCAGGAGCACTCTCTAGTAGGAGCTCTTGCATCTCCTCTTTGGCTTGCAATGTTTCCAGATCGTCCACAGGCTCTTCGCTCGATGGTTGCCACTGAGAAGTGGAATACTGTCGCGTTCCAGCACCCAACATGCCCCTCCTGCGTATCTCAGCCGCGTCGGGTCCATATGAAGACAGTCTCCGTATGAAAGCGAGTGTCTTCTCGGGGTATAGAAACTCGAGAAGCGGCCCCTCGTAGGACCTTGTTGTCGGTCTGCTCCGTCCGGAATCGTCAACGTCACCGGCGGTGTGATCTGGGACTGTCGAAGCGGCCCACCATGAGGGTAACGCCAGGTCGCTCGCACCGTGGTGCCAGAAGGAGGAGTGGAGCATGCGCCGGGTCCGCAGGCACGGTTTGGGAGCTCGGAGGAGCTGTCGGCCGCCGGATTCGAGGCATGTCGAAGCCCGCTCAAGCATCACCCGCCGCGTCAGGAGCGCAGCAGATGACGCCGCTAGGATTGCTGGGGTCTGTGGCGATGTGCGCGCGCGATGGTTGCGGACGAGGGCTGGGAAGAGCTCGAGACACGGGAGAGGCGATCGCAGCTTCGCATGCCTTGTGTGGGTGGCAACAGTGAAAGGGGGCCAATTGGAAAGGCACAAACTCCGGAAATGCACAGTGCAAGGAAAGACAGTATTATACAGGCGCGAAGCGGCGGCCAAAGAGAGAACACGGGCAGGAAAGGCGATGGCGTTGTGAAGGTGCATGGAACTTTTTCGACCACGGATCACGAGATGACTAGACGGGCTAGCGCAGGCCCACGCTGCTACACACGGTGCCCCTCCACATGCCACCATTGAACAATACGCCGCCATGGACATCACCAAATTCGTCGCCGACCACCGGGAGGCTGCCTTCCTGGTGGGCGACTACAGCTCCTACCGGGCTCAGCTGTCGCGCCGGCTGCGCATTGTGCGCAAGAAGCTAGGTCGCGCGACCGCCAAAAATGCGAAATACACGGGGAAGGCGCCCGTGACGGCAGAGGAAGTGGGCAAGAACGTAGAGTATGAGCGCACGCCGTACATGTATATCATCAGCTGCTGACGCCACCAGGTTCCTCCATCTGCAGCTCCTTACTTCGGAGCGGGCTTGGGCCCATGCCATGTCCATGAAGACTTCCCACTCCGAAGACAACGCAGACCAGAACATCAGCGGCTCCACACGGCAGCACATCATCTCGCGACTGAGCAAGGCATTACGTTACGCAAACGACACGGTGAAGCTGCTGGAAGACCGCGCGGCCAGCGGAGCATCTGACATCGACGTGCTGGAGGCTCGCGCATATGCATATGCCCTGGCTGGAGCGCAAGAGTTTGAGAAGCAGGCTGAGGGCATCAGGGCCAAGGATGCCGCAGCGAAGCGCTGGATACCGTGTCTGGCCAACTTCTCTGCCGCCCGTGTGATATACAGCTCTCTCTTCAAGGCAACGAAGAAGGATCTATTCAAGGAAGTGCTTGTCGGAACAACAGACCCCAGTATACGCTATGCTGCATATCAGCACCGGATACCCCGCACCGTTGGTGTGCCCTCGGTCGCGAAGAAGTTCTTCCCCAAAGAGGACGCGGATCTCGTCAAGGCAGTAGAGAAGCTGGACCCTGCAGCGTTGCAGGATGAGGAAACCACAGCTTCGGGTGCGCACAGCTGATCAATGCCCTTTTCTTCGCTGACACTCACTGCAGGTTCCACAATTACATGGCGGGGTCGGACAGCAAACATAGTTGATGCCGCGATTGGGCAAGCGCTTGTGTCACTCGAGTCTGCGACTTCGAAGCTGGCTGAGAGCCTTCCCGCATCACCTTCGACCAAAGATAGGGCCAACGCCTACGACGATGTCGCAATATATACCCAAGATGCAGCCGACGCCACACGAAGAGCGATCGAGGAGCTAGAGAAAGAAGGCGTCGATGAAGGTGACTCGCGGATGCAGGATCTACGTGTCACAAGCCTCGCGGTCAACTACGACCTCATTGCATGGCGCGTTGGTCGCTACCGTGTTCTGATCGGCACAGATGATGGGCTCACCTTCCCTCCCAACTCTCCGCAGAAACCAAAACGGGCGCGCAAGGATGGCAAAGAATGGGTGGAACGAGAGGAGCCAACCGGCCGGAAACTGGCGAGGCTCCGAGAGCGAGTTGCGTTGTACGATGCAATCCTCCAGAGCATAGACTCGGTCAAGGATTTGAAAGGTGCTACGCGCGATGCTGGCTTTGTGGCTGAGCTGGACGGTCAAAGAGCTTACTACCAAGCTTTGAAATGTCTGAACCTCTCACACTCCCATGCATTTCTCTCCGCCCCGAGACAGGCGCTTGCGCTCTGCAACCGCGCCTTGTCGCTTGCGTCCCAAGCGGTCAGCTCCCCGAAGCCCACGGCGTCATCGTCAGACGCACCGAAACTCACTGTCTCTGATAGCCAGGCGCAGACGCTCCAGCAGAATCTTGAAAATCTTACGCTACACTACCGTGGTCTAGTGGCTCTTTCGCAGCTGTCCTCTAATTCGGACATTGCTTCAAAAGCAAACCTCACCAACGCCGCACCTGTTGTTGAGAGGCTGAACGAGTACCCAACTTCTGGCAGTGTTGATCTAAAGAACCTGGTTACCTGGCCGCCCAAGCTCAAGCCGGTGCCTGTGAAACCACTATTCTTGGATGTGGCGTGGAACTACGTCGAGTACCCCGGGCAGCAGAAGAAGGCCCAGGAGCCGCCCGGAGAGAAACCACAAGCAGAGACAGTGCAGGCAGAGGAGGCGAAGCCAGCGAAAAAGGGTTGGTTCTCATTTGGGCGGTAGTCGAGGTACACGTAGGCACGCCGCAGGGGCTGTTGAGAGTCAAATCTCGTGACCCCGGACGGTTTTTATTGGAAATCTACGCCCGCTTTGGTGAGCCTGCGCGGGGCACTGTAGCCAAAATAAAGTTGTTCAAGACGAGGATACCGCTTGCAGACATCGATCCTCTCTACATTGTGCAATAGTTTTCTGCGTTGCCTTTATTCGCCCACAACAGCTCGTATGAGCATCGACAGATGGCATCGACATGCAGCTCATTGGACACGACGCGTGACGCACGGGCATCAAGTCGCGGAATGATAGCCGTTGCTTGTTGTGGGGTTGGCCTAGCGCGCAGAATTGTTTGCGTGCCCCTGAACGATCGGATAAGCGCCGAACCTATGCGGGCACCTACTTTACGAAGATGGAGCTAGGAACCTGTCTCATTGAAACGACGAACCGCCGTCAGCCCTGAGGCACGGGAGTTATATCAGGCTGATGGTTCAGCTGCACTGCGAGGCTCGGAGTGGTTCTGTTTCAATGGGTGGCCGCCGCTGCGGCGGAAGCTTGTACCAAAGAAGGAAGCCTGGGTGTACGCGCATGGATTGACGGGGATCGCGGTCGCGGCGATCTCTGCACAACAAACGTAAAACGGGCAGTCTCGAAGAAGACTGGAGGCGCTACACGGTCTTGTGAGGTCATGCAGGTCACCAAATTAGTTCTAATTACGATGGGGTGGGTGCGCGATAGTGCCTATCGATTCTGATTAACACCCCTAGCATACGGGCTTTGACCCCTTAAGCTTATCCCGCGAACGCGAAGAAATGCACCCTGTCCCTCACTTCTGCTTTGTTGCTTGAGTCCTACACGTTCGTTTGAAAGCCTGCTCGCTCGAGCACCTGTCGTTCTTTATTCACGCTCACTTGGTCCTTTCCAGTCGCTCCTTCTCTGCTTTGCCCGCGACGTGTTTACCCAGCGTGTCTGTACAGAGACCTTTGCACTCCCAGACCCGCACGCCTTCGACCTTCGGTATCTCCGCGAGAGACGTCCAGCGTTTCTCGCTTTAATACACCACGGCCTCCGCAACGCTGGCTACATCAGTGCTCCCGCGGCCCCAGGCCAGCGAGACGTTCCGCCGACCCTCGATCCTGCAGGCATTCGACCTGCCCGCCTTCAAGACGGCGCCCACGTTCGACGACAAGCCCTCTCTGCCGTCGATCGGCCATGAGATCTCGCGCCCCTCTTCAACGTCGACGGTAGCCTCCTTCTCCACGAGCCAGCGGCACGGCAGCCACGCCTCGGTCCAGCTGCCCGCCCTTTCCACCCTCGCATCGGCAGCCGCACCCAGCCCCGCAACCGGCAAAGACAGTAATGACTATAATGATAATACCATGATGAGTGCACGCACACCGCCGATTACTGTGTCGCCTCCGCAAAGGTGCGTGCAATTGATGCCGTGAGCGGGTCGACGTTGGCAAGCACCTTGCTCGAGCTTGGAGCTGCCCGCCAGTAGCGCCTTCCCGTCTTATCGGCCTTGGCGCCGCCTCGAACTTTTCATTTCGACATCTCGCTGACCGCTGTGCAGACTCCCTGGCCACAGCATGACCTACGCAACCGCCGCGCCCGCCACCGCTGGTGGAAATGCAAACTCGCCGGTACGTAAGCACTCCTTGCTGCTGTTGTGGAGGCCGTGCCCCTCGCAACGTGTGCTCACGCAGATGTTGTTTGTCTTATCACCTTATCGCAATCGATAATGCCTGACCAACATCGAACTGACCTCTCCCAGCCTGTCTGCCAGAACTGCACGACGAGCACCACACCGCTCTGGCGACGCGATGAGTCCGGTTCCGTGCTGTGCAATGCCTGCGGCCTCTTCTTGAAGCTGCACGGTCGTCCGCGGCCCATCTCCCTCAAGACCGATGTTATCAAAAGTCGAAACAGGGTCAAGACGGGCGGGCCTGGCGCTCGCAAGAAGGTACGTAGCTTCCCATATACTCACTATAAATACTGATTTTCCATCCAGCCTGGTGAGATGAACGGTCTCCCTGCCGCGCACCCCGACGCCGATGCCTTCCAGGGTCTCGCGCAGCACCGTCGTGCATCCGGCAAGATCTCCTCGGGCATGTCCGATCGATCACATTCGCCAATCTCGCGCACTGGCACTCCCGGCTTCCCCCACCCATCCAACATCGCTCCCCAGCACATGTTTGACGGTGCTCTACATGGCGATTTCCACTCGCCTTCTTTGCCCAACTTTGGCTTCCGGCAACCCTCTCCCGGTGCCATGTCCCTGTCGAACGGCTCTCATATGGAAGCTCCACCGCCATATGACACGCTAGCAGCGCAAAATACTGCCCTGAAGACGCGCGTATCCGAACTGGAACTCGTTAACGACCTGTTCCGGGGGCGTGTCACTGAATTGGAGTCAAGCGAGCAAGCTGCACGAGAACGGGAGTCGCAGATAAGGACCGAGCTGGAGGAGGCCAAGCAGCGGGAAGCGGACCTGAAAAGGCGGTTGGACGAGCTAGAAGGCGAGGGTGCTGAGGGCCCGCGGCACAAGAAAATGCGTCTTAGCGACCTTGTTGACGAGAGCCGTGCCGGCTCTCCGATCAGCTCTCTGACGGAGTGACATCCGCCAATGGCTCGGTCCGCTTATTCGTAACTTTAACGACATATTATGCACGCTCCTTTGGGATTGCCATTGCTGCTCTCCGGGCCCAGAGCCTGGTTTTGCTACTTTCCCAACGAAAGCAGGAACTCCTGGGGCTCATCGGACCCACATCACCTTCTCCTACTCTGTTAAAGAGCTGTGCGTCGACGCTCAAATGCTCGCCTTAGGTCGTCCTGACCACTTAATGTTTTCAATACCACTGTCGAGCCGGGTCATGGCTCTTGTACTCTAATACCTCTCTTCGTTTCAGTCTTGTGTTCAGTCTCAGGGGGTCCTGCGACTGTGGGTGTGTGGTTGCTCTGGTAGATGTATGGATGGTTAACGTTGGATGGGCTGCTAAGTTTCCATACGAGGCATGAGATTGCTTCCAAAAGTTTAAATGGGATAGCGAATGGGATACGCCGTAACGTCGGTTCTGAGCTTTGCTTTTCGGTGCTTGCATCCTGCGTGTTTACAGATTCCATTCTCACTTACACACAAGCAGTGCAGTGTCCCAAACACCGGGAGCCCAGGCTATATCTGACGCCACCGATCCAACAATGGATTTAACCGTAGTTCTGGGACGAACATCACACGCACGTGGAGACTAGATTTGGAAAGCAGTCGGGGTCTTGGTCTACACTCGCTTGCGGTGCATACGAATAAAGTGGGGAGCAGGCGACTAGCGATTGGTGCGAATATAGTGCTGGAGGATGGAGACCCTAGCTAGGCTGGGCTGGATGTCAGCCATGGCTGCCTCTGGGAATGGAACGCCGGGACGAGGATGCGGTGGGACGTGTATAAGAGAAGAAGACGACGACGGGTATCAAGACCTTCAAGAGTGAGCACCGCAAAGGTTGTTAAATGAGAATGAGGGTCTTTGAATTTCTTGCTGTGGGAGCGGCGTTGGGCCTTGCGAGCAAGGTGGAAAGAGTGGTGGATCTGGGATATGCTAAGTACAAAGGGAGGAGTGTGGGTGATGGGACGACGCAGTGGCTGGGTATGCGGTATGCGGCGCCGCCGCTGGGTGAGCTGCGGTTCAGGGCGCCCGTGGATCCCCTTCCCTCCAAGCCGAATACCATCCAGGATGCGTCGAAGGTGAGTTTACTTTCTCCTTTCCTTCCTTCCAAAGCAGTCTTCTTCTTCATGCCTCCCCTCCCTCCCTCGAGGTGATCTATCTGCTGACGAAACACATGTGTAGTTTGGCAATATTTGCCTTGCCCAGAGCCCGGATGACTGGACGTATAAGCCCACTAAGAGGTTCACCGTCGGCGAGGATTGTCTTTTCGTGAATGTTTTTGCGCCGGAGGGAAAGAAGAAGGGACTGCCGGTGATGTTTTTCATCCAGGGCGGCGGGTTTACGAGTAATTCGAATGCGAATGCTAATGGTAAGTTTTACCTCAGATTCTTGGTAAGATGAAGGAAAAAGAAGATCTAACGGGTGAACAGGAAGCGACCTTGCGAGGATTGGTGACATGGTTGTCGTGTCGATCAACTATCGGGTTGGACCGTATGGGTTTTTAATGGGTGATGAGGTGGTGAATGGGGGTGGGTCGACGAACAATGGGATCAGGGATCAGCTCAAGGCGTTGGAGTGGACGAAGAAGCATGTTAGCAAGGTAAGCCAGCGCCATATGAGTTTCTTAACATGACTGCTGATGAGACCAAGTTTGGCGGTGATCCGAATCACATCATTCTGAATGGCGCCTCTGCGGGTGCTACGTCGATTGTGATTTTGATGGGTTCGCCTTCCGTAAAGGGTAGGAAGTTATTCAAGGGCGTCATCGCGGAATCGACAGCTCTGGTTCAGTTGAAGACGCTCGAGGAAGGTCAGGTGCAATATGATTGTCTGGCAAAGGCGGCCGGGTGCTCGGGGAACTCTTCCCTTGAGTGCCTGAGGAAAGCAAACACGACCGCATTATTAACAAAAGCCTGCAAGTATGTCGCCGTTCGTAAAATTCCTAGACCTAGTGTTGACACTTCGCAAGCTTCTCCCCATCTTCCGACAAGGATATCCTTCCCTCCCCTCTCCTCATGAACGCCGCCTACGCCGACACCCTTCGCAACACCCCTTCAATCTTCGGCACCACTGCAGACGAAGGCACAGACTTTGCCCCCAACACCACGAACTCCACCGCCGAATTCCGCGGCATCTTGGCCTACATCGCGCCCTTCCTCTCCTCCTCCGCGCTTGACGGCCTCGTCGAAATGTACGCCTCAGGCCCCCAGCCAGCCTTCCCAAACGTAGGTAATTACTGGCGCGCAACCAGCAACGCTTATGGCGACATCGCATTCAAGTGCCCTACGCGCGCCTACGCTGGCCAATCGTCGTGGGTGTATGACTGGGTTGTCCCCGATCCAGAGGACGAAGCGAGCGGCAGCGGGGCATATCACACTGTCGAAAAACACGCGATATGGGGTCCTAACAACACGGACGGGAATCCGCCGAAGTCATATCGACCTGGTGGTGTGAATGCGGGTGTTGTGCCGCTGATGCAGGGGTATGTGACGAGTTTCGTGAGGTGGTTGGATCCGAACGTTGGGAGGGCGGAGGGGGCGCCGAGGTGGGAGAAGGCGAAGGATGGGAAAACGTTGAGGATTGGGGGTGTAAGTGGGTCGGGGATGGGGAGTTTGGAGGAGGTTGAGGGGAAGGGCTTTGCGGAGAGATGTAAGAGGTTGCGGCCGGTGCTTGGGGCGTTGGAGGTTACGCCGCCGGCGGGGACGAAGGTTGATCTGGCGGAGGGCTGAGTGGTGCATTCGGGATCATTTGGGCGCTGCTAAGTACACATGAGCGCAACTCAATGTTGCGGAAATGGTTCGCCAACGTGCAATTCAGTGACGATCATTTAAAGAGCAAATGACATTAAGAAGTAATAGTGAAACGTGGATAGAAATCAAGCACAGTACTCTTCTTAACTACGCACAACATACTATACCCAGACCATCGGAAAAGATCGAGAACGACAATCTAGTATATAGGCATGTCGTCCTCATCATCATCAGATAAACCCTCGGGTAGCAGACTTGTTGGTCTTAAGAAGTCGCTATACGGATCCAACGGTCCTTCATCGATATCCTGGGACACTTGATTTTGGTCGTGCTCATTCGACGTCACTTCAACGCTATTCTGAGATTCTTGAGTTTCTTTAAGTTCCATCCTAGTTTTCGCCCCCAGGCTGCGGAGAATTTCGACAATTTCCGTAGCGTTTTGCCGAATAGCAATATCAAGAGCCGTAGTCTCCCTGTGCCTTCCAGTGGGAGCATTAAAATTGATCTTCGATCTTCCTTCATGCTTGAGAAGTAGCCAGATGATGTCGAGGTTTCCACGCCACACAGCGGCTGTTAAAGCTGTGTCAAAAGAACGCCAACTTTCTTGATTTACGTCGATTCGGGGACAGTCAAGTAGCATCTTCACCATCTCAATACTACCATTTTCCGTGGCCGTGACTAAAGGGTGATTCCTGTTGGGGTCGATCCGTTCTTTCGAAAGTAATAGTTCCAGCGCTCGGGGATGCCCCCCTCTAACGGCTTCGTACACAGAACTTTCACCTGACGAAAAACTGGAATGTCCTAAGAGTAACAGCAAAGAATCAGAGTCGCCGTTTGCTGCCGCGATCTCTATTGGCGTGAAGCCATATTCACCATAGTTGACATCGATGGCAGGGACATCCATGAGTCGTTTCGTGATTGTCCTGTGACCTAAAGCGATTGCCCAGCTGAGGGGAGCCAAACATGTATCATCCAAAGTGTATGTCGCAGCAAGGACATCTTTTTGGAGCAGATCAATAATCTTGTATTCGTGGCCTCGCGCGATTGCTCGGACAAGTGAGTTTACCGCATCATTGTTCTGAACTCTGCTATCTTCGATAAGCACCTGCCCTGTTTGGTATTGTCGATAACACGCGGATGCTATAATTTCGTGCATGGGCCATGGAATACCTCCAAAGAACTTAATACTGTCATGGGATAGTAGAATTCTGACTGCGACCTCTTGTCCCCGACGTACCGCAATGTCTAAAGGGGTATCATGGTGATTGAATTTACGTGTAATAGGCCATGCGTTTACGTCAATCCCAGGATACGCAAGCAGCAGTTGTAAGATCTCCGCTATTCCGAGCTTTGCCGCATAATGTAATACTGCTCTTCCAGACCGATCGCTTGCGTTGATATTGAGTCCTCTATGGACAAGGAGATGACGCAGGACCGCTACACTTTTTCTGTTAACAGCCACGTGCAGTAGTGGTTCGTCGCCTTGGTCGATGACTTGTCTGCCATAATGCTCGATGAAAGCCGCGATCGCATGAAGGTTCTCCGATTGTACGAGATAGGAGCCTAGAAGTGTGGCTGGAGGCCTACTGATTTCCCGTGACAAGAGGACGCTCATGTTCTCCCAGTTTCCAGCCCGTGCAGCTTCTTGTAACGGTGTCCGGCCCATTTTGTTGCACTCGTTTGGTCTTACGCCCATCGAGAGAAGGTATCGAATAGCCCCAGAGCTTGTGGCTGTAGCCGCAGCATGTAATGCATTGGATCCATCTGCAGCGATCGTAAACAGGTCCACACCAACCTCATGCAGCTGTTCCAGCAATGCAATATTACCAGCCGCTGCTGCATCGAAGATTGAGATGGAGTACCTTTCAAGTGCAAAACTGGCGGCAGTGGCATCTGGCTTGTCGGGGTAATGCCTTACAGTATTTCTGAGTTCAGAGGGAGGATTTGAAGCAAATTGGTGCTTTCTGCGTATGTGCTGGGCTAGATTGTCCTTGCGCGTTGCTTCGAAGTCACACTCTGCAACTGTACAAGAATACATCTGCTGTGCAACACGATGACGCAACCTTTCGTGGCGGCGAAGATCTGTTCGTAGCCCGAAACCTTTTTGGCATTGGTTGCATCGGTGTGGCTTTGAGTGTGTGTTCTGATGTTGACTTGGGTCTATGTTAGTATCGGCAATGTCCACTACTACAGTGACCCTTACTTGTACAACTGCAATTTCCTGAACTGCTTCGAACAAGATTGACATTGGAACAACTCCATGGGATGTCCGCAAGTGGGTTCAGTCCGTATCGGATTGCTGCAACCGCGGCCGCGTTGAGAATTGTGAAGCCTAGTTACGAGGTACTTTTGGCATCCGCCGACAGTGTATATCGACTAAATAGCTGACTGTCTGTATAAGTATATAGATTTTCTGCGGCGGATCAGCCTTCAGCCTTGGTTTAATGACTAGTTGCATACCCGGAGCTTCCAATCAATGGACACAGGGCACCGAATCGCTAAACTATTGGCGGATTCATCGTGCAGCACGGAAGCACTGGCATCCGTTGACGGCGGAAAAGATGGCATCGATCATAAGGGACCTCGTATCCGCTGAATTCACACTTTGTCTTCGTTCGAGAGGCAATCACACTTCACACACGTTACTGTTTCCACACCCACAAGCGTCTACGCTCTTGACAAAAGGTTTCGACGGGCAACACACACGATCGTCAACGGCCCAGTTCCAAGATACCAGCAACTGAATTACCAAAACTCCGATACAATTTAATTCAGGTCGTCCAAATGTCGTTTGCGGAATCCGATTCTGTTCCTCGCGAGGCTGATGAGTGAGTTTTTTTTTTTTTAACATCATGCAGTTATGCCTTTTTCCGCATCCCCAGAAGCGCAGATACCAGAAAAGCTCAGCCGCATGTCGCTCAGCAATGCTGCTACAACCTTGCCATTCCATTCTTAGCGATACCGGATGCTGGGGTACAAGTTGAACAAGTTGTATTTCACAACGCCCTTCCCCTCCGCGGATCCCCCAGTCTTCATCAGCCCTATTCGGGTCAAGGTTTCCATCCTGTCTCCGTACCAGAATTCGTCGCTGCAGGCACCCAAAGCAGCTACCCTCAAGGCGCCCTTCTTCATGGAACGGCTACATCCTTCGGAAGCAACCCACTCAACTTTGGTGCAGCAGATGTACCCTTTGGAAGTGTCCAATCCTACGCCAACCAACCCGTTGATACCTCGTTCGATGGTACTGCATTTGGCCTTCCGCCTGGTTATGGCGAAGCTTACACTGCTGGACATCCAAACTGGATGAATAACTTCCAGATGCCTTGCACGCCTGGCGTCGATGTGCAGCCTGTGGCAAATGCCTTCGAAGTCACGCCACACGAGCATGGGTACAACTCGAGTGCACAGCTAGGATACGACTTGGAGGAGCTGGAGATGACGAGTCCTCCTAGCCACGCGAGTGTGCAGACTTTGAGACCGCTTGCCCCGCATCACCCATGGGCCGAAGCTGCTACTCGCACCATTGGGACAGCTGCCCAGCCGCGCAGCCAGCGCCGATCAGTCCACGATTGCGACGTCCCCGGGTGCAGTGCGACCTTCAGACGCCCAGCTGAGTTCCGTCGCCATAAGCGCACCGTGCACATGCGGCATGAGGCCCAGGAATTCGAGTGTATCGTCAAGTCTTGCAACTATACGTATCCTCGTCTCGACAAGGTGCGTGAACACATGAAGAGAATGCATGGTATATGTCTTCGCGTGGAGAAGCCCTAGAACTTCCTGGTAGTGTTTGGTTTGCCCTCATTGTCGCGTCTTTCATCTCCTTGCGTCAGTCTTTACAGGTGGTCTTCCGAGACGTCCACTCCTTAGGTAGTTGGTAATTTACTGTGTTTTCCTAGCTTCCGTGCGTCCAAACTCACCAACGCCTCCCGAAACATGTCGAAGTCTACGATGGCCATCGTCCACGTCACCCAGTGGCGCTCGCTTTGCGGGCATCAGGCTGAGATTCTGCGTTGACCGGTTCTCCTGCAGCTAGGCGCCTAACCCTGCCGTGATGGTCTGAGCTTGGGACAGGGCACCATCTCGCCATACCACCTCTTTGCCCTCTGAGACAAAACGTATGACCTGACAGCGGAGATTGGTTGTTGGTGGTTGCCTTTTTACACTGGCTATTCGAAGGACGTTGCCCTCCTACCTCGAAGCTAACCCAATAAAGTCTAGCCAGCTGCCAGCGTATCTTGTCCCTCTCTTCTCTAACAACGCTACGAACAACTGGTCTTCATCTTTTCGTATCTTTTTCGATGGTTCATCTTATTTGACGTTATGGCATCGTCCAGGGGCTTGTGCTTTGGTGCTGTGCCCTACTCGTGGCTTGCAGCAGAGGGCAACTCGCCGACCTTTGATTGGTCGAAAGTGCCCTACTGGCACTCTCATCCCTGCGACGGCACAAACAAATTGCAGTTCAGAGTCTCATCGCCTACCGGTAGCTGTCTTTGCGTTAGTCTCGACAACATGAGTTCCGAATTTTCGTTCAATGGCCCCGAAAGTTCGACATAGGTCACGGCATTAGGCTAGCTCTGGAGCGAGGCATTTCTGATCTGCTTCGCTACACATCGACTTCACTCATCTGTGCAATTGTACGTTCAGGGCGACGTATACACATTGTCAAGTGCGAAATAAATGCTCTGTCCAGCTAGGAAAAGCGTTAGAGTACAGACAGTGAGATGGCGGAGCTGGCTGGACATTGCTGAACGGTTTGGATACCAACAAGTCGCTACTTATATCCTTGAGAGTTTATGAGATCATTACCGCTCTTCAGATGCGTCAACAACTAACCCATACTCTGTACAGTCTATCGGCTCTTGCCTTTTGCGTCACGCACCTAGATCACGCCGTGCCCACTAGACCACGCACCCGTGCAAACCCCCTCACGACAATCCGCCCAACCCACCTTCCTTTTCCCTCTCATGGCTGCTGCGCCCCCGGCCCACTCCTCGTCCCCGGCCCCCCATTCCTCTCCCAATCCAACCAACTCCCCCGATACTCCCCAACCTTCGTATACCCAGCCAACTTGGCCAGCTGCGCCGCCGCACTACTCCTCACGCCCGCCTTGCAGAAGAACACCACATTCTTCTCTTTGGGCGGCTTCTGGAAGCCGAAGCGGTCCTCGAAGTCCTCTTCGGAGAGGAGCAAAGCGTCCGGCTGCGAGGTGATGGGCACGTTGAGCGAGGTGGGGATGCTGTTCGCCGCGAACTCGGCAGGCTCGCGGACGTCGATGAGGATGGTGGATGAGGACGGGTTCTCGACGATGGAGAGGACCTGCGGTGTGTTAGATGGGGACTGGGCAGGTGCCGAAGGGCTGTGTGGGAGAGGACGTACGTCTTGGAACTCGTACACCTTGCTGCGCTTGTCTGATGGGAAGCTGGAGTGGTGTCTCCGCTGCGCGACGCCAACCTGCGCGCTGGCAACGTTTCTCGCGACGGTGCGTTGCGGCGTGGAGCATGGCGTCGTGAACCGGATTGAAGCAGCCCTGGTTGCGACCGCTTGCGGGGTGCGCAGAGCGAGCAATTGCACGGCTCTTCTTGAAGCCATTGTATTTGTACTAGTCGAAAGAGCTGCACGGAAGCAGGCGCAAGACCTCAAAGGTGGACGGAAGTGTGATAAGCTCACGCTGTGGAGTTGTGGAGGTATAGAGCTCCGCCCGCGTCGCAATCGCCGTAGGCCTCGGGCCCGCGCCGTCTAACGTCACCTCTGGTTCGTAGCCGCACGTGCATCGCTCCCGTCGGAGTTAGCCACCGAGATCGGAGCTCCACGGCACCATGCAAAAGCGCAAGATAGTTCGCTGTGTGGGTATAACTTGTGCTTGATTATCAATATCCTCCCTCCCGTCCCGACAAGATGGCCCGATAACATTGCCATTAAACACCCAGCCGCCTTCACTCAATTGCGATGCATGCCCTGCGTAGAGAGGAGAGAAGCCACACGAAGTCTCGCCACTTTATAGTCCCAAGTATACCATCCATTTCCATACCATACACCGTCGCCAGGAATCCGTCTCACCACGGATCCGGGTATCATCCATCCCATTCCGTCCCCACCAAAGCGAAAACATGCAAATCCAAGGCAAAAGCAGCAAACAGCAGCAAATTGGTATATTTCTTTTGGCGCCGACCTGGGGGAATCATTGCTTGCACTTCCGCAAAACGCCCAAACACAAAGAGCAGAAACACATATCAAGATCCAAATAACTGCAGAAACACGCGAAGATAATGGAACAGCGCGAGCAAACCAACCGAAGGCTTTTGCAATTCGCCACAGGGGTATAATTCTTTTGGTTGAGCGTTGCTACAAGTCCGGAGCTGGGGTATTTGTTCGTCATAAAGCCCGGTACAAAGTTGGGAAATGGTGTATCGTTTAACGAGGAGGGCCAATAGGGCCCGGGTATCCAGATGCAGAATGAGAAGTAGAGGGGCGCCCACTGTCGACCGACGCCCTCGGGTCATACCGGGGCGTCACGTCTCCAGGCGCCGCCGAGGACGCCCCAAAGGGAAACTTGCTTTCAAATCGCGGCGTTGGCATCGGCCAACTGTTAGTATGGTGTTCGTCGTCCGCAAGGTTGATGCCGCTGTCGTTCCAAGGGTTGCGGTAGCCACTGCCCTGGGATTCAAGACTGGCAAGAGAGGCTTTCGAAGCGTTGCTAGAAGCATGCTTGAAGAGAGAGCCCGGGGAGTTAGTCCCGTTTCTGCGCGAGTTGAACAGGGAAGTGAAGGAAGACATGCTGCCCGGTTTGCGGAGACGATCCAACATGCCGGGGCGCTCTTCATCACCGAAGTGAGAACGAGTGGGCGAATCAGTGCTATCAACGGGTGGCTCGGCACGCTGAAGCAGCTTGGATTCAAAGAAGGGCAAAGACTCCTCGAACGAATCAGACTTGGGTCGAGGAAGGGCTCCGCGGATAGTGTTGGTATCGAGACCGTGCATGACGAGGTTGTTGATCAAGAAGTCAAGGGCATCCTTGAGACCACCAGCGTTGTTTCTGGTGAAGCTGAGGTGAAGTGTCTCGATCTGTTGTTCCTTGCCGTCTTCAGCAGTCTCAGTCTGGGTTTCTTTGACATGAGCTTCAACAACATGTTGATCCCTGAGCTTATCGAGAACGTCAGTCTTGAAGTCCGCAGAACGCAGGTGTTCGCCAAGCTCCTTGGAAGCAGGGAAGGCGAGATCGTGAGTCTCAGGAACCATACCCTAAGTGATGTCAGCGTGTCATAGTTTCATCAGGCACAATTCTACTCACCAAAAACTCATCAACTGCCAGTGGCACCTGGTATTCAGGGCCAGAGACAGTGACGATGTCGCTTGCTTCTTCGGTGCTTGGAAACGTGATCTTGCAGTTGAACTTCTTCTCAAGCTCATCGATCTTGTCCAAGCGGGCAATGAGCTCGCGATGGTACAAACGGTTGATGTTGATAGTCTCAGAGACGAACTCGGCATCAGCCTTCTCCACCATGTCCATGATTTCTTGCTTGACCAGATCGAGATTCTGAGCATTGCGAGCCGGGGTACGGCAGATGACGTTGTCAACCTTGATGTCATCTTCTTCCTTGCCAAAGCCCCCGCGGTCCATAGCGTTAGAGAACTTCACAAATACTGAGTACTTCTTCATGATGCGCTGGATGTGTTGACCGCCAATGCCAATGATACGCTTATGGTATTGGTCGGGAACGTGGAAGGAGATTGCGGCAGGCATCTCCTGCTCGACAAGATCTAGACCGTTCTTGGTAGCGTCATACTGAGCACCGCGAACAACGATGTAGAAGTTGTACTCGTTGAAGCCATCAAAGACAATCTGGACGCTGCTGTGGCTCATGATCTTGTTGATCTTTCCGTTCTTCTTGCCACTGACGAACTCTTTGTGTTCGTTGGCGAGCTCAATCTTCACGCTCATGTTGTACTGCGATTTTTTCACAAACGGAATGTTGTTGATCACCATCATTGCGGCTTTGACAGCATCGTCGGAGCCGTAGATGTGGAAGTTCAGCTTCTCGAAGCTGATTTCTGCGCCAGAGTTTATGCAGATATCCGAGAGCATGGCACGCACATCAGCAGCCGTAGGAGGGCGCTGCGAAGGGTCAGGGTGAGTAATGAACCACGAGGCACTGTAGAATTGGCCAGCCTATTCGAGGTAAGCACTGCATCACGCATGGGTGGGCTAATCATCTTACAAGAGCCATCAACTCGCGCACAGTGCGCTCGACATGGAGAACATCGGTGCCCTGAACACGGACGACGCCGCGTTGCATGCCCAATGGGGGCAAGAGGATATAGGACCCGTTGTTCTCGATGATCTTGCGCACCTTGTCGAGACGTTCGAGCAGAATGGCATCGAGCTTTGTGTCCGTGACCATGACGGGCTTTACAAAGACCTTGGTCGACATGACCAGGTCATGAAGACGCTGCTTGGCTCTCAAGATGCATTCTGAGTTCTCACCAGTAATGTAGATCAAGTCATCAGGACGACGCTGTGCGCCGGCCGGGGTATAGCCGAAAAGGCGGGGGAATGGCGGCGGAAAGTAGATGGCGGTTCCTGTGGCAGACTCGATCAACTTGATGTTCTTGCGTCCTCGCCCGCAGATGAGCGTATGCATGGTCAGCTCCAGCTTCATCGTATCCACGTATCGCTTGAGCTGTGACGATATCAAATTAGCTTTGTGCGCTAGTCCAGGCCAACTGCGGGGCAGCAGAACTCACGATCTGGTCGATCATGATGAGCACGCGAGTCTTCGCGTGCTCCATGGTCTCCATGTCGCCGTAGATGGCGCAGCGGAGACGCGAGTCCATGCCAGTCTCGAGGTTGCCGTTGAAGCTGGCGGACTCAATGTCGGGCTGCTTGGGCATCAGCACAAAGATGTCAGCTTTGGTCGTCTTCGCAATGAGGTCCAGCTGGTTGAGCACGGGGCCCTTGACATGCTGCGAGGTGCGGTCAATGATGAGATCAGAGTCGATGTCGACGAAGGACGACCGCTATGCACTGTCAGACTTGGCATCATGGTTCGGTCCCAATGCGGCCTACCAGTGAGATGGGCGTCGAGTTGAGCACCTTGCACCGCATCTGGTTCACGATCTCCAGCTCGCCGGACAAGCAGACGTTTGTGACGAGCGCGCGCAGCGGCCCCCGCTGCAGGCCGGGTAGCGGCTTGGACTCGGCCGACACGACGGCGGCGGCCACGCGCCCCTCGGTCTGCTCCTGGACCTCGCGGCACATGAGGCGCAGGTTCTCGACGTTCTGAGCGTGGACGGGCAGCTTGTGCACCGGGGTGCCCTCAGCCGTGCCTTCCGGGAAGGTCCACCGCGCCTTGGCCCCGGGGCTGGCGTACATGATGTCGTCGACGTCGGGGCCGGCCAGGTTGGAGGCAAAGGGCACGTTGAAGGACAGATTGACCTGCGTGCCGGGCGGGATGACGGGCGGCGCCGACGTGGCCGTGGACGGGCGCTTGATGGGCGCGGTGACGGGCATCTCGTGGTTGGATCTCGAGAACGGGAAGCCGGCGGACGGAGCCATCTTTTCCCAGCCGTGTCGAGCTTGGCCCGTGAAGTTGGATATCTTGTGCATAGCGGGGGGAGAGGCGCCCTGGGGGAGTGTCGGGCGGCGGGTGATGGGAGGAGAGCGAGGGAGACACGAGAGGTCGAGGTCTGTCCAAGCCAAAGCCAGGACCCAGAGGCTGAGATGGCCGCTACTGGCAGCACGGTCCCTCGCACATCCCACACCCATCCCATCCCGTCGATAGCTGGCCCAGCGCCCGCACACGAGCCCTCGGCGCGCAGCGTTGCCGCCGCCCGCTGCCTGCGCTCAGTGCGTCGCTGCCGCCCGCTGCCACGGCGCCCTCGACCGCAAGCAGCGCGTTTCAGTGCTGCCTCTGCCCGCGACTCTGGCGATCTGCGTTGTGGCGCCTGGCGCTGGCGGGCGCCCGAACCGGCCTAGGCCCATCGGGCAGGCCAGCGTTGATGACATGCGCCCTGCCCACTGCCCACTGCCACTGCGCGAGCCTCTTCCCAGTTCCGCTGCCGTCCCGTTGCCAGTGCACCTGCGCGAGCACGCAGTTGCGGTGCCCAACAACGGATACCATGGGCACTGCCTAACTGCTGCCTGGCTGTGCGCACCGCGGATGTGCTGTCGGCCAGGTCGTGGTGCTGCCGCGACGTTTCACTTGCACTCCCGAAAACATTTATGCGACAGCCTCAGCTCACATGCCTGTCTGCCCACGGTCACGTTGTCGCTTGTGCATGCCCCAACACTTTCCAGCGCCTATTCCCGATTCCCTCGCGAACAGACCCATCGTCTCACCTCAACAACCTCGGGCCCTACGCGTGCCACTCCTCCCGGAAACGGCGAGACAGCTGCACTGAGCCGCGCCATGGGCTCCGACGCGCTGACAACGGAGCTGCATCCCCCCAATGCACAGGGCCCGGTCGGGTAGGCCGTGCCGTAGCCGACTACTTCTCCTGTTTAAGCTTCGAGCACGGCAATTGCGTGCCTCAATCTTGGTAGCATCTCTACACATCGCTCCGGTGTGCAGCTGCAGGTTCTACTGCCTTCTGTGTACACGCCCACAGTTCTTTGTAACCTGGGTACGGTCCCACCGATGACGTTTACACATGCCGCCCGTGCAACTCGCCCTGAATCCGGTCTTCAGGTCACTAGGAGCGCCTCTATTCTACTGCTCCTCTCTGGATTGCTGCATTGCATTCATATCCTTGCCTCTCTACAAAAGGCATTGCTTCAACCCCATCAACTGTCCATGTGATGACGACGACGAGGCTGCTCCGTTATTGTGCAAGCCTGCAACTAGTCCTTAGGCTAACGTCTGCCATACGAACGAACCCGCAACGCTGTGTGGCCAGGCCCTTACTACTATCGATACCTCTCCGGCTGCCGGCTTTCCACGTTTCCGACGAGCTGGGCCGCACGACACTGCGAGCCTTCTGTTGGACAGCACACCGCGCTAGGCACCACTTTATCAAATGAATGGAACACTACTCGTCAACACGACTTTTGTAGTACACGATTTCGAAGCCCATTTTCGACATGATATCAATATATTTTCCCGTGTTGACAGCAACACATCCGCGTCGTCTGGGCCTACGCGAGACCGGGTACACTGTGCAATCGTATGCTAATCAATAGTCCTTGCTCCCCTTTCAATACTACAATGCCAATGATTACAATCCATCCACCAATCCTTCCTATCTTGTTACTGCCCGAGGCTCATCTCGCGGCCACGCACAGAACGGTGCGGGTAGGTAAAACGCTGAAGTTGGACACTCTTCCCAAACGAATTGACTAGTAGCGGTAAGTCGGTCGTCGAGGAGCTTCGGTCGCATAGCGTTCTTGTACAACCTCCACGGGACGCTCCAGGCCGCTCTCATCTGCATAACGTCTCTGGGGAGTTGCAAAGGCATATTGGCGATCGTCTGAGGGTTCATGGCGAATGACACTCAATTCACGCAAGCGTGGCGCGGCTACCCGGACATGGCCAGGCTGAACACTCTCGTGACGGACGTACCCCTCTGGCACCTCACGCCGAATGACTTCCGGACGAACACTATACGCTCGACTCGGTAGGTACTCACGCGGAGGGCCCATTTCCTCGTACTGGGCGGTCGGCCGCCGTTCCATCAATTCGTGTGGTCGGTACTCAACTTCCAAGGGGCGGTGCGAGGCTTCTCGCCGATATGCGCGCGAATCGACCAACTCAGTTTCGGAGACATCAGCATAACGGCGTGGCGGTGGCGGCATTCTCTGAACATCGCCTTCCTCGTACAGCTCTGTACGCGCAGGTACCCGGAGCACTGGTTCTCGGGTCATCGCACGTTCGTAGTATGGGTCCATCTCGATTCTTCTGGCAGATGGGGCGACGGAGGCCCTGGTCTCCACTGGAGCAGCGTAGTACTGATTGCCGTACTGATCAACCACAATGCTGCGACGGGGTGGAGCCATGGGCATGTTGTCAGGTGACTGGGCTCGAGGCAGATATTCCATCTCTTGCGGGTGGTCTGGAATGTATCGAGGTGCTGCCGACGGTCGAATAGATGCTTCCCGGTAGACAGGCTGCTCGATGGCACGCTCTGCATACACATTTGATGCTGCGCGGCTCTGGCGAGGGGATGGTGCAGCATACAGGTCAGTACTAGTCGGTGAGTACGGTCGACGAGCATATTGAACGCTTGCCACGCGACGCAGATCCTGGTCATCACGTCGCTGAGGCAGACGAGCAATGCTTGGCGATAAGGGCTCCTCATAGCGTCGGGTTGGTCGAGCAGCAGGCTCTGGGTCACGATAATAGACGGGTTGTACCCTGTCGACAACCTCGACCTCTTGAGGAAGAGGTTGCAGGGCTCGTCGCTTGCTGGACGGCGGATCCGAATACGCCGCGAATGTGGGAGGTGACTGTGGCTCTTCCTTGATGTATGGTTCTGGTGACTGTGCAGCGCGCTGTTTGTTGTTGCTGCTGTTGTTGCCCTTCTTCCACTCCCGCTTCCGCTTGCGACTATTTTGGATCGGCGGTACTGGACCCTTGGGGCTTTGGCGTCGAGAGGACCTGTTTCTGAATCAGCATTCTGAGAGTTCAGGGGTGGGGTGAATCGTGAAGGTCTCGATTTCAAGATTTGTAACCGGAGTATGCAGCGCATTTCTTTGCCATCCTACACCAGGATCTGAAACCTATACGTGGAAAGGGCATCATGCAAAGGAAGTGGAAATGAGAAGAAAACCAATCGCTACCGTACCCGTTCGCGCCATTATAACGCCCATGCTGCCTTCTAGGCTCACTAGGACCCGCGTCGGCCGGTGGAGGTGAGTAGTCAGACTCCTCTAGATCTTCGTTCGCACCAGCATCTTCAGGCTCATAGATCTCAAGAATGTCATCGCCAGGTTCGTAGGGCTCGTCATCTAGATCGATCACTGGAGGACTGGCTGGGCCTGACTGAAAAGGCGCCACAACCTGTTGGACCTCATTGGTAGCACGTTTGCCCTGCTGTGTGAGTGATTCTGCGACATCAGTATTCGAGTTGTGATTGCGTTCAATCTCATCCGATGACCAACTGTCAGCTTTGCTAGAGTAGTATGAGTTGTCGAAAGACTCTCCGTCGCTATCAGCAGTGGGAGGTCGCAGGCCAGAGATTGGCTTCACCAGTCTGTGGGCCTGGGCAAGCAGGTCATCCACGTCTAGCACCTCTCGCTCTTCGTCGTTTGCACGACCACGCTTATCCACCTGATCCTTCAGTGCCCGTTCGAGCTGCTGGCGCTTCAATTGAAGTTCAGCCCTGATGAGATGATCAGACTTGGTGAGCAACACTGGATCGATGCCTGACGATGCAGACTTGGCAGAGAAAGGCCGCGATGTATGTGCGACAGGCGAGACAAACTCGTTTGGCGCAGGAATTTGTGACAAGGAAGTCTCGGGACGCGGCGGGAACATCTGCTGGTTAGACGTGCCGTTGGGAGTCCCGTTGATCGTGAGTCTCGCTGTTGGGGCGGTTTGCGGCGGACGCGGTGCAACCTGTTCTAGGACTCTGGGTGGGAGACGAATGCGCGGATGTTTGCCTGCGAACACCTCATCGCGAATATGCAGCAGCTTCTGGAGGAACTCGGCCTCTCGCCAATCCTCGGGGGGTACCACGCTGGTCCCGTTCACGAGCGGCGGTGCTGTACTGGTCGACATGACTGTGGCAGCCCAATGTTTGCTTACCCCACAGCACGCTCAGATTAAGCTACAGAGGTCGCGGGGAGTAGATCAGTAGGAGCGTGGTGTGTATATAAATATAGAAGGGTACATCGCGATGGCGCGTCGAGGTGAAAGCGCAGAGGGGGTTGGGGAGAAATCCGCGCTCAAGCTGTGTCCATCCGCGCGGTTGAAGGCGGCGCGAGCTGCCAAGCCGCGCTATGCCCATCGCGGCTGCTGCGTTTGCTCTTGCTCCCTGCCCCGAACGCACCGTCGCACCTGGGAGGCCCAATTTAACAACACGGAAATCACAGCTCCAATATCTGGGGCATAGTCTCCTTGTCTCTACTTTCTCCTGCTTGGCCCCAACTCGTATTAACGCCGGTTGGACGAATAGGGAATAACCCCCCACAAAAGTCTTGAAGTACCAGCGACAACCTGCATGTTTACCTGTAAGCACACCATTGGCTCACTTATGCGAGTCATTCCTTCAATCCCTCGACCGCACGGGCTTAAGATACCAACCTCACAGATCCGACACTCATCACCGGGTTGCCCCGCTCCACTAAGATGTCGCAAAACGAGAAACTAGTCTTCTTCTTTGATATAGACAATTGCGTACGTAATTCACCTTTCAAATTTTGGCAGGCACTAACTGGCCGATTAGCTCTATCCCAAGAGTATGTGTTCCCGCGCTTCCTTAGGATCGTGCGGGGGACTCATTTGTACGCAGGCTACAAGATTCAACACTTGATGTCAGACCTTATAGGTATGGTTCCTTCGACTTCTCCTCTTTTCCACGCGCCATTCCAGTGGATGCAAAGCTCAACGGTTGCAGACAAATACTTCCAAAATCATCTATCACTGTCACAAGAGGAGGCAAACGATTTACACCTCAAGTACTACCGCGAGTATGGCCTTGCCATTGAAGGTCTTGTCCGCCACCACAAGGTCGATCCCCTGGAATACAACGCTAAAGTAGACGACGCGCTACCACTGGAGGATATCATCAAGCCCAATACAGAACTACGGAAGCTACTCGAGGACATTGACAAGAGCAAGGTAAAGATGTGGCTTTTTACGAATGCATATGTCACGCACGGCAAGAAGGTGGTAAAATTGCTGGAGGTTGATGACTTATTCGAAGGCATGACTTACTGCGACTATGGCTCCGAGAAATTCTATTGCAAACCGCATGTCGAGATGTTCGACAAAGCGATGGAACAAGCAGGAGTGAAGTCGAACGAGAACTGTTACTTCGTTGGTGCGTACATTTTGGGGTGATTATATGATCCGCACTAATATGCCCCAGATGATTCTTTCATCAACACAAAAGCGGCACAGGAACGGGGCTGGCATACAGCCCACCTACTAGATCCAGAGGACCCTGAGCCGTCAACACGTGCTGCAAAGCATCAGATTAGAAGCTTGGAGGAGTTGCGCACCATCTTCCCCCATTTGTTCAAGAGCAAATCGACTACGAATGGAACAGCATAGGCGACCTTAGTCATCTCACGATTTGATGAGGTGCGGCATTTTGTAGAAGACTTGGATCTACATCTCTGTGTATAGGCTTGATAGAATGTTAGATTTCACCAACTTTCCAAAGCACACGTTTCATGCCGAAAGGAACCTTGAGTCAGTCTATTTATACAAATGTGAAATAGGTCCGAACAAGTTACAAGTTCATATGCATATCATAGACCAGGACTGCCTGGGGATCATCGCACATTTGACTCAGTACTGTAAACATCAGACTTATGACGGAGTGTGTTGAATGCGCAACGTAGAACCCCCACCTTTCTTGGCATCGTGAGTCTATCGATAAGAGACACATCATCCGTCCACGATGGTCATTCTTCAAGCCCCTCTCGCCAGCCTCACCGAGTCTTTCGCTTCTTCCCAATGACATCCTCTTCGACGCCTACATATTTCCAGACCATGTCCCCTGCACCTTCGAGTACTGCATCTGCTTCACAGCCTACAGCCCCGCAGCCGTCAGCTCTCCCACCATCTTCAGAAACGTCGCACCTCCCTCAATGCGAGAAGACAACGCATGACGCCACTTTCGACTCAAAAGTGAAGCCAAACCGCAAGCCCCTCCTCCGTCTGGAGCTCCGCGACCTTTCGGATGATGGCACGCGCGCCTTTCTCCGCCTTCTCCATGCCACCACTGCTCTCGAAGACGCCGTTGACGCCGTCCTCAAGCAGCTATATATTGGTCTGAAGACTCATTGTATTCCGCCTACCCGCTCGATTACTTTGGTGCTCCGGTCCATGGATGGTGTTGCATACACTACCGGTCGCGACATTGACGAGGACCACAAAGAGATTCACCTCAGCACTAATTATATCAATCACGTACCTGACAGCCGAAAGAAAGAAGAGATACAGGGTGTCATCGTGCATGAGATGGTTCACTGCTGGCAGCACAATGCACTGGGCACAGCGCCAGGCGGATTAATTGAAGGCATAGCAGACTGGGTCCGCTTGAAAGCTGGATTTGCGCCCCCGCATTGGAAGAGAAGTGCCGATGGTGATTGGGACGCGGGCTACGAACGAACCGGCTTCTTTTTGGAGTGGCTAGAAGCGGCACACGGTGAAGAGATCGTACGAAAAATCAACGATGAACTGAGGGGCTGCAGGTACGACTCCGACGAGTTCTGGCACAAATGCTGCGGCAAGAGTGTCGGTCATCTGTGGAGCGAATACAGGTCCAGCCTTGGGGACGGCGACTCGAAGCAAACCGATGCTAAATCCACTTAGCGTGCGAGACATGCAAAGAGAATGTTCAATGGCTGCATGTCCACGGTGACCTACGAGTGTTAGGCCGGCATGGGACGATAGTCGAAGCTTAATAATTGCCTAAGAGATTGTTCAATGCCGAACGATACCACAAGCAGTCATGCGCCAAACATGATTTCAAGCGAACCGCGATCAACTGCAAGGATCCGGACGCGTCGAGACTCCAGTCACGAGTTTGAAGTGGCTGGCGAGTAGACTCAAACGGAAATCCTTCGGTATACCATACCGGAGAACATGCGTACACTTTGGGGCTGTGCTATTCGCTTCAATCGCCGCGCTTGTCCGCTTCGAGAGTATTGCCGTCATGAATATCCACTATACCGACTATAGCCTCAGTGTGCCAATCGAGAACGACAGTTTGGCAAAGCGGAATCGAATTACTCTATTAACCTCGCCAAGATGACGCATCTCCAGCGCGAAGCGACGCTACATGCGATAGCCTTCACCTGTATCTACAGCGGTCATCCCGTGCAAAAAACCACACGTCTCACACGTGCACTGGTCATGCACCACTAGCCTTACCGAGCAATATCTCCATTTCTGGGGTTGTGAACGTGTGTGATCGACAGGGATTTGGCGTCGTTATGTGAAGTTAACCGATATCGATCGTGGCAGTGCAGAGCAACCAAACCCCAAAGCGCCTTTCTGGCAGTATTGGATCACGGAGTCACATCTCCTAGGTTGTATTGAATAATGCTCTACGATTTCAGGGGAAACGCTCGTATGACATCAAACAAAGCAGGTGCTGTCAGTATCCGGATTTCTCCACCATGAAGCAGCAAGTCCGGTTGTGGAGGGTACAGCCCGACATCACTTCTTCGACAGCACGAAGTATGATCCTCCAAACAGCTATTACATCAGCTTCTATCAAATGACCGCCAATGCGGGCTCCCGACACGCACACTAACCGGATGATCTTTTTACCAACAGCTCGTGTGCTGTGTCGAAGTTCACCCCTGTTCGCTTCAGCCCCATGCGATGTGACTCAACTCGCATATACTGCAACTCTTGACTCCATTCAACGCCACTTTCACATACGTACCTCTGATCAGCAACAAAAACACTCTTATCCGCAGGTCTTGCATGCGGGCGTAGCATTGGGCTGGACTCCCGGTATCCTACGCGGCATGCAGACCTTTCAAGGCATCAGCAAAGCAACGACTGCTCTCGACCCTGAGCGACCCCGTCGCTACGCCCTGCTCGAAAGTACGCAACCCGATTCCACAGGTACGGTCCGCGGACCATGCCTCTGCGGACCGCTTCCCTATGTCAGCACTACGAAAGAGCTTAATTCTTGCCGTTCGGGCTCTAAGATCCGTGTAATCCTGCATATAAGCCACTGCTCCGCCCCCAAATCCCACATATCATGCTCAATTATGCTACACCGATTAGTTGAACCAGTCATCTATAGTGGGTTGTTATCGGATCTACCGCGAGGCTGTCATATGGGTGATCACCAGGACTACGCTCGCGAACTTGTCCGACGAAGCTTTTTGTGATTTTACATAGACTCACTCGCGACAGGCTTACTCACGTGGGCCTGCATGTCAAGTGCAAGAGTAAGATGCATATTCGAACCCGTCTCCACGTGCATCTCCGACCCTGGAGCCAGATCTGAGGCAGCAAGTCCTTAAGATGGAAGTAGATAGATGGGGCAGGTCCATCCATCAACGTTCGCATAGCTGGTCCCGGAATCGGGTATGTTGGTCAATGGTGTCCTTCAACAAGTAGGATCGACCTCGCGTACTCTACGCCTTTTTTGTCGCAGAGAATCGCTCAGAGTTCAAAACAACGTCCATGAGAGTAACTACAGGGATGTGCTTGCCGTAATGATTTCGAAGCAGTACCACCTCGAGTCTATGCGCTACACTGATGCATTTCTGCCTTGCAGGATTATGTCCTTCGTACTTGCTTGCGTGTACCTCCGCGTGGCCGCCAAGTCACGGAAGTTCTCGAAGGAACACTCCTTGGGAGAAGGAAGACGCAAAGAAGGCTTAGAGCACGTGTCACGTCACAGATTAATGCTTTTGTAATCCACGCTATACGGAAACTCCCGACTGTTTACATAAGATTTCGGAGCCATCGATCCTAGAGGGCACTAGTGGGCATTCGCGACCTTCTGTGACCATGGCTGCTCGCGGACGGGCAGTAGGCTTGCGTGCGATCGGCACAAGCCTTCGGCGCGGATGAATTTCTGCAGGACAAAATTACCGGTGGTTTCATCGAGCATGGAATGGAGGTGGCCGTGCAGGCCATGGTTCCACCCCAGAAAACCAATGTATCGAGTGGACTATTGCCAGCCTTGCACTCACTCCACATCCATCGTCACCTTCTAAAGATATACCATCGATATCCGAGAAGTCGCATGGCACCCGTAGCTACTTCTTGTCACGGGCTTCCAAATTCTAAATATACGCTTCTCGATAGTCTAGAAAACGTCCACACGCTAATGTAATCGATATCGATCCACATCCTTGCATCATAAGCCTCTTGTGGCGTAGTTGCTGCCCTTTGAGGAAAGCCCGCTCCTCTCCCACCGTTGGACGTTAAAAAATTCATGCATGGATTTGCCCGTGACCACCTGGCCACCTCGTATACACTGTAGAATAACGTACCATACAGCAGCCACCACACTCCGTTTCGGCGAATGTGCCGAGGACATGCAAAGCGACAGCCACGTCAGAGCAGGACCACCACCAGATCTTAACCTCTTGGGGTAAACAATCAAGATCGTCACCGTTTACACAGCGAGTCAACCTCAGTCAACCTTAGTCAACCCTACAGCAGCCCGTTCCGAGTACATTGTAAGGTACGCCATGTGCGTTCCGTTCCCACAAGGGCCCATCGCGGATACCGCTCCCATTGCTCGTACTGGCTGCCGTATGCCGTTAGCAGCGGCACATTAGCCGCGCATTAAGCTTTCGTTCCGGATACCCTTTAGGGAGAACATGCGAGCGTGAACCCTGCCAGGCCTTGGACACCCCTGCCCCGCCCGGCACCCGACGACGCCATCCATGCACGTGTTTAACATCCCTGTCGTGCTCAACCGACCTCCAACGGACGGCCCAGTGAGTGGCCACGCCGTTTAGATCTGGGACCAAGACGGGCGACCTATACGCTGCGCGCGAGGCCATTGGGCGAGCGCGGAAGTCTCGGGCTGCTATTCTGGGCGTGGGCCTCCGAGAGACGATGAAAGTCGCCGACAGCAAGCGCGCCGAGTGCTGACCGTCGAGACGACCGGCTGCAGGCGTCCGGGGCGGTCAAGCCTGCCGACCAGAGGGGCCCGGGGAAGGAATCACAGATGGGTACGCAAGTGCGGCTCGCGCCTCGCAATTGGGCGGCGCTGCAGCGCGCGCGGCCTGTCTAGCTTGCAAGGCAAGTATGCGTGAGCTGCAGTTCGCAGACATACGAGGCAGCAGCGAGGCAGCATCGAGGCAGACACGCCGACGCGGACGTCAGGTAGAGAACATGACAGGCCATGTGTCACGTTGTTTACGGAGAAATGCACGCCAGGCCAGTGCCCGAGTCCCCGGGGCCGGCGAACGGTTGAGGCGTTGCGTTGGGCACGCTGGCATCCACAGCATCAACGCAGCTCGTCGATCGCATGCGAGTCGCGCGCGCCAGCCAGCACGTGCGCGAAGCGTCTAATGATTCATAATGCGGGCGCTTTCTGCCCGGCCAGAAACTAGTCCCGCATCCCGCGGGTGGCGAACAACGTCGGGTTTGGCTGTTGCAGGTCAACTTCGTGTGCGAGCACAGTTGGGATGGAATGGAGAGGAGAAAACGCTCGCCTTGGCAAAGGCCTCGCATAGCACTGCATGCAGCGCTGCAGTCACCGATGGCGCGGTAGCGAGGGCTGCCCCCCGGAGAGGCATACCGTCCGACATGGTACATCACGGCCAGTAACACAACATGGCCTTACCCGTTGTGGCACCTGTCAAATGCCAAACTGCCACGGGCGAGCCTGAAACCCTCGCGAGCATGGATACGGATTATCAATTATTGATTGGATGTTCGATACGTTCGTAAGATGGTTAGCGGAACCTTGCTTGGTTTTCCGGCCAACGGATATGGAGCTGTCTATATCGTTTCTCTCTCCTCTGCTACGCTGCACAGCCTCAACGCTAACGCCATGCATCATCATCCCCATATTAATATTGGTAAGGAGGATCACGCCGCATCTCGTATCTCATGAACTGGGCCATGGCATGCGGATCCTGGTACGAAGGGCTCGCGTTGCTCGAGATGGGCGAGCTCGTCGGGCCGCGCGCCACATGCCCGCCATAATTCATCGCGGTCGTCGGGCTCAGCATCGCGGGGCTGGCGGCGTAGTGGTCGTACGGCGAGAGGGTAGCGTGGTCCGACACGTGCGGGTATATGTGTGGCGAGGCGAGTGCCATCATGGGGGAATGCGAAGTGTTCATAGAAGTCGTAGCCCAGTCCCACTGTGCACCCTGGCTGACATTCACGGTCAGGGGCACGTGGGGATACGTCGGGGCGGTGGAGGTCATAACGTCGAAGGATTCTTGGGATGTCCAGGCAGAATAGGAGCTGTCCGTGGGCCAAGAGTGCTGTGTTTCAGGGGTGGAGACCTGGGTCGTGTGCGCGGGGAGCAAATCATCGTATGTGGTAGATCCATAAGACATATCGTCGTCATCTGTGGCTGAGTATGTGCTCGGTTCGGGTGTGCCTGCGGGCTGGGGTAGTATGATGCCTTGGTTTTGATACCGGCGGACGAGAACAGTGTAGCTGGAAACGTTAGAATTTTTCATTGGACAGAGAAATCATACATACCGATTCTTGATACAGTTCTTAGAGCGTCCTTGGAAATGATGTCGTTGGATGTCTTTCCAGTGTCGGCCAAGTTTCTGGACTGCATCGATGAGAACTTTATCCTGGGATTGAGTGTTAGACAGCTACAGTTGCAAGGCAAATAGTTGCTCTTGTAGGTTCACCGGATTCTTACATCTGTATCTCGCCACTCGCTACGGTCAAGATCTGGGTCAAGCGATTGCTGCCATCTTTTCGCACATTCTGGTCTTGCGTTAGAGCGTCCACCGTTGGCGAATCATTCAACTCACGATCTGCACTTCGTGACCCGACTACGTTGGCTACCAAGGTCCATCTAGAGTCCAATTAGTTTGTAATTTGTTGAATGCGGAAAAAATCTTGCCTTTGGCCGTACTGCTCTACTCCTTTCGCAAGTTGAACATCTTCGCTTTTTGACCACTGTCCCTTTTTCAGACCTCCAGCTACTGAGTTGTGCCACCTTTTTCTGCAGTCTTTGTTTGTTCTGCCAGGGAGCTTGGCTGCTATCCGACACCTAAGCCGAGGTCAGTGACGAAATTTTGTACGGTAATTTCGCGCAACCCACCAGTCTTTCACTTCGCCTTCAACCACTGCAGATCTTTGTTAGTTGTGTATTTGATATATTGGATGCAACATGTGACGTCAGGGGGGTTCTAAATATGGCTTTACGGACGAGACGGTCTGAAGCCTAGTCTAGGCATGTGCGCACTAAACTGTGTGCACTGTGTTGTGCGCGCGGCAGTACGAAGAGGATTGGTGTGGGAAAGTTAAGCAACGTACTCTGAGCCTCAACCTCCTCCTTCAGCTTATGGTCTTCCGCTACTGTCCATTTGCGAGGTAACCGGCCGCTGGACTTTGCGGAGGACGACAGCATGCTGAGAGTTGGACAGAGAGAATCTTCGGGATGTGGAGAGAGTAGTTCAATCCGAGGTATCGATCCGCTGGTGAAGTCGCTGGTAATTGTGATGTCTTTCGCAGTTGGACCGATTGCAGTATTACGAAGGCAAGAAGAAGAGCCGACGAAAGCAAATGGACGCGCAAGGTTGGATGGAAGCGAGTGTGGATGTAGCGAACGTGGGTTGGTTGGTTGGGTCAAGTATGAAGACTGTACGAGGATGGCAGGACAGGGAACATTTGAAGCTTCGAGGACTAGACTAAATCCATTCCGGGGTCGATGGATGTGTAGGTATGTCAGAGTCAAGTCAATAGCTGCAGCGCTGTAGGATCGCACTGATCAAGTGAGCCTTGACCCGACTGTTTCAATTAGTGGCCTATCACTCGGTGAGCTAGGACTGGCCGAGCAGGCCGCGCCTGCAGATTCCACAAGTAGGCGAAGGGGACTGTGCGCATGCATTGAGGCTTTGCACCGCACTGTGCGGTAATAGCGGTTGGTAAGGCTAGGACCCTGCACTCGTCGCGCACCCATGAAGGGCCCCAGTGCGGCAAGCCCTGGTGCCCTTCTGTGGTAGGGCTGCATGGTCCATACACCGCTAGATGTCGGACCATGTTGAGCTTAGCATAGCTCTCTATACATGATAAGCTTATTGCTCCGTTTCGACATCATCGTCTCGGTTATACAGGGTTCAACACTGGCAGATGGCCTCATTGGCCAACGCACCATGTTTGATGTGAATGTAGCACTGGTTCCGCCCCCATTTCGCGGAAGACCTCCGTCTAGGTGCTGCACGCGATCGGTCGCTGAAATTACGCCTAGACGGAAAGTCAAAACAGACGTCTACAACACACTGGCGGTGCTCACAGCGGCTGCCAGTTGCACACGCTGCAAATGCCACAAAGCGGTGGAGAGGAGGTCGGCTGGACTTGCCCCTGCTGGCCGAGATAGAACCGAGACGATGCAACATGACTATCGGCAGTGTGAAAATAGATAGTTCCGATCGTAGCGTTCAGCTCTCTAGGCCAGTGCCTCGGTTGGATCGCTGGATCCGGTGATCTGAAACGACTCTGTAAAAGTGAATTGCAACGTCATATTGGCAATTGTCTTCTTTCGCATCGCAGCTGCTTGTAACCTCAGTACTGCTCAGCCAGCCGCATGGCGATCAGTGGCTCTTGCATCTTTTTCGAGCTGGGAAAGTCGCCGTCATAGCGCGCTACGACTATTGTCACGTTCGCTTATGCTGTGGGAGCTGAAGAAGAGAAAAGTCTAAGGGGCAAGGGCGTAGCGCTGAAGAAGTGGAACACGTCGAGAAGGTTGAAACCATGTGTCGAGCCTGGAATCACCTGATTGCGTCTATTCTCGGGCCGTTGGTTCGCAGTGTTCGACGCTCAACTCGGAGTTTTGGGCCGGTGCGCAAGCACCACTCAAGAGCAACAACGTACGCACCAATGCAGCATGATTCCGAGGCTTTGGTGGTAGTTATGATTGTCTTGGCCACAGGCGCAGGATTTACGAGTTGTCTACAGTAAAGATCAGATGACCGGAAAATAAGCAGGTTGGCGTTCTCTAAAGCCTAGTGCCCGAACGACTATCAGCCCTGCAAAGATATTATGCGACCTCACAGGGTACAAGACCCCACCGCCGTTGTCCGCACATGCCGAGATGCTACCCGTCGCTGTGCAATGAACTACAGGTGGTGTCACTCACACCACTTTATTCCTAGCCATTCAATCAAGCACCCAGCACCAAGCACAAGGCATGATGCAAAATAGCGTGTCGACCCATAACCTACAGCTCTTCTAGAGTGTCAGGTACTGCACTGCACAGCCTCTAACTCGGCGTTGACGGAAGCATGGATGCAGAGGTACAGAATCCTAAGTGGCCCCAAGATGACAGTTGCGGTTCGTGTACCAGCAGCCTCGCGCACAGTTCGGGGGTCCAGGATCAGTGACCCGAATCCGAGCTGAGTATCCCGGCTCACGCACTCTACTCGACTTGATAATCCGCAGGAACCAACACTGCGCGTGTCCTTTGGTAAGGGCAGCACTTGTTTATTTTAAGAAAGATGGCGCGCGGTCGTCTTGTTGGGGTATCACGGATTGGTAATTGTTGAGCAATGAACCGAGTGGCTTCAAGATTTTCCGACCAGGCGTCGTGCCTTCTCCAGCAGGACAGTGCTCTCGCGACCGAGCTTCCTCTGGCCATTTGGACCGCCATGCCTCGCCTTGGCCATGGTCTTCCGGAAGCGCTCCCTGTCTGCCAGCTTTCTTGCACGCTCTTGCTCGGCCTCCTCGCGCGCTTTCTGCTCTGCGGCAGCCCGCTCTTTCCTCTGCCGCCCAAGCTCCGCCTCTTTCTCAAACGGCTGCGGTCGCGGTCGGCGCTGTTTCCGCGGCCCCGAGGCAAATCTTGGTACTGGTTCGGGCTCGGGTTCAGGCTCCTCGAGCATCTTCACACGGTCGGGATGTGGCTCCAAGGTGGGCTCGGGCATGTCGGCGCCGGGTTCCTCTTCGCTGTTGCCATAGTAGGCGGTGTTCTGGGCTGGAGCATCTTCTTGCGCTTGCACCTTGCGGTATTCCTTCTTCAGCTTGGCTTTGTGGATGAGGCTTTTCTTGATCTTTTGCACTGCGCAGTCACCTTGTCAGCCGGGGCGGTCAGGCAGTGCGGGCAACGGGTCATGCTAACCTTTGCGCCTGTGGGTGCCGTCGGGCAGATTGGCAGGCCCGACGGAGAAGCCCTTGTTCGCCTTCTTGGAGGGCCTGCCGTGGTCGGCGTCGTCGTGCGGCCGTTTCGGTGCCATGGTGTGGACAGCAAGTGGCTGTTTCGTGCAGGCGTTGGCTGTGCGGCGCGCAACGAAAGTTTCTGCCGAGGCCTGGATGCTTGGCGCGCCGCAAGCAAGGCGCGACGGAGCGGCTTCGCTGGCTGGCGTGAGTCAATGAATGCGCGCACACGCAAACCGGCTGGGCCGTCCCGGCCAAACGCTGGCCATGGCCATCAACGCGAGGGCGGCCGTCACTCTTGCGTCGTGTGACCAGCACGGTGCGGGAGCCACGCCCGACCCTGTCTGCGGCGCTTGCACTGCGTTGCGTTATCATCGGGCGGCCGCAGCGATTAGCACCTCTGTCGAGCGTCATCGCCGTCCCGGCTGGTCTCCGCATCCTCCAACACGCCCGCCGACAGTCTCCACGCCTCCAGCCACGCCTCACCGCCGGGCACGCTGCGACGTCGACTGTGAAGCTGCGGGTGGAGCCAGCGCACCGCTTATTTGCGCAGAGACTGCTTGACGCTCCTTCCTGCCAGCACCAGTACCACCACCTGATCAAAGTCCCCGTCCCCGCCAACCGCCGCCGCAAGCCTCCGCCGCCCCATACTCCAACGCCCTCGCCTCTGCGCCAGAATCTGCCTTCTTCAGTGCCCATGTTGCTGTGTACACAAGGCCATCGGAATCATGCCGATATTTCATGAGCCAGACGAGGGCCGCGCGGAGCGGTCGCCGCCCGCGCAGGTGCCACCGGCGCTGCACCACTTCGAAAGAACATGGAGACTGAGCAATGGCTGGGAAAGATCGCGCTTAGACTGTATGAGTCCCGGCCCTGCCGCCCCGTCTGTCTCCGGTCCAGATGTTGAAGCTGCCTCTCCGACTCAGCTGCGTAGCCCCCCGCTGCTGGATCGAGTCGAGTTGATAGAGCGTCTGAAAAGAGTTCAGAGCCCGCCCTGGCAGCATCGGGTCTCTGGCAGACTGCCCGCTGCCGACCTGGTACACCAGGATGGCCATCGTGATGGTGACACTGACTCTCGGCCGACTTCGCAAGATCGACCCAAGACGCCTCTGCTCTCGCACCCTCGCTACAAGACCTCCCGTCCCTGCACGCCTGATCCGCTCCGAGACCATGCTTCAGCAGGCCTGGAGATAGAACGCCCGCGATCCGCTTTACACTCTGGAGATTTCAGGGAGGAAAAGGAGCAACAGCTCCGGCAAGACCACGCGCTGTCTCCTACGTTACCACGATCTACGTCCCCCGTAGTTCCATGGCACCACTCATTTCCGGCCGCTGCCAGACCTCCAAGCCGCCCCGATGCTACATCGCCTTTCGAACAAACTCCGACTCCTGAGCAACGCTCCGCTTCCCGAGCCCGTGCAATATCACAAGCCTCTTTGAGATCCTTTGCATTCTTGCCGCCGACCAGCCCACTTGTGCAGCAATCCAACAACACCGATCTCGATTTTTCTTCCCGACCGGGCTCAAGGCAGTCGTCTAGAAGCCCAGAGCGAAGCAACAGACGCCATACCTTCTCTCCTCAATCTTTCGGGGCGTTCAGTTCGAGCATTGCAGTAGCATCTGCGTTGGGCACTCCCGCAGCTCGTCATATCAGAAAGGGAACGGCATTGCCATACCAGGCACACCAGCCAAGGCGGTCGCTCACCTCTCTTCACCAATTCCAAGCCCACTCGAGTCCACAAACACCTTTGTCAAGACCGCACAGGCCATCATTCTCATCCGAAGCCTCGCCACTGCATCATGCGCCCATGGTAGGCTCCTACGAAGAATCAATACTTCGCGGCAGGATGTCTACAACGCCATCACGGCCGCTCAACTTCATCGCTAAGATTGGTGTTCTTGGTAGAGGCCAGTGCAAGTCCAACCTGAAGTGCCCAGCTCACGTAGCCGTGCCGTTTCCCGCTGTCTTCTACAGCTACAACACTAGCAATGCACGCATCTCGGATGACTCCCCCAGTCCTTATGTAGGCCTCGTGGACTTGGAAAATTCGATCCCCCCTCCGGACGAATGTTCCGAAACTATCAGACGCAAGCGGCGCCACACTGTTCCAGATCCGGGTCATGATGATCTCGATATTCGGTTAGGGAACGCGGACGACGCAGGAACCAAACCTCAGAAAGATGTTCGACGAAACGAGAAGAAAAAGAGACGGTCAACGTCACCCCGAGCCCCACCGGGAGGCAGCTATCGCATCCCTCAACAAGGCCAACTGCAGATTGTCATCAAGAATCCCAACAAGACGGCTGTCAAACTCTTTCTAGTCCCATATGATCTTTCTGATATGGAAGCGGGCCAGAAAACCTTCATTCGCCAGCGCAGCTACTCGGCAGGGCCAATCATCGACATGCCGCTTTCTTCTCGTAAAAATCTGGGTACAGATCGTCCAGAGGCTGCATTGAGCAACTCAGACGATCCCAACGATCGACCAATCTTGCGCTATTTGATTCACCTGCACATATGCTGTCCATCCAAGGGTCGCTTTTATCTTTACAAAAGCATTCGTGTCGTGTTCGCCAATCGCGTACCCGACGGCAAAGAAAAACTCCGCAACGAGATCCAGATGCCGGAGCCACGGTACAGTGTGTACAAACCAACAAGAGACTCTTTGGCATCCCAGGCAACTTCATCTGCCGCGGTCCAACTCACATCGGAAAAGGCCCTGCGTCGAGCCAGTGCAGGATTGTCACTGTCGCACCAATCCTTCACCCAGGCAGAAACAATGGCCCCGAGACATCCACAGCTTCCCCCGCCAGCCGTGAAGTTCACAGGCGGTCCTTCCCCTAACGCAGATGTGACTTCTCCCATGCCAGATATGGAGCCGATTCCGTTCAGCTTGACCCGCACCTCTTCGATACCTTCTCGACCTGTGTCTCGAGAACTTATGGACATCGACGTGGTGAGCCCTTTTAGGTCGCGGGGCGAATGCGCTTCGCCGAATGCTGTGGACGCTTCGAAACCACAAAGTCGGGACGATGATAACACAGTCTTTGGTAAGCTGAACAGAGGCGACATAGGCTACGGAGGAAACGCATTTTGTGGCGTCGGAGGCTCGCCCCTATCCCCTCGCTCCGGACTACTGGCGAGACGACTTCAGGGGCTCGATGTTGAACCCGATGACGACTTTATGCCCTAGACTACATTACGACATTACTCCGCTCTGGCTTTACCTTTGATCAGGCGTACATGGGCTGCTATTTTTCTCTTGGATATAATACCCTCGGCGTTTCCTCTTTGTGTTTTGGGTCACGGCATAACAAGAGTTTATCCACCAGGTCCGTGTTTTGTATATACCCTCCACTTTGTGCTGGCTAAGTGTCCACACTGGAATGATGCACATAGCCATTGAACATGACACATATACACATATGGTGCACGCAATGTTGCTGTTTGAAGTGGCCTATGAATTAATCATATCAACAAATCTCGGCTGTGCTCAGGCGCTGCTTTCTGGATCGGTTTTTCCTAGGTGACTTTGAAATCGACAGTGGAGTAAGTAAGTAACCAGCCCTCTCAAGCGAATTCAATCTTTGTTCACTGCTACCGGCCGTTGATGAGCAGGCAACGATCGCAAACCAGCTCGCGGTGCCCAGAAATTACCAAGCAGGCATCCAAAACTGACTCACGAAAGCACGTGGGAGCGCGTCACACGCTGGACGCGATTCGCCAGCGACCCCGCTCTCAGCCCCCATTGGCCGATATGTGCAACCCCAACTTCCCGAATACATAATCACCGAGAAGCCCAGCAGAAAGCAGATATGGTGCACGCCCTCTGCTCGACACCCTCATTGCGACTCGTCTCCTACTTTCACCATGCTCGACCACTTCACCTTCAATGTCCCGGCTGCCCAATACGACGCCATCGTCGCCTGGTACCTTGCGGCCCTCGCCCCGCTCAACTACACCAAGCAGTTCGATTATCCCGGACACGCCTGCGGTCTTGGCACGTCCCCTTCCTCAGCGGTGTTTTGGATTGGCGTCGCCAAGGACGGTGCGGCGGCCGCGCATGGGTTCCATCTTGCGTTCAAGGCGGAGGACCATGAGACTGTGGATAGGTTTTATAAGGCGGCGGTAGAGGCGGGTGGGAAGGATAATGGGACGCCCGGCCCGAGGGAGATGTATGGGCCAAACTATTATGGGGCTTTTGTGCTGGATCCGCTGGGGTGAGTGGTGTGGGAAGGTATAAGACGGCCGGTGCTAATGAGATGCGCAGGAATAACATCGAGGTTGTGGATAAGACGGCGCATTGACAGTTGGGCGTTGGAGGAAGAGGGACTACGGAAGCGTAAAGACACTGTGTGAGGAGGCGCGTGGCTGTTGTGCGGCAGGCTTCGAGAGGCCGCGTGTTAATGACTTTCCGAATCATAAGAGCAGTCACTCTCACGCCTCTTATTGTGGCGACTTGCTCGCTTGTCCCAACTTTCCCAGGGATTACTCCCTCACCAGCTCACTGCAGACCTGCCTACTTTGCTACCCACCCCAGTCCCACACTCATACCAAGCTCGCCATCCACTTCGCCGCCTGGTCCGCCATACCATTGTTCCCATACACAAAATGCGGCGGAAGCTACGGGCATCGTTAGCAAAACCCCACCTAGAACCAGCCCACAATTTCACTTACCACAAGCCACCTCCTCACATTCCCGGTTGCGACATCGAGCAGGAAGTACCGTGAGACGCCAAAGAAGCCACTGAGTATAGACACAGGTAATGCGGCGGCAGCTTTCAACTGCGCAGGGTTCGTTGCTACATCCTTCAGCAGCGCGAGATTATCGTACACCTCAGCTTTCCATGCAGCGATGCTAGAGGGCAGGTCGACACCTGACAGGGCGCTTTGCGTGCACAACAGGTCCGGAGATGTGTTGTCCTCGTTGCAGTATGCTTTGAACGGCAGCCCAGACGGAACAAGCTCCGGCTCGTCCATCAGGGCGTTTTCGTCGCCGAAGGTGGCGAGCCCTTTGAGCTGGGTGGCTGCGTTGGGCGAGATGCGGTTGACGCATTTGTGGGCGCAGAGGGCACCTTGGCTTTAGCTGTGTAAGTCAATCTGTCCCTTCTGGAATACGGAGGCTCCAACAATAGCCCGAAACCTACCTCCACCCCGACACAAACACATTCGCCCCTGGACACTTCTCCACATACGCATCTACCGTCCTCGCGCACGCGTCTGCGCAACTTTCGCTCCCTCCTTCTTTGACGTAGTCGGCGAGATTGGCAGCATAGTCCCCCGCGTTGACGCCTTGGACGTGCACGTCGCCGGCCAAGGCGGAGAGTACGCTGTCTTTGAGAAAGGGACCGACCCACACGCCTAGATTCCCGGAGTCGAAGGTGCCGCGGGCGAAGAGCACGGCGTGCGAGGCGCAAGGTGTGCCGCCGCGGATGACGGCGTCCATGTCGGTGGATGTGTCGGAAGCAAAGCTGGGTGCGGGTGTGGCGAGCGTGAGCGCGGGGAGGAGGAGGGCGAGCGGGAGCATGGCGGCGGTATCAGAACACAATTAAACGATAGTATAACCGAAAAAAACCACAGTCCCAAAATGCAAAAGGAATAAGGAATAAGGAACAAAAGAACTGGTAGAGCGCTTGCAAGATGGCAGAACGTCTGCGTAATGAGGCGTGATCGAACGACATGGGAGAATAAAGCTTTATGGCACACTTTGTTTCCTCTGGAAGGACCTGCCCAACGACAACTGCAATCTCCGCCCAAGATGGGGATGCTGGAAATGCTCACACCCGTGCTGTATCGAGCCTGGTCGCACTCCTGTACACCGCATCCGTACGTCCCTCGCTACAATCGCATCCTATTCGGGGCTGTGCAGTCACCACACTGTGCGGTAGGCCACGCTTGCGGACAACTTCTGCTGTGAAACGTCGGGGTGAATTATCCAGGTGAGCGCTATGGGGTCCGGAGATGGACGTGGGGGCGGAGGAATTAGCGCGGAACGCAACGTACGTAGGGAAAGAAACGGCGAGCCGCATCGCCACTTCCACCTTCGCAGCCTCTCCATATTGTTCTGTTCGATTGAAGCAGCAGACTAGAAGCGGCGGTACACAAGAGGCGAGGAGCTGAACGATGCGGCAGCGAGAAATGGTGAGTGTCCGTTTCCTGTCAGCAGTGCAAATAGTACTTCCCAGTCTGCACCAGAGGATACCCCCGCCCCGCTCCTCTCACCTGCTCACACGCAACGCTTCAAAACCCTACCTTTACACTCTCCGGCGGCCCAAGATAACTATCCCTCACACCGCCCAAATCGACAACAAGTCTATGAACCACCGTCCCCGGTTCAAGCAGCCACATCTTCACCTGATGCGCCCCTTTCTCAACTTTACCTACATCAATCTTGACTACTCTAGCCCCGTTGATGACGCTCTTGCTCCACCCTGAAGGCATACTCCCCAGCGTGCTACCCGGAACCGGACTCACTGTAACCGGCGTCCCCTCGTCCACCTGCACAGCGAATTTCAGCGGGGATGAAGGATTCACGTTGAACGAGGGCGGGAGGTACGCCACCACCTTTGCGCTGGCGGCGGAGGTGAAGGAATAGAAAGAATACACGGCACTGGGTCCTGACGTGGTTGTCTGGGTGCCAGCGCTCACGGGGAGCAAAGTAAGCCCGGAGTGCGTGCGGCCGTAGTGAGGGATGACCTCGAGCGACGCGCCTGAAGACGATGCGGTGCGGGAGGTGAAATAAGCCATCTCCATGGCCACGGCCCCGGCGGAATCGACGTAGCCTTTGAAATCTGTGGGGACGGCGACGTTGTTGAGTGGCAGGCTGAGCGTGACGGGTGCCCCGGATTTGGGCGTTATGGCGATGGTGGAGGTGCTGGTGCCATTGGGAGCGGAGGACCAGTCCACGGATATGGTGGCGCGGATGGTGGACGTACCCGATGGGTAGCTGATTGTGCCGTGCGAGGGTGTGATGCTAATGTAAGGAGAGGGGGATGAGATGGTGAAGTCTGTGGAGCCAGAGCCACGGGCGTAAATGTCAACTGTGCGGTTCTCGGGGGTATAGGGGGAGAGGGCGAGGAGGAAAGGTGTGGAGTCAGGGGCGGAGGCTGTGCTGCCTTGGACGGAGACGCCCATGAGGCCGGAAGAGGGGGCGGTTGTGCTGATCGTGGTGACTGATGGCATGGTGTTGGAGCTGGGATCTTGCCTGCTTCAAGGTTAATTGACTTTTGGTAAGGGTCAATAGAGAGAAAACATACCAGTTGTTGTAACCAAAGTGAATCTGGTCCATCATATGATTCCACTTTCCGTTTAACAGTCCATGGTATCTCTTCTGGATTACGCCATCTTCAGCATATGCCGCCTTCACATCGGCAGCAAGCTCGTTCGCACTCATACGCTTCTGTGTCGCATACGCTTTGTTCCTCGCAGCGTTGATGTACACTTGCTGCACAACTCGTCCTGCCATCACCGGATGCAACACCATCTCGAAGAATGAAATTTGGGTAGCAGGGTCAAGCTGATCGTACAATTTTTGTGCCTTATTTTGAAGATCTTCCCACTCGTGGAGCACATTCTCGGCCTCGTCGTAGTTGGTCGTGGAATAGAGGAACGGCGACATATTGAGCAGCTCGTACTTCCTTCGTATGATGAGCTTTCCGTAGGTAGCCATGACTTCAGTGGTGCCTTGCGCAACTTTGTCGCCGAATTCGCGTGTTGCCCAAGACGCAAGCCATTCGTCTGTGCTGTCAGGCTTCATGAAGTTGTCCATGTCATACGCCATGTCCAGGAAGTGAGAGATGGGTATCTCGAGGGGTTTCAGATCGCCGACATTTACGATCCATATCTGCGTGGCGTTCTTCTGGTGCGCAAGATGCATTTGCTGCCACGTCTTGGAAAGCTGGATACTATTGATCCATTTGTAATTCCGTGGGTCGCCGACGTAGTCGAAGTGGTAGTATACACCCGCATTACCGATTCGGTTCGCCTCGGCAGGGATGGGTAAACGTTGAATATTCCCACTGTTATCATCGCTCCAGAGGATCGTGATCTCTTCTGGTACTTTCATCCCAGCTTGATAGTACCCTCCGACTTCTTTGTATACGCACCACATCTGCGGCACAGCATTGAGACTTGAGACGCCAAGGGTGCTCTTCAATATGCCTTGCTGTGCTGTGAACACATCGACTAGGGTCTTCGCGTCTAGGGTCGGGCTCGCGGTGTCACCATCGCCTCGCATACCCAAGGTCCAGACGACCTCCCAGTTCTTACTTCGCGTTGCACCGTCCTGCATGTACTTTTTCAAATTGCTCTGATTACTCTTCCAGTCCCACGGCTTGACTTTCTCTTTATCTGCGCGGGCCATGGGTTCCGTGTGGCTCGTCCCCATGACGATTCCCATCTCATCGGCGAGCGGTCCATTCTTACTGTCATCGACATGGAACTTCGATGCCCACATGGCGGGCCAGAAGTAGTTTGCGCGCAAGCGCAAAAGAAGCTCGAATACTTTTGCATGGAAACGACTGTCGTATACGCCGCCGAAATTCGATTTCACCCAGTTCGTGAGCGCAGGCTGCTCGTCGTTGATGAATAGGCCCCTGTATTTGATGGAGGGTGGGCCTTGGGTTTTCGGTTTGGGCAATGCGTATAAAGCATTGTGTTTCTTTGGAGGGACATCGGCCCACCAATACCAGGGGGATACGCCGATCTGCTCGGAGACGTCATAGATGGCATATATGGTGCCGCGTTTGTCACTTCCAACAAGCACAAGTGCACGATCGATACCATCTACCGGATTCTCCACCAGCGTTGACGTGAAAGACTCCCATTTCCCCTTGACATTGGAAACGTCGACCTTGCCAGCAGACACTAAGCTGTCAATGAGAGGAGATTTCCCGACCGTTCCTTGACGAGCTTGTCAGCGAGCATACGATCGGCCTACCGCATTTGGCGCACAATCCCTACCTGCAATGATGACCGAACTATTGGAGAGCCCGGAAGTCCCCGAGGCGACTTTCCCTTTCGTGCCTGTGACAAGGCCGAAGTCATTCGCTAGGTCGTTGCCCGCTCGCGCTACGCCTGGCCAGTCTTTGCTATCGATGACTATAGTCGGCGCTTGACCAGTTCCACCGAGCTTGAGGGTACCTTCGGTTTCAGAAAAGGCGATGCTTGCTGGTTGTCCGATGGCAGTGGTGCCGCTGATGACAAAGCAAAGCAATGCGATTGATGCGAAGAGTTCCATGGCGGGTTGATCTCAGAGCGCGAAGTGCCATGTGCAAGCGCCTTCGCCTTCCCATATTGTATGCCTGGCTATAGACCCCACATGTACGATTTGTGGTGGTGGTCGTACGGAGCAATATAGAACGTTACCGGCAAATATGGTCGTATTTCGAAGCGGGATCGTTGGCATTGGCGGAAAGAAACATCAGTCGCCACTGAATTATAGTACTGATCCACACGTTATGCCGGGCGTGTATAAAGGGGTACTCTCTGCAGACAATGTAGGCGATTATGCTTGGTAGCAAGCTGCATATCGAACTGTACCCCTTCACATGGAATCACAGATACGAGCACATGCCCATGCGTCAATCTTCCACGAACCATGGCTTCACATCCACTTGTGCGAATTTGGATGCGGTTCGAAAAGCATTTCCACGCTTGCTTCTGAGCTTTGAAAAATGAGACGCCTGCCCTCCGGTCTCACGTGGTAAGGAGCCCGTGGGCATGAGAGGATAGCGATGTCGTGTGACTGGACGGTTTTGAGGGCCGAGGCGAGCTTGGACCTCGACCTCTGACGACACACCGCGGTGGACATTATCACATCCACCGCACGATCCACTGCCCGCGCTGCCCGCCATTGCGCCCCACGATGCAATGATGCTTCATTTTCAAGCACGATGAGACGATAGAAGATACAGGCTCGGCATTGTTTCTGCCCACGCACATCGGCAAGACGGATGAGCCCGCGGCCGCATACAAAGTCTTAGCATCGTGAAGCTGCGACGCTCGGGAGCAGATGAACATGGCACACGCTCAGCGCCCGCTCGTGATCCAGACGCAGTTGGTGCGCCAGTTTTGCCCGCGCAATGTCCGCCGGCCGGGCGCTGCGCTCTTCGCTCGGGGGCGGCAGCACCGCGCGCTGTCGACGGCCAAGGTGACGGACCACGACATCTCGCGGCTCGCAAGCCTGCCGCTGCACCCACTCACCCTCGCCGACCTGGTCAGGTCAGTACACCCGCGCCTCCTCCCGCGTGCCTGGCTGACTCCCCCGCGCACGCAGACACGGCCGCCCGCCCCTCACCACCCCGCAGCTCCTCACGTCGGCCAACTTCACCCTGTCCATCCTGCCCGCCCGCCTCGCCCACCGCATCCAGTCGCTCCGCAACCTGCCCTTCATCGTCGTGTCCAACCCGCACATCTCCAAGATCCACTCCAACTACATCCACAGCCTCTCCACGCTGCTCCCATGGGCCGAGCGCGAGATCACCACCCTCGAGGACGAGGTCAACTTCACAGAGGTCATGGCCGACCTCGTCAACACGCACTCCAACACCATCTCCATCCTCGCCCGCGGCTTCCTCGAGGCCCGCAAGTACATCTCGCCCACGGACGTCACGCGCTTCCTCGACGAGCACCTGCGCGCCCGCATCGGCACGCGGCTGATTGCGGAGCAGCACCTCGCACTGCACCTGTCGTCGCAGCCGCACGCCGAGACCATGCATGAAAGCGCCCACAGCGAGGGCTGGAACGGCGTCATCGACACCGCGCTGCGCCCCGCCCGCATCGTCCAGCACTGCGAGAACGTCGTCGGCGACATCTGCGAGCTCAAGTATGGCGTGCGGCCGCACGTCGTCATCAACGGCGAGCCGGACTACGCCTTCGCCCACGTCCCCGTCCACCTCGAGTACATCATCACGGAGCTGCTCAAGAACGCGTTCCGCGCAACGGTAGAAAGCGGCAAGGAGAGAGAGCCCATCGAGGTCACTATTGCGCCGCTGCCCGAGGAGATTCACGAGCCCCGCGACGCAGACGCCGAGGATGTGCGCCCCAGAGTCAAGAATGTGGACCAGGGGACCACGGATATCGCGAGCAACCGCTGGACAGGCAAGACGCCGACCGCGCCGTCGTCCGCGCAGATTCTGCCCCTCGCACACAGCACGCCCGGCGTCACGATCCGCATCCGCGATCGCGGCGGCGGCATCTCGCCTGAGACGCTGCCGCAGATCTGGAACTACAGCTTCACCACCTTCAATGACGACAGGGCGTCGTCGACGCTGTCGGGGCGCGGCAACAGTATGGACACCTTGAGTGCCTTCTCGGGCCCGGGCGGGGACGGCGCGAACAGTCTTGCGGGGCTGGGGTATGGGCTACCCCTAGGACGGGCGTATGCCGAGTACTTTGGCGGCGGGATCGCGATACAGAGCCTCTGGGGGTGGGGCACGGATGTGTATCTGAGTCTGCGGGGCGTGGGCAAGGTCGAGGAGGAGAGCTGGAAGTATAGATACCAGAAGAAGGACGGGGACGCAAAGTAGATACAGCATGCATCACAAAAATCGACAGTACATATACACACATGCACGGAGTCCACTTCCGAACTGTAAAAGGTGAACACAATTCCGCGTATTTACAACCGAACAAAGCCCAGCCCAAATCTACCTCCTCCTCTTCCCACCGCCCCCCTCGCCACCCTCCTGATGCCTCCTCTTCTTCCCCTCCCGCTCCCAGTAATCCTGCTTCTCCTTCTTCTCCCGCTCCGCCTTCTTCTCCATGTTCTCCGCAATCTTCCGCTTGTACCCCTCCTTCCGCACCTCCTGCGCCTTGCGCCTCTTCTCCACCTTCTCGTTCCGCAGCGTCATCACCTGGTCCAGCAGCCTGCGCGCCTTCTTCTCCTCGCCCCCAAGCACGACGGCGCGTTTCTGCAGGTACGTCTTGTTGCGCTGCGGCTTCATCGCCGCGATCTGCGACTTGAACGGCAGGTCCGCGGCGAGCTTGCGCGGGACGCGCAGCGGGTTGAAGTGCCGCTCCTGGCGGTCGACGGGGCGGTACGCACTGTTCTTCAGCGCGGGCGTGGGCAGGTTGAGTTCGTGCCGGACCTGCCCCGTGAGCCGCATGCCGCTCCACGCCGTGCTCTCGCCCGTCTCAGGCGACAGCACCGCGTCGAGCAGGTTCGTCACCGGGTTGTAGAACCGGTGCGGCTTGATCGGGTACCACGCGCGCAGGAACACAATGTCGCTCATGAGGATCTTGTCCTCGAAGGTCGCGCGGAAGTTGCCCTCGGGCTTGCTCAGCGCGCGCTTGATCTGCCCGCGCACCCCCGACACGGTACGGATGGAGGCGCCCTCGAACTTGGCGACCTCGAGCGCCGACTGGAACATGTCCTTGATGAAGGCGGTGTTTTTGAAGATCTTGTAGGGATGCCCTGTGAGCTTGAGTTTCTTGACGATTTCGAAGTTTTCGTCGACGGCGAGGACGACGCCCGTGGCGGCGATGCGGAAGCCCGGCGTCTTGTTGCTGAAGGACTGAACGCAGCAGAAGCCCGTGTTGGGTGCGACGAGCGGGCCGTAGAACGTGCCGTGGCAATGCATGTGCTCGGGCGTGTACTTGAGCATGCGATGCCGTTGTCTGTTCTCGTGGATGCTGTAGATGGGCGTGACCTGGAAGCGGCGCCAGCCCAGGGAGAAGATGAGGGGATCGCTGGTCTTGAGGATCTTCTTGTGCCAGCGGTGCCGCTTGATGCGGACTTGGACGAAGCCGAAGCGCTCTTCTGTGGGAGTGAGACCGCCGATGACGACGGGGAAGCGGGGGCTGAAGTTGGCCGAGAACTCGTAAGGTACCTTCTCCAGAACGATGCGGGCGTACGTTCCGGCTTTGTGCCCTTCGACTCGGATGCGCGATGCCGTATCCAGTTGGTCGAACTCGGCACGGTTGATGTCGAGCTGCTTTTGTATCTGGGCTTTTTGAGCATCGTACCAGTCGTCTTCGCCGAACTCCTCTTCCTGCCCGGAGTCCTTGCGGGCATTGGCTTTGTCGTTCATGAAGCCTTCCCGGTCTTCTTCCTCGAACCGGAGCTTGAGCTCTTCCTTCCGCCGAGCATTCTTTTCTCGCTCATCTTCAATTGCAGCGGTTGCATCACCATCCTCTTCGGTGGCCTGTTCGGTAGCCTGCTTTCCGCCAAACTTCTCCCCAGTCTCCAAATCCTCAAACTCGCCGTCACCCTCATCGCCATCTTCTTCGAAGCCCTCAAACTCGTCGTCATCGTCTCCATCTCCGCCTTTCCCGTCCATATGGCCTACGGCAAACCTGCTCTTTAGTGCCTCAATGTTCTCATCGTCTTCCCACTTCTCTTCTAACGCAGCGTAGTCAAACAGGGGTATATAACGATCCTCCGCATTAGCAGCATCATCCACTTTTGATTTGTTAAAGAAATCGTCCTCATCTTCGTCGTCCACTTCATCTGCATCATCTTCTTCGCCGCGCCACTCTTTCAAAACCTCAGCTGGCGAGAGTTCCAGGTTCTCCATCAGTTTTGCGAGGTCAGCGGGTTGGTAAGCCCGCTTCCGACCGTGCATCTTTGCCGCGTTCTCTCGGAGTTTGTCTTTCCATCGAAGTGCACCGTCCTCGTCCTCTTCGTCAAAGTCCACTGAGTCTAGATCGTCATTCTCAAGCTCGTCGAGGTCTGGCTCTTCGCCTGATATTGAACCGAGATCGGAGTCACTGTCTGCAAACGCCAAGTCCTCAGCTGTCGCATCTTTACGTTCAGAATCTCTCCGGCGAGCGAAAGCGGGTTTGCCATTGGGTATTGAGTCGCCTTCCAAGAAACCAGTGTCGTCCTCGTCGTCTCCGGACTCGTAGTCTTGTTGTAATTCTTCGTAGTCGCTGTCGATGCCATCGAGATCGGCTTCGTCTACGTTCTGCTCATCTGCCATCCTCGCGTGGCGATGCGCTTTGCGGCCCGAGTCTGCAGCGTCGTCGTCTGCGGTGCCGTCGACGGTCTTTCCACCGCTGAACAGCCTCATTCCGGCATCATCTTCTCCCAGTAGCTTCCTGCCTCCTTGCAGACCAATCATCATCTGCTCGCCCAGCCCCCGCTCCGTGTAGTCTGCATCAGGATCAAACGTTGGATTCTTGATATCAATGTACACAGCGTCCTTGTCCACCAGGACACCGCCAACATCCGACATGGGCGCAAACAGGATCTTCTGCTTGTCACCGAGCCTTGCTCGTTTCTTCTTGCCAGTGACCTTCTCCAACTGCTTCTCGAAAAACGGCGTAGGGCACGGATCGGGCAGTGCCTCTACCGAGGAAACGCTTAGGTCACCAACACCTGGCACATGAACTCTGGACCCCTGCGCAGGGAAGTTTGTTCCGCGTAGGTATCCATACAGGGCTATGGTGCGATCGCACTTGGGGTCTTCTTCCATATCGGTCGGGGGCGTGATGTCCAGGAATCTGTCGGCCAAGCAGTACGGATGGGAATTCCTCCACACCAAAGGCCTTGGGTTCTTCATGACGCTCAAAAAGCGCGACAGGTTCATGATCTCCCTGTCTGGATATCGGCCATTGGCCACGCCAGAGAGGTAGAAGAGCTTGGCGCCCTGGTACAACTCGCTCCAGAATCTGTGCTTCAACCTCTTCTTCTGCAGCTTCAGGGTTTCTTGCTTTCGGAACAGGTCCAGATGGGTGAGGATGCCGAACACGTTCCCGGGCATGCCGCTGGCTGACAAGACGTTGAGAAACTCCATCGTCTCCATTTCGAAGCCATAGTTGCCGTCGATCATGAGCAGGCATATGTCGACCACCTTGGCGATGTCGATCATGCTTGCCAGCGAGTCGGCGGGGCATTCCATGAAGGTGAGGCGTCGGCGCTTCGAGGTGACGACTGTCAGCGGCCCGGTCGGCGTGGAGAGGGTTTGCTTCGTGTATCGGCGGATCAGAGACTTGATCAGTGTCGTCTTGCCCACGCCCGGGGGACCGACGACGCCGACAACGATGGGAGGGGCCTCTTCGGGGAGGCGGTCGACGAGCGGAACATGGAGGCGCTTTTCTTTGACCTGCAGCGCTGTCAGCATAGCACCTGGGAGGCTGTGCGGGCGGTCCTACATCGTGCGATCGCGCGGCTTGCTTGGCCAGTCGTCCAGGCGCATTGAACGCAAAGGCCTTGGGATTCCGCTCCCCGGTGGTCGGCGCCTTCTTGTCCTTGGGCTTCCGATGCGGTCGATTCGCCTGAGCCTCCGACATGTTGCAGAAGGAACGAGTGCAAACACCAGGAACAGCACGGAGGCGATCAATGGGCCAGTCGGTGTCGCGCTTCCAAAATTTCGTGCTAGCGGCGCGCCAAGAGTTCGGCAGCAAGGGTCTGTTATCGATAAAGCAGCCGCTATCGATAAGGAGCAAGCTGGGCTGGCGGGGCAGGCGCGAAGTGGGCTGAGGCGTACACAGCGAGGGTACGCGTGATGCCCCGACGATGACGTGCGTGTGCTGCACCGAGACCCTGTTATCTATATAAACACACGCTGGTACTCTCCCGCCCGCACCCCCTACCATACCATCACCGCGAGACCTTCATACACCACCCACGCATCCGCAACATGCCTGCTGTCAACGTGAGCCTCCTGGCCTGCTCTGAAGAACCTAGCTAACCGAGCCATTTGCAAGGTCACCCTCAAGGACGGAGCCTCCCCCGACCAGCTCGAGCAGGCCAAGAAGAAGGTCCAGGACCAGGGCGGCAAGATCACGAACGAGTTCACCCTCATCAAGGGCTTCACGTACATCATACCGTCCCCGTGCTTGCTGCAGCCTTGCTAACACACCCGATTAGTGCCGAGTTCCCCGAGGACAAGGTGGGCGCCCTCGAGACCAACGAGCACATCACCGTAGAGGCAGACTCCGAGGTCAAGACTCAGTAGATGCACCCAGTGTAAGCGACAGCGCTACGAATAGACGGATACACCATGCCGCGTCAAGCATGTATGCATCATTAGCACCTTATTTCAGGGACGCCATGTGGAAGCGGGCCTTACCCTAGCTAGCATGTAGTCGTGGTTTCACGACACCATAATGCATATCTTCGATTCTTCAGCTGCTCTGCTTGCTGCGATATGACGTTTTCCCCGTCAACTCTCGCGATCTCGTGCCAGTTGCTTTTCGTTGCAACTTGTAGAGAATTTTGTTGCGGATCGTCTATCGAGATGCACATTCCCAGCGTGGTCTGTGGGCTCCACAGCCGCATGCTCAGCTCCTTGTGTACAAAACCATGTACACCGGAGTAGAGGGACGCTGTATTCAGTACATCGTCGTTCTTCTGACTTATTTGCCCGTTCACCATGCAACATCTTGGCAATTGCCATTGGGCATGGGTGGAGTGATTCGACACGTGTTCATCTTGTAGAGGTACAAGAGCGATATGGGCCACTTGCGGAAATCTTGTAGCCTTGCCTCCATGTGCTTGTGAGACATCGTGCCTAGAAGCACGATAGCTTGCTTGGAAGGGTTGTCGAGTACCATGTTCGTGCCTATACCCGCAAGCGGTGCCCCAAGGGTTGGGATGAAGACGGAAGTCCTGTAGCGGTCATGGTGTCTTGATCAGACAAGCTTCCATGCGCGGTTGGGTCAGGTCAGTGCGATGGAGCGCTTCAGGACCCCCACTCTGATCTATCATCTGGGCCCGACCGAGCTGGGTGTCAAGTTGTAAATGGCTTGTAGCACGTGAATGGCATGCCCTATACGACACCTAGAGGACGAGCTTCTAGGTGCGCCATCACCAGAATGTTCGCGACGTTGTGCTTCAACTCTCGCTTCTAACCCGCTGTTTTCGGCTCAACAGCGTTGAAGTACACTACACTCTCCCAGGAGTGGCAGGTGCATGGTGACGTTGTGGAGATCATGCTTTTGGAACCTTTTCCAAGGAGAAACTAGAATGGCACTGGGCAGCTGAACCTGTCAGTGGTGCCGGTGCATTGCATAGCACGTGGACGCCGCATACGCCGTGTCTCGTCCGAAGTCTCGACGAGACAAGTTTCGAGCTACGTTCACGCCAGAATGCCCCTGCGTTAGTGTGGGCCCTGTGAGTAAGTCTGAGGGAGCTGAGAGCGCGGTAATGATTCAGTTGACCACGCGATGATGTTTATTGTTGGAACTGGGTCCACAGATTAGAGGAAAGAAAAAAGAAAACGTACTTGGCGTTCTCTCTCATAATCTCTGTGAGGAGGGGCTGTTGCTGCCTTTCATAGCCTTCTCATGACTTGGCAGCGTTCTGGTCTTATCACTTTCGATCAATCCGACGCGCCGGTCAAATGCATGCTAACAACGACTAACTTACGGACGGTATCTCGGTACATCTGTCTCGGCTTTTTTGAACTTGCTGATTAGGTAAAGTCAGTGTTAAGTCTGTGATTCGACGAGTTTTTGAAAGCTCATGTGGTCACTACGCCGTCCGTAGGTGCTTGGGCTACTATGTTCCTGCTCAATTTGGTCTTTGGTTATTTTTACTTCCCGGCAATGCCGCGCGGAGTCGCCTGGCCTAGGTCTGTCCGGAGTGGTGTGGTTTGGCCAATTGCAAATCGATCACTTGTCTAACAGCTTTTAGTATTTCTTCTGACTCGTCTTGCGCGTGACCTGTGCAGCAGCCTATTTTTTATATGAAGATTGAACTCATTTATTCGAGAGCGATCTCGCAGAGAGCAATCTTATAGAGATGCAAGGACTATATGAATGCGCGTGCAGAGGCTTGTAGCGCGCAGAGCTGAGCACTCAACATCTGCGTGCTTGCCTACCGGATGACAAGGCACGAGATCACCGCGGAATGCCGGGTTAACGTCGACCGGCTCGGTGCGCATAAACGACCGACCTAGTTTATGCTAAATAAGCACGTGCTTGATTAGCAGAACAGTCTCTAATGGGGTAATGCTCCGGTACCGATGTACGTTCCTGTTCGCTCTCTGGTTAGTGGGGAACCTTCCTAAGGGGCGTTTGGATCGCTAGTCTCGTTCGGATCTGATAGGGATCACTGAATGGGTGTTTCGCCACGTGTGAATACGAAGATCCCAAGTCGGTGTAACAAACCATACGGTGATCTCCGAAAATCGACGCGGGAGGACGGGTGTGGAGGCGCAGATCCTGATGTAGCAGACCGTTGACCTACTCGTGAACTTCGTCCACAATGTTGTTGCAACGCTCTACGTTGTCCGCGTACGACATTTGAGTCGTGCCAGAGCCTCCCGAGCATTTTTATCCGTTTGCATTTCCAAGTGCAACTCCTCTATTTAGTAATATCGCCCGCTCACTGGATGGCTAGCAATAAGCCCGCTGCTTGACTCGTCATGAAGGGCAGTAGCTACCTCGCAATGTCGTTGCTTGCGATCCCTCTCTCGAACCAGGCTGATGTCGTTATATCGACGAGAAGGACATACGGAGAGACAGGTCATCATTCATAAATGCGTCCCCTCGCCAGGCCAGATCTGCCTGCGAAAGTCATTTCGAGTATTGGGTACACTTAGCCTTGAAGGTACCTTGGTACAACGTATAGCGATATATTGGAAATGTCGTGCTGCATCCATTCTTTGATTGGTACAATTCGGTCCAGATCCCACTTGCTTTTGTGTCCGTCGAACCTTCCGATCTTAGCGCGGTCGGCACGGGAGATCTGACGCGGTCCGCTACCGCACCATCGTGATGTTGCACATTCGCTAGTCTGCAGGGCCTTGAACTCCACATCAACGCTGACTTCTGGCTGTGTTTTAAATCCATCTTCCCAGCGATAGGTCGTGCGAGCCCACCGAGTCATGCCCCCACGTTGTATCGCTAGAAGTGGCGTCCGTGTGTCGCTCAGCGGCGGCGTGCCCGCTGCCTGATGATTCGCCCACCACGACGAGCTGGTTCCCATGGCGCAAAGTTTCCCGGAAAACCAACGAATGCGGTAGTGCGTGAAACTTTGTGCGCCACGCTCTACCAAACCTTGAATGTCGTTTCCTGATACAATATGTCTTGCGCAGAAATAAAGCATATGGACTTCCGCCGTCCCTTACAGGTTGAGATGCGGTTTCGTCAACATGGGTATGCGTGTGCTGGTATTCGCTTGGCTGTGCCTTCTGATGCTGGGAAACGTCAGAGGGTTGCAGCAAATCCATTCACGCGAACTGGGTATCGCTGACATCCCTCCTTGCGGCGTGAGTGTTCTCTTTTCAGGCTTCAGGATTAACAGTTTGCGATTGTTAACATTTTCGTAGCTCACATGTCTGCTTCCCAGCATAGCTGACAGCGGATGTGGAATCACCGATTATCAGTGCCAATGTGGGAATACAATTCTTGCCAAACGCGTGTCGGCATGCATGCTTGCAAACTGCACGATGGAGGACGCGCTAGGTACGTAAAAGGATGCTCTGACATGAAATATTGACTCATACATGCAAAGGATTCTCCCAAGTGCAGGATGACGTTTGTGACCTCTCAGAGGATTCCAAATCGAATACGGTTCTTATCTGTACCTGCGTCTGCTACCCTCTCGCGATCTTCTTCGTCACCCTGAGGCTTGTGGGCAAGGTTATGTCTAAGAGAGTCCGCTTAGAGGATTGGATCATCGTCAGCTCGCTCATTTTGGCTGCCATGCCTATCGCATGTGTGGTGAAGAGTCAGTCGCAGCAATCGGTTGCTTCGAATATGCTGACGCTTTCTAAGTGACGACAATTGGCTTCGGTGAGCATTTGTGGAATCTGAAGCCAGGTCAGCTACTTCACAGCTTACGATATTGTACGACCTTTTCACGTTGAAGGGAGCCACAGTATACTGACAATGATAGTCTACATCGCGTGGTCAACATACGTCATTGTGCTCGCCATGATGAAAGCATCTTTGATTATGTTCTACCTTGAGATCTTTCCGCTGAAAAGAGTCCGCATCATAGCATACATCATTCTGGGTTGGATCGTCATCAACTCGCTCATACTGTTCTTCCTCACCATATTCAACTGCCGGCCGGTGAATGCTTTCTGGGACCGGGACATTAAGGGACAATGCATGAACATCAACGCGCTGGCGTTTGCGAATTCCGGGACAGCAATTGCACAAGACATTGTGCTCCTCATTTTCCCTTTGGTCTGCATTAGACAGCTGAAGATGCAACGCGCGCGCAAGTTTGCAGTCGGCCTGATGTTCAGTATTGGTACATTGTAAGTTATATGAAGAATGCAGCAACTCCAACAGCTGAATGAAACAGTGGATGCATTGCGAGTATAATCCGCCTACAATCTCTTTTCACGTTCGAAGCCACCCTCGATCCGACGTGGGACTACGTGCCGGTGACCATATGGACCGAGATCGAGCTGGCATGCGGTTACGTCTGCGTCTCGCTCCCTGCCATTCGCGTACTCATAGGACGCGTCTTTCATACAAGCATATTCTCATCTATGGCTCGCTCGCGGAATACCAACGACATGGCCACGCCACAAAACTCCGTCCCCAAACAAATGCCCAAAGCCATACCTACGCAAGTGAAGAAAAAGAGACAGACTGTCTGGATGCGGCTTTCAGCTGCAGCCTACAAAGACAGCCCAGGTTCCCCTGCAGCGGTGGCGTGGCCTGCTGGCTGGAGTCCGCGTCCATGGTCTGGGCCTCAGCGCACGCCAACGAAAAGCCACCAAAGGCTGGGTAGTGACCACGGGTCTGTGTGCAACTTCTCGCATGTGCGAACCTGCACGCCTCCCGTCCCAGATCAAACCTCACGTTCGGGACATGATGTAGAGTTGGGAATTGTTCCACAGCCTCCGTCCAAGGCCGCAGCATGCTTAAGTTGTGGGACCGACAACGGGTACTTGACGGCATTGCCGACGCTGGGGTGCCTGCCCGATCGGAATTTCTCTAACACCGATCTCAGGCGACCGGTGACGAGTAATTCGAGATGGCACAAATGTTCGGTGTGGAACAGGACCGCTGGTCAAGGATAGTAATGTGTAATGAAATTCAAGTTAAACGACCCTACACCACATCAGTGCTCTTCCCAGGCGGAAAGGATTTCCCAAGACTGATCCAACGCTACCAGGAATGCGTAACATTGCTATAGATCAGTACCTGACAAACCGACACCAATGTCGTTCAGCGGTGTTCGGTGACCAATCGCGAAAGTCTTCATCCTGATCGTCCTGTCCATCCTCGATCCAAGCAGCGAACTTTTTATACCAACTCTAGCTCCTTCAACATCCTCGCTCAAGCTAAAGTCTATTAAAAGGCCGCGACGTTGCAGATCTCTGGCCTCGTGTAGCTGCGTTCATTCAAAGCCAATTTGAAGCTTCGGAGGAAGGTTCTGACAAGAGGGAGAACACTGCCGCCTTGACAGATAACGCTCATCTTGCTGCTCAGCGTGTTGAACTCTGCCGGAATCTGGCGTCCTCCGAAGCAGCGATCGATGCTCTAATGAACAGGTGGCCGGACATCTCAATTGCGTCTATCGGAGAGAGGTCGTGAGTGGACGACCCTACCGCCGCGGTTCGCACTTCTGGACACTAACTGAAGGTCAACAGGGCCTCGGGAATGCTAGAAGACGGGAAGTTCATACTATCTGACCGAACTTTGGAGGGCTTCAGTGATGATGAATTCAAAACAGTTTACAACAATGCAGTTGGTGCCAACCACATCAAAATGGAGAAAGCAATCAAAGTCACGGCGGTAAAAATCGTGGAGACACTTATTGCAACCGACTTTGAAAAAGACAGACGTTTGCGCGCGTTTTTGATTGCGAGCTCCCGGTTCCTCTTGATTAAAATAGCATCTAACAACACAAATCTTCTTCATCATTAGGTCAGATATGTGGGTACAATGTATTGCCGCTGGGTGGCTCTTGTAGTCTCGGAATGCATGAGGTTAGGTGCAGTATGCTACCCTAGGGCTAGCCATACAGAAGCACATAGGACTAGGGCTTCTGTTCTGGTACTATACCTATTCCTCCCACCTATATTATATGTTTTTAGTTGTAATCTTATTTTTCCATTATTATCCTGTTCCAAACTCTGCCACTAAAAAGCAATCGTTCTCGGTTCTCGGCCGAGGATCGATGAGATCTTGGTGGGCGGATCTCCATGCAATCAATTCGCAAGCCGCACTAAGAGCCCCATGTCGTCTGAGCTTCACACTATTTGGTACCCATGGGAAATTTTCTCCTATATGTGGAGGATTGATGGAAGCCAAGACAGCCCCCGTGTTCATGATGAAGTGAGTTGAGTCCAGACGAATCCTGCATCCACGCAAAGTAGCTTGTATTTGTGACTCCACAGCTCGAGGAAATGAGACCTAATTTGTAATAGTCGACCTGTGTTGATCTGAGCCATAATCTGGTTAAAGCACGTTGATTGACCAAAGTAGGACTTCTGGCTAGAGAAGACGGTGTTTCCGGGTCTGAAGAAGCCTGATCTAGCCCCGCATCCCTGATCAATTTCCCTGCCTAACATGGAAGAAGCAAGTTAGTCGACTTGATACGCAAAAGGCTCCGTGCGGATATAGAAGAAAAGTGGCCACTCTGAAGTTTTCCTTTTCTTGGTACAATGTCATAATAATCGATGGAAAGCAAATTTTGACTATGTATGGTTACCATACAGCTGCCTCGCCACCGACCAAGAGTGTGCTTATGATATCGCGGTTATAGGAAATGCTAACGGTGACCATGCCTCGAGGTCTCTACTCCAGGATAGTCGATCCTGAGCAGATGCTGGAGCCACAAATCAGGTTGCCAGTTTCGCCTAGTACAAGGCTTCTGTCAACAATTTTCGGGGCCAGGATACCTTATTGTGTAACGGAAACTGCTATCGCTGTATCAATGTCCGCACAAGAGATTGTGAGGAACGGCCGCCGAGGTGTTCAAGCTGTTCGCGTCAAGTGTCGTCAAGTCGGCTAGAACGAACGGCTAGAACGAACGCACGGTATAAAATCATAACAAAGGATTTCAGCAAGCATAGAGATGATCCGTCGTGGTGTCGCCGCTCATCCACTCAAGCTTTTGCACGTGCCCTAAGTTGGAGACTAGGCTGTATACAGTAAGGATGCGGCCTGATGCGGCTCAGATTAGCGAGACCCCACGTGGCGGTGGCGCAACAAAAATCAGTCAACCCTGAATCGCGATCGTCAAAGTTGGAGCAGGGGAAAAGTTGTTACTCGTTGTCGTGATGAAAACCGAAAACAGGACTAATTTAAGATGCGCCTGAGTAGGCATGATTACTGGGATCATTCACCCACTCGTTCTGTGAACCACTACCAACGCTACGCTGTTGCACGTTGGCCGGATGACAGGCGGTGAAAAAATTCATTTCAGGCGACGATGCCCGAGCACGAGGCTAGACTGAATTGCAACTGCCTCTTTGATTCTCGCTTGTCTTATCATCATTTCTTATCTTCCCCAGCTTTCAGTTCTTTCCCTCCACGTTCCCTCCACATTTCCTTCGTCTTTTCCTTTGTTTGCTTCGCGCGCACGGCGCCTCGGGACTCAGACTACCCCCGGGTTCTCTCTGGGCCAAAAGTAGTCCGATGAGCATCCTCACCTGCTGCGTGCCGCCGTCCAGCAGCCTCCCGCCTGTACGCTCTCTGCGCACCGTGTCCGAGGACACCATCGCAAGTGCACTCCACAGCCTCCAGGCGCTCTACTGTCCGCTGCGCCTTCCCGCCACTCTCGGGAAAGAGAAGGAAGCAGCGAACGCGCCCGTTGATTCCGGCTACGTTTCAGAAGATGAAGACGAGGTAGCTCCCCTCCAGCGCCGGTATTCCACTACCGAAGATGCCTTTGCTGCTCTTCGTGCCGACCCCTACGAAAAGGACTTCACGGTGCGGTGGCTCACGAGGCTAATCGCACGCGCCTCAGAGCTGCCCTTCGACAGCGAGGAGGCGAGAGAGAAAGCCGTTGATGACGCTGCTTTCATTCTCAGCTCATTCAGCGACTCGCCCGCCACCGAAGAAGATGAGGCGCTGACTCGCGACTTTGCGTTCCAAACTTCGCACGGGTCGGATGTGGCTATCCAGATTAATGATGCACCCTTGACAGGTACTGACCACACTGACGTCGGCCTGCAAAGCTGGGGCGCTAGCATCGTGTTTTCGGAATTAATGTGCAAGTACCCCGAACGTTTTGGGTTGGACCAACTGCCTAGAGATGCTAGTATCATCGAACTAGGTGCTGGAACGGCCTTGATAAGTCTGACGCTGGGCAAGCTGCTTCCCTCCATGGGTGCGAAGGCGCAGATCCGGGCGACCGATTACCATACCGCCGTCCTTGAGAATGCACGCACAAACATTTCCACGAACTTCGGCACCTGTAACACACCTGTCGATGCAATGGCGCTGGATTGGGCGACTCCACCACCAGCATTAGCAGCATCTGCAAACATGCTCTTTGCGGCGGATGTAGTGTATGCCCCGGAACATGCGGCATGGCTGAGGGACTGTGCTGCGCATCTCCTTGCCCCTGGAGGAACATTTTGGCTGGTGGTGACGGTGCGGAGCCATGGGAAATTCAACGGTATTCCGGACACTGCGGAGACTGCGTTCGAAGACTTCGAGAGTACGAGAAAGGCTGGAATGGCGTTGCGCATAATAAGCAAGGAGATGTTGGAAAAGAAGAGGGGGGTCGGCAGAGGGGATGAAAATGGATACATGCTATTCAAGATTGGTTGGATGGACGCTTGAAACAAGAAGAAGAGGTTCTGTCCTCGACAAAGATACCCTAGACACTAAGAGTTAGAGCTCATAGACATAGACACACGCGAACGGATTCAATGATACACCACCATCGACGTCGATGGTCATTTGATGCTGTTTCCACGACTCGCACTCGTACACATGAATCCGTGCAATCCGGTGTCAGACCATTGGGATTGTAAGGCTGAGGTCAATATTTCCTTGAATGATCAGATACCGGTGACGTGAATCCCGATGACACCCTTTCAACGCAGTGTACATACTCCCGCGATACAAAACATGAGCAATCAAGGGTGACTTTCCCGCAGTTTAGTCGTAACGAGAGTAGGTGCGAAGTGCTCCGTGGAACGGTAAAGATTCAACCCCGCTATCTACCGGCGCTAGCTTGAATGTCTACCTATTGCGTCACGATCATTGTACCCCGACCGTTCATCCCCAACATAATCAGTGCACACACGCCGTCTCATATTCAAGTCCATATCAAACAGCGACAATGTCAACTTCAGGAGAGTCAAAGCAGCCCCAAACCCAGTACTACACCATTTCCAACTTCGAATTCAAGAATGGCGACACACTGCCTGAGATCAAACTCGCCTACCAAATCCTCAACCCGCAAAATGCGAAGGTGGCCATAGTAAACACGTGCTTTAAAGGCCGCCTGAATGGAACCCTCACTCATTCTTCTGGCGCCTTCAAAGACCACAAGATTATCCTCATCGCACTCCTCGGCAACGGCGAGTCAAGCAGTCCGTCCAACACGCCGCATTTCCCCAAGACGATCGAATACATGGACTGTGTGCGCGCAGAGCATGCGCTTCTGACCAAAGGACTTAATATCGAAAGTGCAGATGCGATACTGGGATTCTCCATGGGCGGACAGATCACGTATCACTGGATAACAATGTACCCGGAATTCGTGCGCAAAGCCATCATCGTGTGCTCCTCCGCAAAAACGAGTCGGCACAATTTTCAGTTTCTCGAGGGTCCGAGGGCGGCGCTTGAGAATGCGAGAGACGAAGAGAGTGGGAAATATGCATTTGGGAAGGCGTACTCCGCGTGGCTGACGAGCGCGGAGTGGTTTGATGAGGAGCTGTACAAGGCTATGGGCGCGCAGAGTCTTGCAGCTTGGGACAAGGCTGTGATGGACTCCTACCATGACTGGACGGGCAAGGATCTGCTTGTTATGCTGGGAATGTGGCAGCGGGGTGACATTGCACGGTGCGTTCCGGAAGCGAAGGGCGATCTGGAACATGCCTTGCAGACGATCACGGCGAAGGTGCTGTTGATGCCGTGCGAGACGGATCAGTACTTTAGGCCATATGTCAACGAAAGGGAGAGAAATAAGCTAAAGAGCGCGACCGTTGCTGCGGTCCCTAGTGTTTGGGGACACATCGTGGGCGGAGACGCGGATAAGGAAGCTACTCGGTGGATGGACGATAAAATTCAAAAGTTTCTACAAGAGTGAGAAACTAGGGTTGCCATGAAACGATATGGACCATGGGCAGTCATACGCATAGTAAAGCAATGAATGGTCTGATCTTGACAGAGAAGATGTATGAATTTAGCATCGAGCTGTCGCTGTCTTTCATTTTCATGATCCCGAGCAAAGCATATCTATAGGCACAAAAAGATTGCACGAAATGAGTGTCAGATTAGGATCGTGGCTATGTCTTGGTATAGATAGAAAAAGAGCGTTGATCTTCAAGAAAAAATCGAAGCGTACAGCAAGCAGTATTTGACTTGACGTGGGCTGGATTGATACAGTGTCCATGTCAAACTACTGACTTACAGCGACATTAGAGGGAGCGTGTGAATATTTGCAACTCAAACGAACTTACAGTAACACAGTAACGAGACCTACATTGATACCATATTGGGTCAAGGCTCCAGTTTTGTGCTTTTCTTTTTCACGATTTTTTCCCCATTATACCTTTGTTTGATTCCACCATGCTTGAGAGCAGGCTTCAAACGAAGCCCACCCCCCGCCTACCAGTTCGTTCAGATCTCATCAGCAGCATCACGAGGGTCGTGTTCCTGCCAGTACTTCTCGTACTCGTCCCAAGTTTGACTTGGGAATTGAAGAGGTACCGTAATCGGACCGAACGGAATATCGGCCTTTTCGAACTCATCGAGCCGTGCCTTGGTCAACGGCTTAGTCTTGTTCACGCTGTACACCGAGATGCGGTGGCACGAGCTATTGTAGCACAAGTTAGAAGCAGTGCCTATATCTCAATGAGAACCTGTGGCATTCTTACCTGGTAACGTGCAGACCCCAGTTCCAGGCAGTTCGGACATCAGGAGGCTGGGTATTCAGGGCATTGTCCCAGCAGCGGCACACAATCTCGACCCAGCCCTCAACGTCGCATGGAAGGTCGAACTCGTAGGTGCGCCAAGTCCACTTGCGCTTCTTGGACATGTTTTCTGGTGGTACCGTGTACCAGTTGAAACCACCGTCATTCGAGAGCTCGATGCGCTCCGGCCAGCGTCCGCCACCGGAATAAGCCCAACCCTTGCAGCGAATCTTGCCGTTGTGAATGACGACCTGCTTCGTCCAGGGGGACATGATGGCCGAGCTCACCGGCATCTCCTGAATCTGAATACCATCTGTCATCTTGAGATTGTGCTTTCCGACTTGCTGCGGAAAGTATAAATACTCCTTGCTTTGGACAGGTGCACGGGTGGGGTTCTTGATAGCTTTGATGCGATATAGCCATTTGACACTTCGGGCCCCAATGTAACCCATCACCACGAGACGTAAGGGGTAACCATGGATGCGAGGCAGGACCTCTCCATTCATTTCCCAAGCCAAGAGCACCTCATTCGCTTTGACCTTGGACCATGGCACACTGACGAGGTAGTTCATCACTTCGTCGTCCTTAAAGTAGGTGTCAGCGCCGTAGAACTCAAGGTGCTTGGCTCCATCGACCAACCCTCCGCAGGCTTTGATTACTTTCTTCAGACTTATGCCGACGTAGGTAGCGGTTCCAATTGCACCTTCGGCCCATGGAGCCTGCGGAACCTCATCGCCTTGTCCAGGGTACTTCAAAATCTGCTCGATACGACGTGTGCCAGAGCACTGGATGGTCACCGTCTTCTCCACGCGAGGGAACTTGGCCTCATCCATGAGGTCATCCAAGGTGAACGAGCGCGGCTCCTTGACAAGACCGTCCATGGTGAAGCTGTAGTCTTCTTTGTCAATGATCGGAATGCCGCCATGGTTTCGCACGAAGTGTAGCGGATTTGGTGTTACCTCTTTGGCGGTCACGAGGCGCTTAGGTGGTTCTCCATTGTATGGAAACTGCAGGAGGTGGAGCATGTCAGGGTGCTTCTCTTTCAGAACCAGATCCCAAGAGTCGTCCGGAATCTTGGTGAGTTCGCCTCCAACCGCGTGATGCCACATCTTCCAGTGCGTTCCCGGGAGCACTGGGTTGGTATCTGGGATGGGACCGAGCTGGAACTCAGGGTTTGGTGGGAAGGTTTGGGAAGTCAGGATCTTGTGAGCTGCTGCCTTTTTTTCGGGGTAATTTTCCCATTCCACGAACCTACGCTCGTTTCAGTGAGTTTTCTACGGTGAAAAATCGTACCCATGGTAGCGAATGCCTCTGAAACATGCCAGTCGTGACTTACCCAACCCAGCCTTTCCTCTCCCGAGTAAAGAGCTTGTCGCGATCCCCCACCGCAGCGATCGCTTCTTTGTCCTTGGTCAACTCTCCGAAGACTTGCGGGGCCAATTCCTTCGTCTCTGAGCCGGTCATGTCAAGGACCGGCAGGACGGCCCCTTTCAGACCTTGCTCAATCTTCCACTCATCAGGACGATTGGTAGTTTTCGACATAGCTATTGCGTGAGAAGAATCCGCACTTTTGAGAAGCAGTGGAAGCCAAAGGTATGAATTCAAACAGAGCGGACGATCATATTCTTCGCAGCGGGTTGGATATCGCAGCGGAGTGCGACTAAATAATTTTCAAGACAAAGGAGAACCAGGAATGGTTGATGCAGCATGCGGTTTGATGGCCCGGGCGCATCCCATTGGTTGCTTTCGGTCCCATTCAGATGCATAGCTGAATGCGGCCACCTCACCGTGATTGGACAATTCTGACCTTAGATGGTACACTTTCAAACGTTCTTTCTGAGTAAGCTCGCCTAAGCGACGCTCGATACCTAGGTATGCTGTGAGCCCATTCCGATCTGCCGCTGAGTGGCTGGCCAGTCGATTCCCAGCCCGCTTGATTCACGGAATGTACACGTCTGAAGAGATAACGACGTACATCTCGTGCATCATTAATGATGTCCGAAACGGCGTTGTAGTGTCAAAATGTGGCCGTTCGAATTTGGCGAGTTATAAGGGAGGACAAAAGAGTACAGGGACGCGTAACATGAACCCAGGCACAGCTTCTTGCCTCACGACCTGCTAGAGCTGCACTGCTTGACGTTAAACGATAGATTGGTAACAGTGGCTCATCTCCCTTGTCAATGCAGGGCATAGAAAGTAGGCTGTGACCTTTTAGGACGACCCTGTTTTGTGGCTGTAGCTCACTCGGGCAGAATTGAGCTCAAATACAGAACGCTTCCCCAAATGGTGGTCAACTCAATCCGTAGAGTCGAAGTAAAAAAAGCTCGTTTCTACACCAGAGCTCGTTCTACATGAGAAGGACTTGGCGGAGGCCTTGCTGAGTTCCGATGGGGTCCTTGCGCCACAACTGCTTGCGATGGCCGAGAAGATGCGCAGTCACCTATGGCAGTCTAGCAAGGCGTCATTTTAAACAAGAGCCAGCACGACGCCGATCACAGAGTGTAGATACTCATGCTTACGATATAATATTCTAGACCTGATGAGGGTAAGTTGGCCCCATCGGCCCCGCCGGAGTCAATCTGGCGCCGCATCCGATCCCTGTCACCCCCGCGCGTTGTGTTTCCTACCCCACTTGAGATATGCCCAACAAAGGTCATTGTGCATGAGGAACAAGCTGGGAGTTATGAACCTGCTGAATCGAATACATGGCTGAACAATATTCTAGGAGGGAGCGCATCCGCAGCAACATTGAATGCATCACCTTGTTGATCAAGCCATTTGGGAACCGAGTGCTTGCTATCCATAGGGAAACGTCACCAGAGCTAGCCGTTCTCTGAGACATTAACCTAGATACCTACTCATAGGCTGGAGGAATTCAGTCCGTTACAGGCCTCCGGTGGAGGAATTGTCATTGGCTCCATCCTTTTCTTGTGCCAAGCTAGAAACATGTACTCTCCAATGGGGAGTGATCTACTGCCAACACACCGGCCAGCGATGTCATTTTTATGTAGATAATCCTCGCGCCCTCTCAAATACATGATCTATTTTGTCCTTTATATGCTCCTTGCAAGCTAGAATCATTATCGGAAACAGCACGGAATTCCATCTTGAACCCGACACATCATCATGCTTTTTCGAGAGGACGATCGCCTTGTCTTCAAATACGATGCTGAGCAGGTTTGGATTGAACCATGGGGTCCGAATGCCCTACGACTGCGGGCTACGAAAATGGCCTCTATGCCAAACGAAGACTGGGCTCTGCTGAAAGCCGAAAGATCGGATCCTACAATCGAGATTGGGAAAGATTCAGGAATGATATCAAATGGCAATATCAAAGCAACCATCACCAAGCGTGGAAAGCTGACTATCAGCAACGAGAATGGAAAGATTTTGCTTGAAGAATACGCACGGCATCGGCGCGATGTCGTCGATCCCAAATGCAGTGCCTTGGAAGTCGAGGCGCGCGAGTTCAAGCCAATAATTGGTGGAAACTACTATCTAACTGCTCGTTTCGAGAGCTTAGATCCGAAAGAAAAGATCTTTGGCATGGGTCAATATCAGCAACCATATCTCGATGTGAAAGGTACTCAACTAGAGCTGGCGCATCGAAATTCGCAAGCTAGCGTGCCTTTCGCTGTCTCCTCGCGTGGTTACGGCTTTCTTTGGAACAATCCTTCCATCGGCAATGCGATTTTCGGTAAAAACATCATGAGCTTTGAAGCACAGTCAACGCAGACCCTTGACTACTGGGTCGTTGCTGGTGACACGCCAGCTCAGATCGTAGAATCTTACGCCAACGCCACAGGCAAGGTTCCCATGATGCCGGAATACGGCCTCGGGTTTTGGCAGTGTAAACTACGCTACCAAACCCAAGAAGAGCTTCTCCAGGTAGCTCGAGAGTACAAACGCAAAGAACTGCCAATCAACCTCATTGTCATCGACTTCTTCCACTGGCCCTTGCAAGGTGACTGGAGGTTTGACGAGACATATTGGCCCAACCCTGGTGAGTGAATCATTAGTTAAGTTCTACCCGTAAACTCCTCTGCTGACGAGCCTCATTGTAGATGCTATGATCCAAGAGCTGACAAGCTTGGGTATCGAGCTTATGGTGTCTATTTGGCCCACGGTAGATAAACGTTCAGAGAATTTCGAAGAAATGCTGGAGAAAGGATATCTGATTCGTACAGAGCGAGGTGTTCGTGTTGCTATGACTTTTCAGGGACAAACAGTTCACTTTGATCCTACGAATCCAGGGGCCCGAGAGTATATTTGGGAGAAAGCTCGGAAAAATTACTTCTCAAAAGGTATCAAAGTGTTTTGGCTTGACGAGGCGGAACCTGAATACCGTGTATATGATTTCGAGAACTATCGCTATCATCGAGGGCCAAACATTGCTATCGGGAACATCTATCCTGTCGAATACGCGCGAGCATTTTACGAAGGTCAGACTAATGAAGGGCAGCAGAACGTTGTCAACCTCATTCGTTGCGCGTGGGCTGGAAGTCAGAAGTACGGTGCTTTAGTCTGGAGCGGCGACATCGCGTCATCTTGGTCGACATTGCGAAATCAATTGGCTGCTGGGCTTAACATGGGCATGTCAGGACTCCCTTGGTGGACAACTGACATCGGGGGTTTCCACGGAGGGGATCCCAATGAGCCAAAATTCCGCGAGCTGTTCGTGCGGTGGTTTCAGTGGGGTACGTTCTGTCCGGTCATGCGATTGCATGGTGACCGCGAGCCTCGCCAGCCAAAGGTTGGTTCTACCGGGGGTGCGAGCTGTCGCAGCGGTGCAGACAACGAAGTGTGGTCGTACGGACCAGAGGTTTACGAGATTTGCAAGAGATATATGGGGATCCGCGAGAATCTCCGTGCGTACACGCGGAAGCTCATGGCAGAAGCGCACGAAAAGGGATCTCCTGTGATGAGGACGGTATTTTACGAGTTTCCTGAGGATTCTGTCTGTTGGGACATCGAAGAACAGTACATGTTTGGCGACAAGTATATGTGCTGTCCAGTTCTCGAAGCAGGTCAAGATGCCATGACCGTGTATTTGCCTCAAGCGAATGGTGGCAGCAGGTGGAAATCGTTCTGGGGGGCAGAGGAGTGGGAGGGAGGAATCACAGTTGATGTAGCATGTCCACTAGGCATAATGCCTGTTTTCGAACGGCTTTGAGTTGGTCCCGCGCTATCAATGTACCGAGCCCCGCAAGGGATAATTTATTTAGCCGTGGTGTCCCGCTACTAGCCTCGCACCTTCCTGCATACATTTACACGTCTGGAGCACATACTTCTTATATAGTCTGTCACAGCTACGTCAATTGCTATGTCGACGTCTCCTGCGCGGGGAATAACTCCAGCTTTCCCATGCGCCTTTTGCGACCAAAGCTTTGGTAGAAAAGAGCATCTCACCCGCCATAGGAGGATACATACACAAGAGAAGCCATTCCGGTGTTCTAGCTGTACCAAATGTTTCTCACGCCTTGACGTGCTCAATCGCCACATTTCAACACATGAGGAACAAGAGATAAATCCCATTGTACTGGCCACGTCACGAGCATGCATTCAGTGTGCCACCGACCGTCTGCGATGTTCCCGTGGCACTCCTTGTCGGCGATGCGCGCAACGCCGTCTTTCATGTTCGTATCCGCCACCTCGTAGAACACGTTCGCAGATGCGATCCACTCCCACTCAGGCTCCGATAACGAGGAGCCCGGAGTGTCTCGATCCATTGAGTAACATTTCGAACGAGGCATTGAACCTCGACTACGACCCTATGGCTTGGACCTTTGATACCGATCAGATGCAATTTCCAAGCAACGCTAGACAATTCGGGCTGGGGGTTTCGGGGATCAATTGGCTATCCCCACATTTCGCTGACGGTATCGACCTGGACACTCTGTTCGCAGGAATGGCAAGTAGTGTGAGCGTGCAAGGATTACCAGATGAGACGATTCATAGACCCGGCATAATGGAAAACAGAAGCTCAGCTGGCGCCTTACTACAGGGGTTGTCAGAATCCGACAAGGGAACAGGCAGCTCGGAGTACTATGTTGCCGGTGATGGTGGCCGAGCTCCTTTCAAGGGCAGATCGCATAGACGCGGCTCTGTTCTGTCTAGCGTACCGTCGCATGAGAGCGGTAATGAAGGGAGCGTTCCTTCTCCACTCCTTCACAATGATGTTGTCAGCTCACTCTGTCCATTTTCGGCCTATGAAAATCTCTGCCAGGCCATTGCAGCAGAGACTTGCAAACAAGGAGATGACAGATCTGACCTTCGTATCCCCACTCATGAACAAATGCAGATTCATGTTGGGCGATATTTCCAGTCATTTCACCCAATATTTCCGTTTCTGCGGCGGGCCTCGTTCGCGAACGATTCTTCAGAGGAGTGGCTACTACTCCTTGCGGTGTCCATGATTGGCTCTAAGCTCACAAATCGGCCAAATCACCACGAGGAAGAAGACAGCATATTTCAACTGTTAGGAAAGGCACTTCAACGACAGTGGTACGGGTCTCTGCCAGAATGCCACAGTGGGGACAGACAAGAGCTATTTGTGCCAGGTGAACCCACCAGATGTTTTAGAAATCCTCCAAATCTTCGGGTGCTGCAGGCTGGTGTTCTCAATGTTATCTGCATGCTTCATTCGGGCGAAAAGGATCTGATAGAACGAGCTTTAGATGATCGCTATCGCCTAGTAGAAGCCTGCAATTCACTGTGCTTACTGAGCGAAGACAATGAGAACATTGCTCTGAATGTTGGAATGCACTGCTCCGAAGAAGCGATTAAGAAGTGGATCGTACGCGAGACGAGGATTCGAACGGGCATGATAATATGGCTGCTAGATTCGATATTCGTATACACACTACAAGAGAAGCCTTTGATGCGGCTCGAAGATGCGAAGACGATTCTACCATCCCATGAAGAGTCTTACGAGGATGTCGACATTTTGCGAACAGGCAAGAGACTACCTTGTAACATGACGATGCCGGCAGCCTTAGAGACAATTTATATTGAGAAGACACTTCCGACCGATTTGGGAGAGTTCAGTCATGTGCTCCTGATCAATGCGATCTATCGCCATACGAAGGAAATCTTGGAGAGGGAGCAAAATCGCCTGAACACTTGGACACCTACAGCACTGAAGCAGCACAATCCGGACAATCGTCCTTCACAAATGTCTTATCCCCCGACTACACCCACAGCTGCACAATGGCGCAATAGCGCCTGCGACTGTCTGGATGTCCTACACTGGGTAGCAAATAGTAAAGTCGCCCGATCGGCTGGCTTCGAGCACCACACCATCCTCCATTTGCATCTCGCACGCATCACCATTCTCACACCCATTAAGTCTATTCAGTCTTATGCGACGCATACTAAAAGCTTACACGATCCTCCCGAGACACGAGATAATCAAGCACTGTATACAGCACGCTTTGAGCTTTTGCATTGGGTCATACGCGACCAGTGTAAAGCGAGACTGTCGATCATACACTGTTCAGCTTTGTACTGGCATGTTCGACGTTATAGTTGTGATAGTATTTCAGAGCCATATGCGATATACATCGCTACACTCGTGCTGTGGGCGTATAGCTCATGCTTGAACCTGCCAGAAGTCGTTGCCACGACTATTGCAAGCTCTGGACAGGACGTGGAACCCTCATTTTTGCACCTTGATCGACCAATTGACGATGAGTTGGTGCAAGCCTTCGTACGCGAAGGAAATAAGATGGCTGCGTACATCTCTAAGATTGGTGACATTCGAAATCATTCTGCGCCGGCCAAGATACTGAAGGAAGGAATTGCGTTACTCGCAGGATCTTCCCAACCTTCTCCAGAGGGAATGGAACAATCGGACGAGATTTGTTACACATGGGGCATTGAGCGGTCATACGTGGGATTTCTCCGTCAACTGTCATATGCAGTGACAGAGATTCCAGTGCAGTGCTAGCTAGATAATCTACGATGATCCCTGCTGCTACCGTTTTTATGGCTATACCTGAGCTAATTTTCGGCATCTATTGGTAGGTATACGCTCCAGATCCAGCATAGCACATGTAAGACCAATTGATTTTGAAATTGAAGACTATCTTACGTACACGATCCCACGACTGCGTTAAGTTCTTTCATCTATCCAAGGCTCTTATTTACGTCGACCATGAGCATGATCATGCTCTGCGTACGCATCCACGACCTGGTCGGCGAAGTCTCTTGCGGGAATGCCTTCAGCGAACATGATGTCCAGTTCTTCGTAAGTACGTCCTTTCGTCTCAGGCAGCCGGAAGAATGCCCAAATGAAAAACAAGAATGCGCAACCACTCCAGAATAGAGCTGTTTTTCCCTTCCAGTTGCCTGCGGTAGGATTCAACATGTAGGGGTTGATAACATCTGATATGATCTTTGCGACGTAGTATACGACACGGGCGAGGCAAATGCTTTTGCCACGTAGTCGTGTGGAAGAGACCTCTCCCACAATCGCATAACATATCGGCCCAACTGTCAAATAGTAGACACACAGCCAGACGATCATCATGGCAGCTTGAGAATAATTCCCAGCCGACGAGCGGCTGGCGCCAACACTGATGAAGCCGACAATGGAGAGTATTGCTGCAAGGCCGCCCAGGCCCCAGAGGTAGAGTTTTCGGCGACCGATGTAGCTCATGAGGACCCAAGACACAATGGTTCCAATCGAGGCTATTCCAAGTCCACCAACAGACATCTTGAACGAGATTGCCTGTGGCACACCCGCCTGGACGAAAAAATAAGTCGGAGTACCGCCCATAGCAGAGCCGCAGAGCGGTTGGGCGGCGAAAACCATGCAAGCAATCTCAGTACGACGCCGATCGATTCCTTTAAAACACTGCACGTAAGATGTGTTTTCCTCGAGCGACTTTTCCAGGTCGTTCGTGTGAACCATCATTTCCACCGTCTTTCTGGCGTCTTTGCGCTTCGAAGGTGAGGAGAGGCGTGCTACCATCCTGGTGGCTTTGCCAAGGTCTCCAGTGCGGACATGGAACCAGGGAGACTCAGGTGCCAAGGAGAGAATCGCAAAAAGAGGGATGGGCCAGGCCCACTGAATAGCGAAGGGGATGCGGTATGCCCACTGTGTATCGTTGTTGGCAAATGCTGATTGCACGCCAGCCGAGATAAGTTGCCCAAGGGCCCAGCAGAGATTGACATAGACAGTGAGGTAGCCGCGTAGGACTGTTGGACAGACTTCGCTAGCATAAGCCGGAGCCGTAGTAGCGAAAACGCCCCAAGGTATACCGCAAAGGAATTGACCGACGAGCAGTACCGGTGCGTTGGGTGCGAAGAAAGATATGAAAACAAATCCACAGATTGATAGAAGTGACACCAACAGAACTGGACGATATCCATACCGGTGGACGAACCAGCCGTTAGCGAATGCTCCGATAATTGCGCCGACTGTGACGGCGTTGCCAAGCGCGTTCTGCCATGTGGCAGATATTTGATAAGAGCTGGTAGCGGCGTTGAATTGGCCATATCTTCGGGAAAAGGCTGGTTGTGCCCAAAACGAATTCATCAAAACGATATCGTATCCCTCCATTATGATGCAGGTGGAAAGAAGTACTGACCAGAACACAGCTTTGGGGTAAAGACGAATAGCCTGGAGTAAGGTCATCTGGCGCTCCTCGTTGGCCGCCTCTTTGGCTTCAAGGATGGCTTCATGGTGTTCTGCAGATGTCTTAACCTCATCTGATACCGACATGATTCATCACAATGTCGTATATGAGAAGTGTACAAAATGAGAGTGAGAAACTTCGAGTCAAAAAAGGAGACAATTCTAGTTCAACGACTTACTCAGTTAAGAATCGAAGCCGTTTGTTGGGGCGACCAATCAGCAGGATGCGGGTAGATACCCCAGAAAGCCTGCATACAGACGTGGTAGCTCCAAAGAGCTCAAGCGAGACGCTGACTATAGAGACTGTGCTCCGATGGAGAAGTTCTGGTGTCTGGGCGCAACAACCCTATTGGATGGCTGTGGAGAATTCCGGCACAGTTACTCCGGTGGAGATGTGCACACAGGAATTTGTCGCTCGACAAGTTTTGGTCACACCCTGTAAGGCGCGTTATACCGGTGATTCAATTCTTAATGAACGCAGACCGCGTCTCTACATTACAACTCTAGAGATTGCACGTTGTCTAATATCAACTAACCCTAGGCAATCACATACACACAGCAATCTCAGAGATTTTGGAATAGTACGGTCTATAGATCTTGTGTGATATTGTCAACCTACAGACACGGGGTGGCCCTCGAAGAGGCCATACACGTCGAAACTTGCACCCAGGGAGATGAGTCGGAGATTATTCGGAGGTTTCCTATCCACAGATCTCATATCTCTCTGCATATGCGGCAATTCAAGCTCGCAGCAAGCCCTCTAGAATGTTAACATGGCCATGGGGTTACACAATGGTCAATCCGGCATCAACCTGGCGTAATTGCCAGTGCACGCCTCCTGCCGAAGCTCCGAGAGCCAAAGCCTGCTGGGCGAAGAATGGAACAATACTGTGAAGGCTATGTGTGCGCAAAGACATCCGAGATGAAGAATGACTTATGTTCGACTAATGGTTTCTCGAAATCTCGGCGAGGGTTGATGTACAGGTCAATGTTACGAGAACATAAGACACATGTGCACCCTCTCTGGGTAGCGGCGGTCAAGAACAGAGTGTGATCTCCAAATCCATACGGTAACGCACTATTCGTTCAGTGGGTCTGAGCAATAAACTGTAGCGACCATGTCAGGTGACTGAAACAAGAATTAGCGAATTGTGATAAACATGTAGCGGCGGAGCTGACTCGGGCGTCGGTGCATTTGATTGGCCGCTCTCCATACCAAGCATTTGTTCCTGGCATGCTTCATTTATTTACCCCGCAAAAAGGATTCTATTTGTCCATGTCGTTCAAGCAAACAGCGCGGAAAACGTTCTGAATGCGTGCTGTTTCTACCCCGTCCCATTGGTATCACCCGCACACCGCCGCATGTCACACCTCGGCTTTGGCTGTGCGACGATGGCTTCATGTGAATGCAACTGCATCGGGCAGCTGAGTGGACGGTGCTCTCATGTAACGCACCTCATTGGAGGCTTCCCGTCACGCTTCCACGTTCTTACGAAGCTTTGCGTCGGAGTATACACGTACCTGCCAATATGACAAGCATGGAGAAGCTGCGAATGACGTTGTTGAACACATGAAAGTGTAGTTAGTTCCTTTTCCAAGGAATCTAAATAAGTGTATTGTTCGGCGTTCGCAAGAATTCCCAGAGCGGCCACTCTGTGCTCGATATATAGCATCGACTTACGCCTCCAATAATTCAGCGACCGCTTTATGGTCGCAGTTTACTCATCATGGCTTACCGCTGTGTACTTGGTCTTCTTACGCTAGCGTTATCTTGTCGCGCTGAGCCCTTCAATACCTTCGACGGCCCCGGCCACCCTGCCTGCAACAATGTTGCAAAAGTCTACAACGCTACTTCCGTGGAGGAGATGCAAACCATCGTTCGCGATGCAGCGGAGTCAAACACACCTGTTCGAGCCAGTGGTAAAGGCCACATGTGGTACGATACCATGTGCAGCGATGATCCCACAACCGTCATCATCCGCACCGAGGATGTCAATAAGATCTCAGACTTGGACCTACCCGAAGGTGCGTCCGAGGGCTCCGTGATGATCGAAGCAGGTGTCACGTTTCTCCAGCTCGCTGAATATCTGCATACGAATGGCGCAAGCGTTGGCTACACACTTGTCAACTGGAACATCACTCTCGCAGGCAGTATCGCCATGGGAGCGCATCGCAGCAGCCTCAGAGAAGACAGCATGGTAGCAGCCGGCGCGCTCGAACTTCACATCATCGATGGCAAGGGCAACATCACTGTGGTGAAGCGGGACAACAGCAACGATGATTGGCTTGCAGCGTCGACCTCGTTGGGACTACTTGGTGTTATTGCACGAATCAAGTTCAAGGTTTATCCTGACTTCAAGGTATATGCGCAACAGAAGATGTAAGGAGTCCGCCAATAGCTTTGAGAATGGTGCTGAAATCTATGCAGTCTGGCAGAGGACCAAGTTCTCAATGGAGATATCTACGGAATGATTCAACCCTATGCCACAGCCAACCTCTGGTGGTGGCCTTTCTTGAAGAAGTTTCACCACAGGTACTACGACAAAGTCGACATCAACAACTCCACCCAGGAAGGCTTTCAGTCAACGTTCAGCGTCACAAAGACTGAAGCGGATCTTGCTCTCGGCATCCTCAATGCTGGTATGTTAACACGAACTTCCACCATCCCGTTCACACCTAACAAGCTACAGGAAAATATCTTGCGACCTCTAACCAGCTAGCCGAGACGACCTTCTTCGCCTTGTGGTCTGCGCCCAACTTCCACGAGAAGACCACCGACAAGGCTATACTCACATGGCCCGTGTATGGCTGGAACTACGACGTCCTGATCGGCGGTCTCTACCCAGGCTATGGCACAGAGTGGGATTATGGACTTCGTGGACTCACACTGGAACTCGCATTTCCCGTCACACAAGCCAACGCGGTGCTCAAACGCGTCCGCAAAGCCTTCGACGACTCCGCCGCAGCCGGAAAGCCCATGACCAGCACGTACCGCAGCGGCATCAACATTAAGTTCGGCAAGGCGTATTTCGACCTACTGGGCCAAGTTACAACAAATACCTCGGACGGTGCAGACTGGAGCAAGGGTGCCATCATGTTCGATTTCCCGAGCTTCCAGCCGACGATTGGTGACAAGCTGAGGTACAATGAGCCATTTTACCACAATCTTGCGCAGGCGCTGATCACCGAGTTCCCGTGCCGGCCACATTGGACGAAGAACACGCGGGAGGTGTTTACGCTGGCGAAGGATAAGATTGATGCGTCGCACCTTGCGAGATTCAAGAAGGTGAGGGAGAAATTTGATCCGAACGGTATCTTCAAGAGCATTGTGGGGCAGATTCTGGGGTTGTATGATTGAAGTGGCGTGTAGATAGTGTAGCTGAACGGCAGTACGCCGGTTTGCCTTTCCCGCGCACTTTCGCAAACTCTCATGACTCTAATCTGTCCAGAACTGTCGTTCTCCAGCCCACTAGTGCAACCCCAATGGCTTTGCCTTCGCGCATGTGGAACACTATCCTGTCCAAGGGCTGACCTCCATACCGCGCAGTATCGCCCCAATTCCAGCTTGCACATTCTTGCTCTGCAAATCCACGTGCCGCGCCGTCTTTCGCCCTATCTAGCAACAAGCTCCAATGCTCCTTGTTGCTTCCATTTGAGTCTGGATCCGTGGGGTATAACCTTGCAGTAGCATTAGAGGGATCTAAGCCTTGCATTTTAGCCAAAGCTGGTATGATAGCGACACCGTTCATGATAGCCGACTGCACTAGTAGGCCAGGTCCATCATCGACCACCAATGAGATACTTTTGTTGTCATCGTTCGAGCGGTATGTGCCAGCATAATTCACAGATACTCGAGACCTCACTTGCTCGTCGGCATGTGAAATCAGGGGTTTGGCTATCAACGGCAGCATATCTTGCACTGCACGCGTTGCATCGTTCCCAGCGGCGTGAATTGTCAGCGCAATGTTGTACTCTGGCACGAGTACTGCGTAGCTGGAGTATCCTGCAACTCCGCCAGCTTTTGCGTACAAATTGATGGGACGAGGAACAGCTACGTCGATATCTGTTGGGCGGAAGATTTCCCACGGTGCGCCAATGAGTTGATGGAGGGAAGGCAGCAGCGATGACGGTTGCAGCCACTTGCGGGTCTGGGCGGCGGAAAGCAATTTGTGGGATTGCAGTGCTTCGAGGAAGAGAAGCATGTCGTTAGGCGTACTCCAGATGCCACCTGAGGGGTTGAAGTTGCCAAAGGGGGCGGCGAACCACCGTTCACCGGCTTGTGGCAGAATACCATCGATGGCATTTGGAGTTTCAAACGAAGAGGCATGCATACCGATGGGGGCGAAGATGAGTTCTTGGATGATCTGCTCGTAAGGCTTGGAGTGAACATGCTCGAGTGCCATTCCGAGAAGGTTGAATGCAATGTTGGTGTATAGCGGCTCGGTGTTTATAGTTGTCGGGGAGTATGCTGGGTCGTTGAACATATCGAGAACTTGGAACCTGGAACAGACCTCCCCCCCGGGAAAAGCATCGCATCCAGGTAACGTGTGAGTGACTTCTGGCAAACCAAGCTGCGCTGGAGAGAATCCTGGTATGAGCGCAAGATCACCCGTGTAACCCTTCGTAACGGTTAGTAATAGCTTTATACAGGTTCAGGCTCGAGCTATACGTACGAATCTACCCAAACCGCTCGTATGTCCGGCCAGCGCACCGATGGTCACGTCAGCATATGCCGCTTCGTCCAGGCCTGGGATGTATTTGGTGATGCTATCTTCCCACCTAATTTCTGCTCTTGAGAGCAACACTGCGAGAACGGTGAAGACCTTCGTCACACTCGCTATCCGGATCTTGGTGTCGTATAGATTCGCAGCGTCCTCATGACTAGCGCGATGCGCATGGTGGAAGATAAGCTTCCCTCCCAATGAGGCTTTGATGGCGATGGTAGTTTTGCTGTACCATGTGCGAGATTTCAAGGCGTGCTCAAGTTCAGCCGTTAATAGGAGAGGCTGCACCGCGATGGGCGGGGGAAGAGAGTATCCTGGCGGCAGACAGTACTTTGCGTATGTCATAGTAGGGCTGGCTATGATATCGAGTGGATCGCTTGGTAGATGCGCGCTTGATGCTAGAAAAAGAAGTTGGTGTCAGATGGACGTCTCCTCTTCATGAAAATGAGGCCGATATTTATAACGCTCTAAACTACAGGCGGATATATGCTGCTTCCTATCATAGAATCGTTACAAACGTGGTCGGTGGTAAGGTCGCCGCGTCGGTCGGTCGGGTGTGAGCCCACTCGCACGGAATTATGCGGGGCGCAGTTTGAACTGGGGGCTGAGCGCGCTCTTCGTTGTGGGAGCCGAGGCGCTCTGCGGTTTGAACAACATGGTGCATCGGCAATCTTTTGCCACCTAGACATGTAACCACGCGGCGGAATGGCGGCTAGGTTCGAGGCGTGGTGTTGGGTGACGGTGCGTGGTCGATGGCGGCGTTCTGCTGGCGGACCTAGCACGGCGGCGTATCACACACCACAAGCTTCCCAGCAAGAGTGCACAAGCCGTACCCCGAGCGTCTACACAGCTCACAACCCGAGCCTATCCCTCGACTGCAACTTGGCTACATCTAAGCACCATGGTCCGCTGCCGTATACTTACTGTAGGTAGGGAAGGTCCTCCGTCCCGCTCGACTTCGCTGATATCCCCACTACCTCTAACAGGACACCGTCTCAACATCCGAAATCAACCAGTCCCTCTTCCGAGGTCCTGAAGTTGCTTGAAAAAATCACTGAGGGCACTTGCGCATGGCCTTGCCACTGATAGAATTATGTAGCAAGCATTGTAACCCAAAGTCAAGCCACCATCACGCAGCTTGACGCGCCGCGGCCTGGCCCCCCACGTCTTGTCTCTGGCTTGCAAAACGATGCCGGGCAACTCAATCTATAATCCTCAGTCAATTTCTGAACAGTCTTTCCAGAAGCGTTGCAAGCCGTGACTAGCTGATTGACTTTGCCCAACGCAACCTCGCTACTATACACATCACGTGATTGAACACGCTCGATTGCATGCACAGTGCCAGTGTTTCAGAAGACGAGCGATCACCCAGATTTCCCAATGCAGATATGTCCTGCATCCCTCACCTCGCGTGTATTGGCTATTTCGGGGACTTTGCAAAGCGTCTGACCACACTGGCGGGCTTACGCTGCGCCTCACTACGACAAAGTCCGAGCCCAGGCTGCTACCGCGCCCACCAACATTCGACATGATCTAAATCGGCAGGAAATCCATTCCAATCACCAGCTTGCGAATATCTTCGTGGAAGATCAGTCGCCCTTCAGGTATCGCTCTAGTTTTCGCAGCGCATTTAGTCGAAGAGGTTTGTTAGGTGCCTAGAGCCTAGACAGCTAGAGAGATAGACTGCCTGAGCGATAGCTCCTAGCAGTGAGACCACGCGCAAGGCCAACCCTCGCGGCCTCGTGGCCGCACAGACGTATTCCTCTATCCTGCGTCCCCATCTGGTATTCCCGCAAGTGGTAAGCCCGACTATGAATATGGAAGCATGCCGGCCTCTTTCGCATCTGCTTGCACTCTGCTAGCCTTGCATGTACGACCATTGAACTCAGGTTGGGTCTAGTGTACGATCATGAACCAGATTCTGGAGATCGTGAAAGATGTACCGGAGGTGCCGGTGGGAAATATCTACTGGATGATCGACCATGCTTGTCGCGTGGACAAATTAAGCCTCAAGGTAAGTCGCAAGAGGTGGGAGGTGGCTAACGAGGGGATTCTAACATGGCCAGGTCGTCTCTATACTACTCGGCATCCTCGCGGTATCAGCGTCCGTCGCACGATTATTCTTTCGATATCGAAGCGCGCAGACACTTAACCTCGAAGACTATTTCATACTTTTCGCCACGACTTGCTTGGTCGCAGAAATGGGTCTCATTCTTTCCTTTACCGAGACGATGTATCGAACTGATGGCGCCACACTCAACCTTTCTGTACTCAGATACTTCACGAGCGATCCAGAACTGAGCAAAAACCTCTTCAACAGCGGACCTTCGATTCTCATTGCATACCTCACTTTAGGATGGCTAGCGATATTTTCAGTCAAGTGCAGCTTCCTGGCGTTATTCCATAAGATGTGCAGGAATGTGAGCCGCAAGCTTACGGCGTATTTCTGGGTGACAGTGGCAGCAACTGGAACGAGCTGCATCGTCGTCATCTTGGAGAGCTTCATTTTGTGTCCGCGCTTCGGTGCCGATGCGACGCAGTGCTTCCTAGAAAACCAGTACACGTTCAGTATTAGCTCGGGTGTGGTAGTGCAGTCCTTGGACATTGTGACTGATCTTATGAGTATGTGGTTCGCATTCTCAATTCAGAATATGTTCGCTAACATCGCGCAGTTATCAGCATCCCTTTGACGCTACTCAAGATGTCGCACCTTAAACTACAGAATAAAGTTCCCATCGCGATTGTTCTATGTCTGTCGAGCATTTGCGTCATTCTCAGCATTGCTCGCCTTGCTGCCGGCATGCATCGCAACGTCTTTGGGAAATGGCAATTTGGTATGGCCTGGCTAAGTTTCATGCTGCACTGCGAAGCGTCTGTGGCGGTTATGGCGGGCTCACTCCCCGCATTACGAGCCTTCTACACCTCCCGCCGGAGTCGCAGGATTGAAACAACCCCAAGTGAAAAGCTGAACGAGAAGCTTTCGGACAGCCTTAAAGGCAAGGCTTTGCGGCTACTTGAGGCGATCCGCAATAAAGAGCAGCCAGTATTACCACGACACGAACGCATCCAGCCAAGAGCATCAATAGCGAAATGGCCTCAGTCGATTATTGGTATCATTCCACGAAGACCAATGACCTACAAGGGCGGCGATCTGCACGTGGTTGGTCCGGATGGCCAGCGGTATTCAGCGGCAGAAAGTGTGATGATAGATCCCACCTCAGCATATCATAATATCAGGAAGCAGGAGTTGCAAAGAGACGGTATAATGGTCAAGCGTGAGACCATGGTGTGGAGCGACTCAGCGAGATCGAAGTACGCGTCGGTGGACATGAGTGAGGTGAGTAGCTTGTGCATGCAGCGAAGGCAGATGTACGTGACTGACATCCATAGGCGATATCGCACACTGGGACCATAATATCGTCAGCGGGTAGTAGTCCGGAATTGAAGGGTAGTGACCTGGCGTTTCCTGCCAGGGCCATGTCGGCGAGGAAGGTCAATTATTTCATCGATTCACAGTTTGGTCAGATTACTGCAGGAATGCGCAGCTAAGGTGCTAAAAAGCCCTGCGCTAATGCCATAATGTTTAAGTGTAAACTAGTAAATGATACCCAAGTAAATTTTCCCCTTGAATTAGGGTTCAGCGTTGTGATGTGAGGACGATAGTCAACCGCTTGTACAAGCTTCGCGGCACAGCTGAGTATGTTGTTCATCAACTCTGAGGATTGCCCTGTGGAAAGACATCGCCATGTCGGCCATTTCTTGTATAATGCGATTCGTTTGCGCAAGGGTTTTGCTCTCGTGTAGAACATACTCATTCAATCTCCTCTTATACCCCACACGGGCCCATCGACGTGAGTGAATCATTGTATGAAGAATGAGCATTAAATAGGGAGTCCAGCTCCCTCCATAGTGAGAAAGGTGTAATCAGAGCGCCTCGATCGTGTGCTCCGGTCATGACAGCATCCTAGATCGTACAAGAACCCCCAAGAAACGCCAAAAAGGTTCCCATATTTACACAATATCAGAGCCCGTCGCTGGCCGCTGCGAAGAGTCCACACTTCCCGGTTTGAATGCAACAGAGTCAAATCGTAAGGCATTTTTACCCGGCTGCGAAGATCCTTGGCTCCCAGATCGATCGTCGACGCCGTGATCTATCACCGTTGACAAAGTAACAGTGTTGACAAAGCTCGGTCTTGTGAGCTGGTGTTCTTTCAGTATCCCCAATCGTTTCAAGGCCCTCTCCGCAGGCGACTTCAGAGCCGGAAGCGAGCATGCAATAATGCCGACTATATTTTCCAATATTGCGTATACGGACGGGACCATGGTCGCTTGAAGCGCATCTCCAGTGCCAAAACTCAGAAATGTGGTCAGCTTCGCACAGAGAATGGCAGTGGCAAGTAGTCCGAGCGACATGAGAAACCCGATGAGGACTTTCTCGGCAGTAGACCGCGAGAGACCGCGGATCAGTTTAATTGGTAGGAGCGAGAAAGCGAGGTCCATCAAGATGTAAATCGCTAGCAACTGTCAGCACTGGGGAGGAGAGGCAGATCATGTCGCATACCAGACACAGCCCACCCGTAATTCACGATCGGATCCGTCGGCCAGCACTTCACGTCAGGAACCGTCTCCCAGCTCGCGGAAATCGGCGTGCACTGTCCCAATTGGATTACAACGTACGACATCGTGATGAGGCTCTGTAGCCCCATGATGAAGTACAGCGTATATCTCCACCAAATGCTGGAGTTGAATCGGAGCAATGATGCTGCCACTGATAGGCGTACCAAGCAAAGTGATAAGAGCCATGCGAATTGCATTCCAAACTGCATCATCAATGCCAACTTCAGGTCGTAGGGAGTGACGTATGCCATGGGCTTTCCCCAGCCATGAGCGATGGCAGTGTAAGCAAACGCCATGCTAAGGAGGGAGAGCACCTGGAATCTGTTAGCAGAACCCCTTGTCTTTTACTTGATCACCAACCTCGCCTCCGATGATGAGCCAGTCATCGAGATAGAGCTTCCGTATTCTCGTTGCTCGAGTGTATATGCGCAGAAAAACCAGAGCCAAAGCGATTACACCCAGGGTTGTGACTGGTATCAGGTAAATCGACGAGTTGTTTGAGTACGGTGGCATCGCTGTTGTCGAAGTCATGGTTGCTGGAGTCGCAGCTGTCAGTGTTTCGACCCACGAACGGTCCACGGACGATGCCGTGATGGGAGACGGGGAACGGGGAAAGAGGGTCGCGGAGACGAGTCACGAAGGTGCCGCACCCTAGGCTATAACACTAGCGGGAGCACCATTGCGTGCCGCACCGCTGAAAGTTCCAATACGCGACACGAACAGCGCTGCGGGGGAGACCGCCCAATTCGCGAACAAAGTTTGATACATGCTGGAGAGCTGTGAGAAGGCAGTGGTTCGATGTGCCGCAAGAGCCCCTTGATGCGCCGCGCGTCGAACCATTTAAGATTTGCGTGTCCTGGGTACCTGGTAAACATCACAGGGTATCGAAAGCATGGATGGTGGCGCACGTATGTCGCGCTTCCCCGCGAGCGGTTCGCGGTGATTTTACCCCTTTCCACCGTGCCGGTCTCTTCCGATCCGGTCGCGGTTAGCAATTACCGACATTTAGACTAGTGCATGTTTTATGATTCGGCCATGGACCGACCGTCTCATCGCGTACGGATGATGTTCCGAAGAGACGAGGAGGTTTGTCCCTAAAAGTTGAGCCACGCATCTTTAACGGCTGCTTGCCGCGCATTGTGTCGCCTGTGTTCTGATCCCCAGCCATGTCGTGTGCATTACATTGCAACACATCCATCTTTTGGGGATTTATCCTTCGACATGCAACTAAGGTTTCATCGTGGACGCTGGCTTGGCCACCTCATACCTCCATACACACAGGTACATACCTAGGTACTCTTTTCCAGAACAGTGGCATCTGCGCATCCATCACCTTTACTCGCAATCGACACGGTTCGATTTTAGGGCCAGTTCCGTTCTTTCGCAAGTCATGGTAGAAGGCGGGAAAAGACTTGAACACGGTGTTGTAGGGTGCAAGCGCACAGCTTGCGTACCCCAGTAAGACCCACAGTCTATCTTTCGATTGGAGATAGAATCTAGACACACTGTGTTTTCTGTGAGATGTTGCGTTGTTAGATAACGGCGTGGTGGTTTCATAGCCATCACCTCATCAAGATTGCGAATCACAAACATCAGTGGGACTCTCAGTGTTGCGTGGCATTATGACCCGTGTATCTATCTATCTGTTACCTACTCTCGCGCTCAGAGAGTCGAATTAGCCTCGACAATGGCCTGTACGTTGTCTATGTCCAGGACCCGAGCTCGAAACGTGGGCTTTTTCAAAGTTCGATGTCTCTAGGAATGGTGTTCTCGGTCTTTGTGAGCGAATGATATCGACGATGCGAGAGCGACTGGCTTGACTCTACAACAGTCGTCGCAATGCTTTTGAGGCAAGACCGCTGCCCGACAACATGCCAGAGCTGAGAGTGTCATTACATTCACTTGCCAGTCCGAGGCTGTGGTATGTGTAGAACTCGTATATTCTGTGCGACTATCTCCACGGTTGTTGCCAGAGTTCTCACGCATGGTTCAGGCGCTATTATCCAGTATCTGGGACCGTAGACATGTCTACGATGTTCCTGCTCGTCCCATGGTCTTCACCTGGGGTTCTTGCAAGAAGGGTTTCCTATCGTATGCGCTAGGAACCCTCAGATGTCGGGTTGGGCAGCGTTTGGGCTAAAATTGAACGTACGTACATGCATGCATGATTACCCTTGGCATCTATAGCTAACTCTGAATAAGGCTGATTCTAATCATTTAAGGTTGCTAGGCGCCGCATGGCGCACGTGGAGTTGAACGAAAGAGCCTTATAGGACCGCAATTAACGTCAAAGCTTCGTTGCCTCATCTCTCAATTTTGGATTTGCGTTGTCCCGAAGTCAGCAGTTAACACTCCATCCACACGTTCTGATCTTGTAGGGCTGTAGCAGTGTCTACAACCTAAAGGGAAACTTCGAGTTGATGTGTACAGCTCTTTCTTCTCTCCATCTCCATGGCGACCTCGCCTTAGGCGTCTGCTGTACATGAACGAGGTTACTGGTCCCTGAATTCGATTAGCCATTGCCATATACAGAGGCATGTCATAATCGCAGGCCACTAAACGAGATTTTATGGGACCCCTCGTCTGTCAAATATTCCTGGTAGAGTTCAACTAGTTGTGTATATCATTTACTCTTACAAGTTTTCAAAGGGGAAGTGGGCACCTATGGTACGAAGCATTCAAGAGGATTGTAGGACGTGCCGAGGTCTTCTTTGAAACGAAAACCTCGAATTGAGGGTCGCCGGAAGGGGGCCAACATCGTGGGACATGGTCTGAAGCAGAAAAAGTCGGGTTTGTCTGCTGTAGCTCGGTGAGATCTGGAAACACAGATTGGCACGCTAGACACATGCTAGAGATCCCGAGTTTCAGCCCCCAATTCACCATGAGGTTTCCGAGCTGTGAACCGTGTTGTCAGGCTTCCAGCACATCGTGATACTCAGGGCTACTAGCTTTCACAATTTTGAAACTGTCGCTCTTATTTTTGTTTACATAAGGGCTGAGTCGGCTAATTCGCGGCCAATATGACCTCGCGGACCTTCAAGCGCTGGCATTAGCTGGCGCCATAGATAAGCCACATCTTTGCCAGCGAGATTGACATTTCGGCACGTTCCGTCCGTTTCGCCATTGGTCCATGCCTTCGTCGCTGCTCGTCACTATTGATGCCCTCGTGATGGTCCTTCGATTGACCTTAATACTGATCGATTATAGTGCCTGGGCTGTTGCATTAGTCGACCGCTTACGGTATAGAGCGTTCTGACATTACCCGATTCGGAGGAATGATCTGCAGCGACTTGAAGTCGGAGCCTCCAGGCTTGGACCTTGTGGAGCTTCATCACTGAGCTGAGTTGGGGCCGCGTGAACCGGCGCAATAGCCAGTGAGAGGACTAAATTAACGTGAGGGACAAGAATTCCCCGTAGCTTGTTTGTTCAGAAAGTTTGCTAAAACGTACATCATATCGCATGTCGAACATCAAAGGCACAGACCTATCCCCTCCGCAAACCAAACATGGCGCCTCTCGTCTCCTTGCTGCATCCTTCCTTGTAATAGGAGTTCACAGCGTGCCAACGAATTCACCCAAACCTGAATCCACTATCGCTATCCGCGCCCCAGTCCCAGAGCCTCAACTTCTCAGTAGCCTCGTCGGTGGTCTTGTAGGGACCAAAGGCGCTTTAACAGCGACACTGGTACAAGCCTTGAATGGAACACTAACCCAGCTCCTCCACCCGATGCCAACAAGCTCGCCAAAGGACACTGATGATATCTTCAGCTATGTCCAAGGTCGGTTTCGGAACAGACGCAACGCCAGATATGTTCAAACTAGTATTAACTACACGCTGTACGGTATTCTACGCACGCTCACACGACCATGAGGTATTCAGGGTGCAACTATAGGAGAAGGCTCCCAGGGTATCAACTCTTTCACAAACATCAATTCAGCGCCGCCGAGGACGATTTATCCACGAGCTGAACAGATGGATGCCAAGTTCTCAGTCAGTGAATTGGCTCTACGATCCGCCATCTTCATTCCTTCAACATTTCAGGCCGCGAATGCGCCCAGCCCTGTTTTACTCGTCCCTGGAACCGCCACAATGGGTGGTGTCAATTTCGACGGAATTTTCGCGAAGATCCTCCAGGCAGATCCATCAAATGGGCAGCCAGTATGGCTCAATATACCAGAGGCTATGCTTGGTGATGACCAGGCGAATGCTGAGTATATAGCCTAAGCAGTCAACTACGTCCACGACATCACCGCACATAAAGTCAACGTCATCGGTTGGTCCCAGGGTAACCTCGACACACAGTGGGCACTCAAGTACTTCCCGTCCACACGGGTATCCGTGAAGCAACTTATTTCCATCTCGCCAGACTTTCACGGCACGATTCTCGCCAACCTTATCGACATTCCCACGGATGTTGGCCAGTCCCGATGTCGCAGGGGATACTACAACAGGAGTATGACAGTCGCTACGTGGCGCAACTTCGCAAGGACGGCGGAGACTCGGCCTACATCCCAACTACGACCTTCTACCTTCTTCGATAAAATAGTTCAGCCTCAACAAGGTTTGGTGCGTCCAACAACGAGATCCAGGAAATGTGCGGCATTGCTCCTGCTAGTGCTTCATGGACCCATGAGTCGTTACTTTGTCGTTACTGTTCAACGGATTTGTTTTCACTTTAGCCCTTGAAGCGCTCAGGAAGGCCAGGGCGGTTCCAGCGAGCGAGATTGATTTTGCTACGGTATGCCAACAGGCCGTATACCCTTGGCTTGAATTGACAGACGTGCTGGAGACGGAGCCTCTGATCCCGCTGGCTGCAATTAACATCCTGGAATATGTTGGAGCAGCGAAGGGATCCCTCGAGGAGTCTTCTTTAAGGTCATACGCTACGTGATGATGGATGCGAAGAGAATCTTGGCCAATCTCGATGTTTAAAGGCAACCTCGGTGTGTAAAGACAATCTCGGTGTGTAAAGACAGCTTCATTGATATCGCTAGGGAACACTTGAACATAGCTCAGAGGGCAACTTATTGATTTGAGCACCAATTGGGTAGTTCATCTTCGGCAATGGTTATCCCGTTTACCAACTTTGGAATATCATGTTTTTAGTATATTTCCTCACCTTTTCACCACTTGTAAATTAGAAGACGACATACTTTGCGTACAAAGGAGTACCGGGTCCCACAGCACTATGAGCAGCTCCCCTGCCTAGATCTCTACCAATCTCTACCAATCTCTACCAATCTCTACCAATCTCTACCAATCTCTACCAATCTCTACCAATCTCTACCAATCTCTACCAATCTC